>NC_056746.1:614257571-614567571 GCF_019279795.1 Protopterus annectens | reverse complement strand
GCTGTAACATGTCCTGTTACATCACTACTACCTTCTACCCCATTCAACACACTTCTCATAAATAACTGATGGGATGTTATTTAGGCTTATTGTAACACCACTCTGTCATCACTGTAAATGTGCAACCCAGACATTCTCATTCTATGTAGTTCCATTTGAATTTAGAACCCACTCGGTTTTTAAACACATACCTTCACCCTCTCACACCCCCCTATTTGGATTATCTATGAACATTTTTTCACTATGTCATTAATATGGCTTATTGGTTTTATATTTTATATGGAGTGTATATTTCAACCAATTTTTATGCATATTTGCAAGTTTTGCAGACACATATTTTTTATGACATGTTCAAAAGATTTCTTGAAACGTGATCTCGTCTGAATCAAACATGTGATCAATTAGAATATGTATTTAAATGGTAGTTTTCTCTGAATGTAACTGTTTCTGACTTGATAAAGCTTGGAATTACCCAAGCGAAAGCGCTTGTCTGATTCTGCTGTTTTCTATTTGACGAGTTTTGGATTTATTACTTACCTTCCGAATAAAGGATTTGCATTTTATCGAATTATTGTCTTCACTAACGGTCTTGGACTGGTTTTGTTGATTTTGCTTGGTTTGTACTCAATTCTTCTTGGCTCCGTTCTACACCATGACCGCCACAGTGGAGACGTTCGACCCAGCGGCTACACCGCAGTTACTTCAAGACGTTGACAACCAACTTCCGGTTTCACGAACCGAATTCAACCAGGTCCTGAGTATGCTAGCTGAACTAAAAGGGTTATTGCAACTGCAACAGAATGCTACCACCAACATCACTAGTTCTGGACACCCGGCTGACACACAGGCCAGCAAAGCAAATACACTGGACCCACATGGCAAAAAAACGATTCCGGACGCCAGTACACACGTGGATGCGGATATTCAAAACAATGCCTCTACCACCAGGTCTACTAATTCTACCCGACCGAAAAGAGGCAAGGATAAACACAAGGATTTTAATTTTTCAGACTGGGCTAACAAACCCTTTAACTTTCGAAAAGGTACTGTTCATTCTACCAATTCCACTTCAATTGAAGGGGATTTTGATGATTTTAAAAATAAACTGTACGGGTTGAGAAGCAACCAAATGGAAATAGACTATTTGCATGAATGTGTTAATGTCAAACGTATTCCGAAGGGATTACGTTTTTTTAAATTTCCAAATTATGTTAAACATGGTACTGCACAATACAGGCAAATGTGTGACATATTTGATGAGGCAGGGATTGAAATTATGAAATTAATGATTGCAGAATATGAGAATAAGGCTAACATTCTAAATACAGAATTGAATGCTTTACACCAGCTGGCCATTTCTGACAACCATTTTTCTATGGTAAAACATGAATACGACAAAGTGTTTGAAGATGTTGATTTATTCTGCAATAAGATTATGAATCGTAAAATAAGAAAGCTTGAGAGGGACTTGCATGAATACAAAAATGATCTAGCATATCCCTGTTACAACAAATTCTCTAAAAATGGCAGGCCTACTAGCTTTTCTGGACAAGGTGGAGATGATGTTTTTCAGCCAAGCACCCAAGATGCTCCACGCAGGAGTGAGCGCTTGGCTGAAAAAGACAAAAGACAGCGTGAGCAGGATTTTTCCACACTCCCCGGCAGGCCCGGGGTATGGGGTCCCAAACCTCAGAGGACGGTGTGGAGGTGGATGAACAAACAATATTAGAACACTGTTTCCAGCATGATCCAACCACTGTCAGTCAGGCCCACCCTGGTACTGAACCCACGGACCACCCTGTTCCGCTTAGTATTAACATTACTGCAATTAAACACACTAATTGTACCATTTTTAAGAAAAAAGATTTTACTATCTACAACTACACTGACTTTGTAGTTAATGAAACAGCTTTCAATCTCTTTACCAAAGGATTTCACTTTGTCCCCACCAATAGAGCTAATTTGGCCCAGTTATTAGTTGACCTCAAGTTATTCATTAGAGGACTCAACCTTAAACACTTTTTCAAAGGGCACACCTGGCAACCCACTGGATTGTGTAGGAAAAGTACTTTCAATCCTCCCACGCACCCACTTCTCAAACTGTATGAGGAACTAATAGAACAGGACTTGCGGAACATGCACGACAACCCTACTGCATCGGAACCCACCAACTTGAACACTGAAGACTTCAAATATATTAACACACTGTTTGAAGAACACATTAGAATCATGAAACCCGACAAGGGCGGTGGAGTGGTTCTCATGTATGAATCCGCCTATGAGGCCAGTATGCACCACATCTTGCACGACGATACCCAGTATTGTTTAACCTCCAGAAATGAATATCATATTGCACTTGAAAAAATAAAATTTTTTCTTTATGACCATTTGCTACAGGGGTTTATAAATGAAAAGCTTTACAACTTTTTGATTGTGAACAAACCAACCATTCCGGTCATTTTCGGAATTCCAAAAACCCACAAAGGCATCAGCCCGTTGAATTTCAGACCCATTGTTTCGGGTGCAGGTGGTGCCACTGAACCCATTGCCAAGTTTATTGATTATGTCACTAAACAGCACACACATGCTCTCACTCACGTATGCAAAGATTCATGGGAATTCCTCAAACTTTTTCCTGTTTCCAATTGCCCCCCCACCTCCTTTTTCGTGACCATTGACATTAAAGACCTTTTTTCCAGCATTCCTCACTCCACTGGGTTGGAATGGTTCACCGATTTTTTTACCCAGGAAACCAATTTGGGCAACAACTTCATCAATCTAATCATTGATATGATGAACATGGTGTTAAACAATAACTATATTTTCTTCAATGGGGAACTGTTTAAGCAGCAAAAAGGAGTTGCGATGGGCGCCTCATGTGCCACCAACTATGCCAATGTAGTACTACACAGATGGGAGCAAGTGCATATATTCGATACGACCTGGGCACAGTTTCTCACTTTCTACTGTAGATACCTTGATGACATCTGCCTAATTTGGGAGGGCAGTGAAGATCAGTTATCAGCTTTCCTACAATACATCAACAGCACCACAGATTTTCTGACCTTCACACACAACATCAACCATGACGAATTACATTACCTTGATGTCACCATTTACAGGGACCCTCAATCTTTAGAAATACACTCAAAGGTTCATAGGAAATCTACCTTTTCAAACTCCCTATTACATTATGAGAGTCAGCATCCGTTTTATCAAAAGAAAGGTATAGTAAAGGGACAGCTTATAAGAGCATCGAGAATGTGCAGCAGACTTTCTGCCTTCCTACAAGAGACACAGAATCTACACAGCATGTTCAGTGAAAGAGGTTATCCTGCCAAATTACTTGACTCCCTAACGGATGAAATCTCCACCAAAAGAAACACCTTATACCCCCCTTTGCTTGGACGCACACAACTGCAAATCCCTAAACCAGCAACACAACGCAATCATGCCAAGGAAGGCAACTTTGTTTACACTTTTTCTGCCAATTCCTCACAAATTGAAACCATTGTATCAAAATATTGGTTTGTGTTGGCAGGTAATGAGGACTTCAGGAGCATAATTCCTGCACAACCTCAGTTTCTGAGGAAGAGGGGGCAAAACCTTAAGGAAATTTTTGAGAAGAAACCCAAAATAATTGCCAACAACTCTCAACAAAAAGGCACCTACAAATGTGGTGCCTGCAAGCAGTGTGGTCTCATTTTAAACGAATCTCACATTTATTTAAAATCCAGACACACTCATATTAGATCCTCCGGACACTTCACATGTGGAACCAAAGGAGTGGTCTATATTGGGCTATGTACCACCTGTGATGCCTTCTATATAGGCAAAACCGAAAGAGAATTTAGGAAAAGGTTGTATAAACATATTTATGACATAGAAAAGAAAAAGGAAAGCAACGCTTTTTTCAAACATTCACTCATATGTCAAAACTACAAACTGGCTTTCATGATCCTTGAACATGTAAACCCCAGCACTAGAGGTGGTGACTGGGAGTCAACCCTGGAATACAGGGAGCTGATTTGGCAGCTTAAGCTGGACGCAGGGAGGCCCCCTGGGAATGAATGGGACACTTAGCATAGGTTCAGTGCTGAAGCTTAGAAGGGCTAGGCTGTAACATGTCCTGTTACATCACTACTACCTTCTACCCCATTCAACACACTTCTCATAAATAACTGATGGGATGTTAATTAGGCTTATTGTAACACCACTCTGTCATCACTGTAAATGTGCAACCCAGACATTCTCATTCTATATATTTCCATTTGAATTTAGAACCCACTCGGTTTTTAAACACATACCTTCACCCTCTCACACCCCCCTATTTGGATTATCTATGAACATTTTTTCACTATGTCATTAATATGGCTTATTGGTTTTATATATATATATATATATATATATATATATATATATATATATATATATATATATATATATCTATATATATATATGTATATATACATATATATAAAATATATGTATGTATGTATTGCATTCACACATTGGATCCACACTCTGAACCTCTCACTACAAAACATCTGACCAAAGGCTGTGGGGTGAAGAGGCCCAAAATAAGGATTTCTTGTAATTATCCCTTCCTCAACAGCTAAAGTGATCTGTCTTGCAACACAATAGCTAGCACTTGCTAGTCTTGAACCCAGGATGCTGCACAACATAGTCACAACAAGTTAACAGTAAGCCATCTCAGCTGTAAGATGTCAGGATGATTTCTGTAACATATCATGCAGAACAGTCAGTCTACCATAGGGAATGTACAAATGTACAATGTGGAAACACTAAACATTCCAATGATACATATACGCACATGCATATATACATTTATAGGGAACTGCCTGTTGTCTGTTTTCAAGGTAGGATGTAAAGTAGTTCATAGCTAGTATGTCAAGTGAGTTGCATTTTATCTGTCTTTGGCCTAGCACTCTTGTGTGGGGTCATTTACTGCACTGTTATAACTTGTTGATACTTGTGAACCTCTGCTATCTCTGAAAAAAACAAAAAAAAACAAAAAAAAATCTTGCTTTTTTCCCACTTTTCTGAGATTTAAAAAAGTTCAGTTGCAGGCTTGCTGTTCTTGAACTGTTTGTAAGTTTCTTGGAGGCCATTTTTTGCTTGGGCTAAAATGAAGTCTCTCTGTTGATCAGTGGCAGTGAAAAACATTGAGCAGCCTGCCTGCCCCTGTGGGAGTGGTTGCTGACTTGAAACTGTAGTTTTATTGGCCATTTTAGGTCAATTCCAAACTCCTTCATCTTCCTCTTAAAACCTGGTTGCCTCGTGGTTTTGGCATCTTTTCAGGCTTGTTGGCTGTTGGTGAAGCACCCACCAAGAGGAGAAAACGCTGAGAGAAGAAAGGAGCCACTTTTGAGATTTTAAGAATTTTTCCTCTGTTTATTTGCTAAGTTTTTCTGCATAGCCACCTATTTTGAGCATTTTCTGGCTTGTTAAACTTGATTTCTGCATTAGTAACTGTATTTAGAGAATTGCTACCCCTCCACCTTTTTTGCTTGTGCGGTCGTGATGAAGGATGCCATAACCTGGGGGTATACCTTAATGTTTCTTATTACTGATATCCCTCACATGTTGTAACAGCCTAGGTTAAAAACATTTAATACCCCTTCCCCATAAATTGTCTTACAAGGGCATATAACAGTGTTCTCCATGCACTGACCTATGGACTGTGCAGGAGCACACAAGTTTTGTCCAGCTGTAGCCCTCATATATATGGAGCCTACCCCACAATTTGTGTGGGAGTCCACAGCATCACTGGAATGATAGTAGGAATGCCAGCACTAAATAATGATAGGCCATTACCTGACAACCTCGGACAAAGCCTGGTATATAGGTGGGGGACAGAGGCTGAAACACAGAGCCATATTTGAAATATTGCTGTTATACACTGTGAAAGTTATTGGTGTTACAGGATTGGTTGCAATATACCCTTACTCAGGAATATGAAGTCAGAAAGACAAATGGATGTTGCCATGTACTGATAGCAATCAACGGAGAGAATGGCACTGATATGTCAGAGCTGTGTTGAACAGACAAAACATAACAGCCAATCCTCTGGCCATCATGTGGATAGGCCCACAGATGAGGACTACGTAGACAGACTGCATTCCATGCAAAACTAGCATGTACACACAAACCCTGTAAAACTAGCAGTATTCAATGCATATAACAGCAATACTCCCACACTGTCCCTAGGTCTGGAACCTTATACAAACATGTAGTTGGCCTGTGTCCGCAAGTCCTGTTGTAAAAGGTATTGCTACCTGCTGTCTGTAACACTGCTGCCCACACACAGGAAGGATGTCTTCCATACAGGAAAGGTAAAGGGACAATGCCCGCATGATGTAGTAATTTACAGTAGTGGATTTCTATGACATTGGCTATTGAAGTATTACACAGCTGGCTGCATGCAATTAGCAAGTGGGGAACACCAATTGGTGCAGAGGCCATCACCTGATCATGAGCATCACCTACAAAAGACATGCTGCAACCTATTCAAACCAGCTCGATCCCTGTAGTGGAGAGAGAGAGGGAGAGAGAGATAGAGAGAGAGAAATTAAAAAAAATAATAATACTGAAAATCAAAAATACTACTAAAAAAAAAAAAAAAAAACCAAACAAGGAAGACATCCAACTGGTACACAGAAGAGAGCACAATAATAAAACAGGTATATGAAACATGTCAACATGTAATTGAATGGAGTTGTTGTTCTGTAATAATGGGATAGATGATGAAAGATTTATATGTGCCATTAAGACTTGCTATAGACATATATACAAACACATCACACATATCTGCAGCTCAGATGGCTTTGTGGTAAATTGCTGTGGCTATGGTGTGATGGTGTGCAGGGTCCTGGGTTAGACACTTGCAAGGGCTGATAATTTATTTTCTGGCCAGAACAAGGGCTGTTGGATACAGAGTGATGAAAGCACTTTTAAGAAGTTGTAAGCGGGTGTGAAATGGACAGTTATGTATGGTGGGAAATTCTTTTTGGGAACAGATTGCCCTTTTTTGTTAAGGTGAGAGTTGGATGTTGGGGAAGGATGTATAGTAGGGGAGGTAGTTTGGGTCAGAAGACAGACAAGACAGACAAGACAGCATACAGGGGAAGTATATGACACATGTAGGGGGTAAACACCTTGGATGGGGAGGGGTGTTTGGAAATTGGAACCCCATGAGTCCCCAAATGGAAACAGTGGGACTGAGGTCCCCATCAATGGGCAGTCACCACTGTACCTTCATGGCCCTGAAGGTGGCTGTGCTGGGGGCTGAGCAAGAGGGGCAGGATGACCCTCTAATTGCACCATGAGGCCCTCAAGCTGGTGTAGCAGATCTCCCAATTCTCTGTGGAGCTCCCTATACACCAGACCCTGGACCTGACTTTAGGTGACAGAATCCTGTCTGTGCCCAGTTCAAGGGAGGGGACGAGCCCCGTCCCCTGAGGTGGTTCCATCTGAAGGTAGTGCAGAACCAGTGGATGAGGAGGTCCAGGGGTGGGTCCCAGACATGCTGTGGCCTGGTGCCATGGCCAGATGAGGTGGGAGAGGTGGGTCTGCTGGGAACGGCCTTTCCAAACATGCTGTTGTGTTGCAGTTTTAGAACATATGTGGGTTAGTAACAGTCAGCACAATCCAGGATTATTTATAACAGCATGCATAGATATTCCCATTAACCCAAAATACCAGATTTGGAACAGTTGCATAGCAAACAGAACAAATGCATATATGGAACCACAGTGGCCATTACAACATCATGCAGGTTACATTGATAGCAACAGGCTACCAATGATAGTGTTTTAACATGGAACATGAAAAGAAACACATTTCAATAATTGCTGAACAATAGGATATATGTCCCAACAGTAGGGTTGGTGTAAACATACCCATTGATTTGTGTGTTCAGATTATTGTTGCAGATATGGTGGGGGGGCAGATGTCAATTAACAATTATTATATCCTTGCAGTATGAGGTCCTCTGACCTTTTTTCCTGTTTATTAAACCACAACAAAGTCCTCACACACCAAATAATTGCGACAACCAAAATCCAAATATGGAAAATGAAATACACTACAAACTTTAAATAAAACAAACAAACAATGAAATCCAATGTTTTTTTCTTCTAGCGCCTGTTTTTGTCTTCCGGGTATCATGTCCCATGAGTGTCTTCCTGTGTATACTCCCCAGGAGAATGGTATAATAATAAACTTCCTTGTACAACATCACAGAATCCTCTTTGGATGCAAGGCCCATGATCTCTAGGAGAGGACCGCCCTGTGGAACGAGCTCATCTGCAGGGTAAACGATGTCAGCCTGCATAACCACACTTATGAACAGGTGCGACATCATTGCAATGATCTCATCTGCTATGACCGTCAGCTTGCTGCTGCAGTTAGGAGGGACCAGCTAGCCACAGGTGGGGGCCATGCCATCCAGCCCTCACTGACACATGGTGAGGAGCTTCTTACCAGCCTTTGGGGTCCCGCCCACCAGCCAAGCCAGGAACCTGACAATAGCATTGTGGAGGTGGGTGCTAGCCACACAATGAACAAGGAGCATGCAGGTAAGGCCCCAGGGCACATTAGTAGACCATTGTTGCTTATCCATAAAGTATCTTCATGCATATGTCAGATAACATAGTCTGTTGTTGCAGTGTAGTAATGAACAGATGTGCATAATCTCTAGTATTGTGGGTTTGTACTGTTGATGTACTGAAATGCTGCTCCCACCCTGTAGCAATGCCACAGGTGTGGCTACTGACATTACATCTCTCACACAACTATGTAGGTCCCTCTGGTTTACAACAGGGGCAGCAGCCAGTAGCTGGTGAGTATTGAGTTGTTGTGCTCAGGTTTGCCAATACACTGGCCATGATATGGCTATGGTATTTGCCATGCACACATTTAATACACCTACCCATAATGCATGCTGTACATGTTCACTTATTGTTGCTGTTAACTGCACTGCATCACAGTGGTCACCATGGTGGCATATCTGAAGGGTATGTAAGAGTCCTGCAGTATACCTAACAACATGTCAGTGCAAGATGTTTGGACAGAGATGAACATAATGGTGGGACAATTGGCCTACAGTAGGGACATGCCTGAAACATTACCCTTATACAGTGGCTACAACAGTGTATACACCACTATTACACTGGCAACTGTTACAGATCTACACAACGGCATATCACAATACCACATTTCAATTTTTTTACAACCTGTAATGTGATCCTAACATGAGCAATGAATGTGTAATATGGAATCCTATGTTAGGACAACAGTATGGGGAATACATACCTTAACAAACATTGGAAGCATATGTGTGCACACACTCCAAATAAAATATTGTGGAAGCAGCTTTTGAGGTACTGACAGCATTCACTCTTCTTGAGTATGCACCTTCCATCAAGTACAGGGTCTCAATGTCACACCAATTAATGGTTTGCTGTCCAAGAAGTATGTCCATGACGTTTGCCCACTCACCTGCAACAAAGGCAGCCGTGGCTTGCACACATCTTACAAACCATGGAATGGCTCCCATATCTGAAAGGTAGCACTCAGGAATGGAAGACGTAGCCTTACCTCACCATTGCATATACCATGGCAAACAGTGCAGACAGTCATGTATGCGACTATGAAGTATGGGATAACATTAATGTAGAAAATAAACAGATGCTCATCCAAGACAGATGACAACACATGTTGCAAACTTGTCAGGGAGGCTTCCCAGAAACATGCAGCAACACTGAGGGACTTGCAGGTATTCTAGCAAGTACTGCCTGTGCAGCACCTGTGTCGATGATTGCCTGGACTCTGCATAAGTGTGGCCTATGGGTTAGGGTAATCAGATGGAAGAGTTGTTCCACAGGAAATATCATCCAGGGCTTGCTACATGTAGCATATGCATACCATCAAGTCTCCCAAAGACATGTGTTGCAATGTGTAATGGTGTACTGAGATCATGGCTGAAACTTACAGACGGTATTAATAAAGATACATGTGGTGCACAAGCAACTCCTCACTCCACGTCAGGCCCACCATCCCCATCTGTACCTTGCTGATGCCAGTGTACACCTTTAAGTTTGCTATTCATTAGCAGGAACTAGGCCAATAGACATAGCATTCTGAATTTGGAACACTGCAAAATGACACTCATATGTGGCCCATAGTTGTCAAGTATCTGCAATAAGGCTGAGGATGGGGAGAGGTCTCATCTTGAAACACAATAGTGAACTGCAGCATACATCCAAAGCTCACAAAGAATGGCTGTATCTGAACACAGTCAAGGTCATGAATTGTACCAGATATCACCCTGACTCCACAGCAATAGTTAAGGCACTGTGTGACCTCCAAGGGCTGTGCACATGAGCTGACCTTGCAATCTGGCAGAGTTGGGGACATTTGTAGGGCAGAGTGACCAAATAATGGCAAGTGAAGATGGGCCATGCTAGTATACCCCTTCCAGGGATAGTGACTGCTGTAGTTCACGTTACAGGTGTTGCAACAAACCATCGTGTTAAGCGTGTGCACTTATGCAACCCACATATTGTATACATCTCAATCACCATCTGCACAACTAACACATTTGTTTGATACTGCATTTGATTGCACAGGTCATATGTCACATATCAGGTGTGTGTAATGTTAACATATGCAGTATTGTAGCCCCATTGTATACCATGGAAGAGGCTGGCATGTCAATAAGGGTGTGTACACCCCTCATAGCCACAGTAAGCTTTGAAGGTTCTCAGTGTAATTGGACTTTATTGCTCATACATGCACTGCTGATGATGAGATCTGCAAATCAGAGGTCAGGCATTCACTATTGACATCTGTTCTCATATCATTCCAGGTATGTGTCAGACAAACCCATAGGAGCTGTGAGCAACCTAGCAAACATAACTGCCTCACATAAACACATTCAGTAATGGTGTGTAAGTTCGTGAGTTATGGTGCACAGTACAGGCCAGGGTGCTGAACAGGTGCACAGCAATACAGTGTAATGGGTGCAGTGTGTTCCAGGGGGAGGGGCATCACCTACTAACACAACTCATGCATCACAGAGATGTATAATGTTGGTAACAGGGATTGAGTATAGCCGAAGCGCATGCTGTTGAGTGCCATATATCATGCATGTTGACTGCTGGGTAATAAGAAGTTTGTGTAATATCTTTGTGCCATCTCACCTGTAAGTGTGTGCATGTGTGTGTGTGTGTGTGTGTGTGTGTGTGTGTGTGTGTGTGTGTGTGTGTGTGTGTGTGTGAGCCTGTGTAGAGATAAGCAATGATGTACAGGTCTTAAATTATGTTTTTTGTTTTCCCCTCAGAGGTGGCGAGGTGGGTCAGGGTCCCTCCTGCAAGCAAACTGATGTTAGTGTCCAAACAGACTCTGACAATGATGATAGGTATGGTGAGGCACAGGCAGGGTTGTCAAGGGCTGAAGCTGCGCCATTGGTTGACATCCCACTTTTATCCACCCCATCCCCGCACACAGTCACAATGCCTATGCATACCCCATCACCAGTGGCCATAGATGAGGGACAGTTGGCAGGTGGTGGCATGGGACAGGACAGTATGGTGACTATGGCAAGTGTGTCTGTACACAGCAGCCATAGTCAGATGACCAGCAAGGTACCATACAGGTAGATGCACAGGGGTGCTCATAGGAGGGCTGCTGGCCATCATTCCCTTGGCAGAAGTGCCACAGCAGGTGCCACCAGACACATGTTTCAGTCCATCATGGAGGCACAGGCACTTATGGAATGTTATACCAGACAGAGTCTGAGGCTGCAGATGGCTACTCATTCTGCTGTACTTGACAACATCTGTGATCTTGCAAGTGCCCACCATTATTTTGCAGAAATTCTGGATAGACAGTTGGGTGTGATGGTGGGAATCCTCGACTGTGCAATGTCTGTGTTAGAGCATATGATGGGAGTAGGGTGACAGCCACGTGGATGTAGGTCAGCAACACCAACAAGTTGAGGTCTACGTGGGCATGCAACAAGTCACAGCTGCTCCTGTAGTGGCAGTACCAGCACTGCCGGGGGGGTGCTGTCCACACCACAGCACAGCAGGCCATATACACATGGTCCTGGCCGGTCCCAACAGGGACTCAGATCCAGCGGACATTTGTCATCATCGGGGGGAGTACCATGTCTTGGCTTGTACCTGGTAGTGCTAGTGGAACTCCTGGTAGGCACAGTTCTCGTGTCAACACAGTGAACTGTACACCCTGCCATGTATGGTCTGCAGCTGTCCAACAAACCCCTGTATAGATCAGCCACATGGCAGAACTGTATACATACATACACACACGTCACCAACACAGCTAGGGCACCTCCATACCTACACACATTACATCTGAATAGCCCAATTGATAATGAAGCCCACTAACACACACACACACACACACATGATGTCAACCAAATGGCTCAGCCTAAGTCTCTGGCAAACCTAAACCACACCCTGTGCATATGACGATACCTGTGCCACATCCCTGTCATCCATACCATCGATGCAGGGACATGTTAATATGGTTCTGATGCACAGGGTGAATGTACTAAGGTTTAGCAATGTAATGCTGTGTAACATGTTTTCAGCTGGAAAGTGTAATGCTTACATGTCAGGATGTGTAGCTGTCCAGCAATGATGCATTATAGGTGTTATTAATACTGACAGATTGTGGTCTCCATAATGTATTCAGTTTGTGTTGTAGGTGTCTATTTGTCAGCAGGATGTTGGTCTGCTGTTGTTTCCTACAAGGGGTATGGCACTGTGGTGACACATTGGCTGTGTCATATCTTGGGTACAGCTGAACACAAGTAACAGGTCTGTATAGCAGTTACTGCATGTGCCACATGGCTGATAGGTCTGAGGGGTGTATGCAGGTGAGTGCATGGTGGCTGTCAGCAGCTTTTCTACAGTGGACAATGGTAAGTGTACTGCATGGCACACACCAAACATTTGTGAATAACACACACACACACACACAGAGGCTTTTGTGTTGATGCAATACACAGAGAATACTGCAGACTTGGATGTACTTACTTTTGCAGTGAACTCATTTTAGCCTATGTAATTCCACCAAGACAAAATAGACAAGACATCACATCAGTAAATAATCAGTCTGCCAGTTTAAAGTAATTGACAATGGTACTGGCAGGTTATTTGTCATCTTCCCCAATGTAGTGCAATCCTGGAGTGGGTAAACATAGGTGTGCTGGTGTGGGTGGCACAGCCCTCCACTTTGGAGGGTGTGGGGTGGGGCAGAACCACACATAGTGTGATTGGCAATGACATAATCTGTTAAATAAATTGTACAGTATTACAGAAGACTAAGTGGGGGGATACACACAATAACTCCAATGAGGGTGGCTGTGCCCACAACATCCACACCCAACTATATATACCAGCTGCAGCATCTCTGTACAGCTGTACAGTGGGTAAGAGGACATTTACACATCTACTACTAGTTTTGATTGAATGAATTTCCACAAGATGATTCCTTTGAAATGTTAGCTTTTGCCAGTCAGTTCTCAGACAAATGACCTCCTGGGACATGTATTTTCTGCAAATTGAAGTAGATCCCTTCACATATATACACACTTACTTGGCAACACTGAGAGTAGAACCCCTACCTAGGTACTTATTGCTATTAATGTGTTTGGCCTTAATTGCACACACCACACAGCTTTTAGGATGAGGTGTGTCCTGAGTTTCTAGTTAAGGGAAGAACATCACCAGGCCTTGTACAGTACAGAAATGGGGGATGTACTGGGAGTTAATGAACAAGACATACTATGACATACTGCCATATACACATTGACAAAATCATAACAGTCATAGACACATCTGAGAGACCTGGGTTTATCAGTGCTAACTACCTTGTCAGCGAGTCTATTCTGTTACAGAGAATTTGCACACAGCAGATGCATCATTGGGCTGGATAGTGTAATTATTTACCTGTATGGCTGATGGTGACAGTGGTCCTCATATAGTGGGACATGTACTGGGGGTACCATGATGTAAAGACAGTATACCCATCACCCACACCCCATATTGGATATTTTACTCACTGAAACCCATGATAATGCTCTGACATACCCACAATCACACATTGACCAGGACTGCAATACAACCCCTTGTCTATCTAATCAGTGCTACTTCAGGCATATGCATTTATTGCACATGCCACAGGGGTAGTAGGGTGAGGGTTTGTCATGGCTCTCCTAATATCAGCAACATCACTATCCCTTATAATGTAAGGAAAGGTGTATTGTATTTGGAAAATGCAGAATCAGAATGTTGTATCTTACAAATATACACACTTACACACATACACACACACTTGCCAGGACTCAGAGGGTAACCCATGCCTATCTACCCATTTGTACAACAGTGTTATGCTGGTACTGCAAGCTCCAGGTAGCCCATAGGGTGAAAAGTGCAAGAAGGTACATTTAATGTCAATTATAGCAGCAGACATTTCTAACTATGGCAATGGGGGGTGTAGTGGGTGAGAAGACCCTCAGGGTATTATCCACTACAATTTTACAAACACACAGACACTGTTATTCTCAGTAATGCACACTGACACATTTGTCAGTACTGGGGTCCATAGGTGCAGGTGTTCCTAGGTATACCAAGCTAATGTGCATGGAGAGATGAGAAGAGTAGGGGATGTGGGTACACTGGTATCATGCCACCTGACATTTGTCAGCAGGTCATCTATCAACTGATGCCAATTGAGTGGTCCCCAGATTGACAGTTAAATGCAACATCCAATCATCTGTTTTTCTCTTGCAGAGGGCCACTGAGGTACTCCAATTAACATGTATGCAGCATATATTACATAACATGGCCAGTGTCTGGGTTGGAGACCTGTACATAAGCATGTTCTGTTGACTGTGGTTGTCTAGTTGAGGTATCCATGGCACGTGGTGCATACAGGGTGGAGTTTCCTAGCTGTGGCATTCATAACACAGCTGGGCAGACATGTCAGTGTTAGTCAAGCATAGATTGCCTGTAAGCAGCCAAGATGGATAGCTGACATCTGCACATCTGTACAGAGGACAGACAGAAATCAGCTAGCCAACAGCTTATTTATTTATTTTACGTTTGTTGACCGGGCTAGTCTAACTGGATATATGTCCATTTTCAGTAGAGGCCTGTGGAGAAAAGCTCCAACCATCAGCAGTGACAAAGAATACAATATATAGTAATAGTCAAGTGAATTACAGTACATTAGCTAGATAGGTCAGAACAAAAGTTTTACAGAATAATTGAGTAGGTTTAAGCTAAGGTTAAATACAGAGAGCAAAAAAAAAAAACATGAAATTAAAGAATTTTTTTTTTTTTTTTTTTTTTTTATTTATTTCAGTACTACAGATAGGTGAGATAAAACAGTAGAGTAGAAAAGTATAGAGAGAGCAGGAGGTGAAAGCGATATCAGTCTGGGTTGGAGCAGGGACACAGCCAGTGAGTTGTAAGATATTCTTTCAGATGCTTTTTAAAAAGAATAGTGGAAGCAAAGGAGGAAAGTTCAGTAGGAAGCTGGTTCCAGATTTTTCCCTACTGCATTGGTGAAAAGTGAGTCCACAGCCTTGTTATTTGATTTAATAGTGGAAACTAGAAGCTTATTAGCTGAGCGTAGTATAGCAAGATTTTTGTAGGGTGAAATCAGGTTAGTGAGGATAGGCGTATTTTTAGGGTGGTAAAGGATCTTTTGGGTGATAACAATTTGTTGATAAAGTAGTTGGTTCTGCAGTTCCAGTCATCACAGTTGTTTTAAGTTAAGACAGTGGTGAGTTCTAAAGGTGGTGCCAGTGGCAAATCTGGCTATGTTATTGTAACTGGTGGAAAGTTTGGTAAGGTTGTTTTTTGATAGATTGGTATATATTGCTGAAGCATAGAACAGGGTAGAGATAAGGTGGGTCTGGGCAATAGTTATTCTAGCTGAAGGGGAAAGGAAGGGGTTGATTCTGTAAAGGGTGCCTAGTTTTTTGTTGACCGACTTTATAGTAGAGTTAATGTGGTCATCAAAACTAAGGTTATTATCAATTGTTACTCCTAGTAGATGGGTTGAAGTGTCTGGGGATATGTTAGTTGCATTGTTAGATGTTATTGTGAAGTACAGTTGAGGAGACTTATGAGTTGGAGCAAAGAGCAATAACTTTGTTTTTTTGGGGTTCAGGAGGAGGCAGTGTTGCATGAACCAATTTTCAACACTGTTAAATACTGTTTGGGTGAGGGACTAGAGAGAGGTTATGGACTTAGCTGAACAAATTAAAATAGAGTCATCTGCATATTGTATGCAGGTACCTCTCAACCTGGAAACATCAAAAATCTGGACAAGGCCCATGAAAAATAGGTACAAATCTGTACACTGATTAACATCAAATTTGCATGTGTAATTATGTAACCCCGCCCACTCCAGTGGAATTGTGAGATACCAACTTTCAAATGCAAACTGAAGTACAGACAACCAAAATATGGCACCAGAGTCGTCTCCCTGCAGCCATTCCAATGTCCCATTACTTGTCTATTTTGCCCCATTTACCATAAATACTAATGTGTGCATATACTGCTTTACACTACAATGATTATTTGGATTTTATTTTTTTACATTTTATAGCACAATGCACAAACACTAAGACATCTGCTAAACAAAGCTGCTAAAACAAAGCAATACTGTCTCACAATGTAAATAGAATTGGCATTAAAACTGCTCTGCCATTGAAACACATTCATTGAAACAGTATTGAAACCCACACACCACATCCAAAGAAAATGCATTTGACCAGTGATGGATAAAGATTACTTAGTTTACAAATCATTGGCCCCTTGCACACAAAACAAGAAACATACATATGTTCTTTGATACACCTTCCTGACTTTATTATATTCCTTGTGTAATACAGCACACTTGTTTGAGAGCACATTTTAAACTTATTGTTTGAACATTTTTCCAGTAAGCAATAAAACAAAATGCATGAACCAGTAATGATAAAACTACCCAATTCAGAACATTTCCATCTAAAACTCTACTTACACACACACACACACACACACACACACACAGGTTAAAACACAGCAGCAGGCAGGTAAAAAGAAAACCAGACTAAGCTTGCAGGTCTGATAAATTAATTGCACAGTACACAGCACACTGAAAGCTAAATTAACTATGCAGTGCACACTGAAAGCTTAATTAATTGCACAGTGCACACTGAAAGCTAAATTAATTACACACACACACCAAAGGTTAAAACACAGCAGCAGGAAAAAAGAAACAGACTAAGCTTGCAGCTCTGATTAATTGCACACTGAAAGCTAAGTTAAATGTACACTGCCAAGCTTGCCTAGTAGTTGCAGCAGATAAACTGAAACACCCGATAAACTGAAACGGCAAATGGGACTTACAAATGCAGCTTGCAGATAACCTGAAATTAAGTCATTTAACATAAAAAATTAGATTTACAAATGCAGCTCAGCAAAAAAACAGAAACGCACAGACTTCTGATAAATTAATTGCACACTGAAAGCTTGCCCAGTAGTTAGGCAGAACAACACATACACACACCCCTTGCCCAGTAGTTAAGGAGATCAATGGTTGCAGCAGTTAAACTGAAACGGCCCCAACAAAGGTTCATGCACTTATGAACAGCAAACACACCAGCAGGTAAACTGAAATGGGACTTGCAAATAACATAAAACCTGAAATGCACGGACTTTGGATACATTAACTGCACATTGAAAGCTGCTGAAATGAGCAGATAAACTGAAATGGCACAGATAAAACTTGCATGCATACTTGCAGTAGTTAAAAAATAAAAAGAGAGAATCTTTCAAATCTCTGAAATTAATTTTGTTTTAGCACTGCTAGGACTTCTCAGTGAAGTCATAATAGACATACGGTGATATTTTTACTGAATCCTGCCACTCCTCTCCTCTAAAAATATCAATACACAAACAATAGGAAGATAAAAGGTTTGTTTTCTGCCTGAATCTAACACTTCCAAAGGCTTAGGAAAACTGAGGGAAAAAGTCTGTTGCACAATCATAAATCAGCTTGTACTAACTAGTAGAATACCGGCTGTAATTTCTGAATAAACTATACAGCAAGACAGATAATTAGGCGCCTAAGCCCCTCCCAATTTTTATAACTAATTAACTTAGCAAGCCATTAGTCAGCATTGTACCCCATCCAACAAATTTCATGACACTAAAAACAAAAATATAATGCTTGTCTTGTGCCTCAATCTAGTATTTCAATAATTTAAAGAAGATGGAAAAGGTATGCATTTATTTGAATTTGTCAACCAAGGTTTAGCTCCTCTAATCTCTTTCTCGCTTAAAGCCTAGGGACCTGTTTCTTAACTGAAGGCTGAGACTTGATGTGGGCAGATACGGCTACCATTAGTGTTGCTGCCTGGTTCTCGCTGCTGTATTCCCGCTCGCAGCCAGCCGGAAATAATGACATGAGCTCCTTGAGCTCAATTCTGACTGGCTGGTAGCCCTGACGGTGCTGATGTTATCGCGCACGTGATGACATCAACTCCGACAGCGAGATTCTTAAAAAAAATAAAAAAATTGAAGCAAAAAAAATTGGAAATGAACGGGTGCCAATTGGGAATCGTGGCACCCCTTCATTTGGACCCCAAAACTCGGTAAATACCGAGTAATTCGGTATGATTGGGAGGTATGGCAGGTGGCCTGAGGAATTTTGGTATGTAGGTCATTAATAAACAATGAGAAGAGTAGAGGTCCTAAAATAGAGCCTTGGGGTACTCCAGTGTATGCATTAAGATGAATGTTTTGACAGACAGATGACTGACACTGATAGGAATGTCATTACTACATGACAACAGCCCTCAATAACATGTCCTATACACATAGTAGTGTACAGTTAATATCCACATATCAGATCAATATCCAGTAGCAAATACTTAATAACACACAGCTCACACACCAAGAATATGATAGTCAGTACTCAGAGTCCAACTTTGCATGCAGGGGTGTATGGTTCCAGTAACACAATCTACAATCTACTCTTACTTGGGAAAGCACTGTTAACAGTAGTAATGTAATGATGCAATACATGCAACTGTGACTGCATATAACCTGGGATACTACCCATGTATGAAACACATACAAAGAAAAAAGATTATTGTACTAGCCATATATACTCAGGTGTCCCATACAGTATTCTCACACCCCTTAATACTGTAATGACAGCACATAGAAGCATATTATGTACATGGAATTAAATACACTTATTAAAGATATCATTACCCTGCTATTTCATCAGACTAGAATGTGATCAATGGTTAGCTGGGCTGAGCTATGCTTAGCAGGTGTAAGCATTGCTTAAATATAAATGCCAAGTACATTTTGCACATTGATAAGCGAAGCCTACACTGTGTAAGTGCCATTTCATTTAACTGTACGTTAGCACAACTTCCTGTCAAACAAACTCGCTTAAAGTTGCTCAAAACTGCCTTAACCACTCTGTACCCAACAGTCCTTGTTTTGCCTAGCAACAAAATAAACAGCCATTGTAGGTCTTGAACCCAAGACCCTATACACTACAGTCACAGCAGTTAACCAGTAAGCCACTGGAGCTGCAAAGATGTGTGTTATTTTTTCAAATATATCTTTCAGTACACATACTGAATAGTAGTGAACAACTGCTTTGACTTCTACAATTGTTTAGTACTTGCTAGGGAAAATAGTGTTGAATCAGTATGTTGTTATATCTAAATATACACATATCAGATAAATATGGTGGGATACATCTGGGAAAGTATCTGCAAAACTTGTTTACACATAAAGATATGGATATATATATATATATATATATATATATATATATATATATATACCTGTAGATATATGTATACATGTACATACACACACACACACACACACACACACACACATATATATATATATATATATATATATATATATATATATATATATATATATCTGTATATTTAGATATAAATGTATACATGTGTATTATATATATATATATATATATATATATATATTTATATGTGTGTATGTGTGTGTGTGTATATATGTATATATATATATATATATATATATATATATATATATATAGATATATATCTATGCATATATATGCATATAAAACATATGCCCATAACATGTAGTGGAGTCATGCCTCAGCACCAATAGTCACAACCTCTTAGTGCAAGGGGAAGTAATGTAAGTATTGCAGGTATAAATGTAGAATGTTCCCTGTTCCCTATGAGGAAGACTACTAGAACCCTAAAAGAAAGAGTATATGAGCACCTATATGCAATTAGAAAGATGAATTTAACAAATGCACTTGCAAAACACATACAGGAGTATGGTGAACATACATTTGAATTTTGTGGTATCCAACAGGTCCATGGGCAACTTGGGGGGCCCATGGATGCTACATTTAGAAAGAGCAGAATTAACCTGGCAACTAAAACTACATTCTTATGTATGGCCGGGTTTGAATGACTACTGTTCAATCAATAGTATACTCAGGCTAAAAACATTACTTTTTTGCAAGCTGGTTTTAATTATTGCTGACCTATGTTAGGGTAGTGATTTAATAAGTATATTTATTTACATATATATTTTTATATATATTTTTCTACAACAAGACATATTTTAATTAATAATAATCAACTAGGATGTATTTAGATTATTTATTAATGAAGGAATTTAGTTAATGTATTTTATGTGTATTTTATATATATGTGCTTATATATTTAAAAAAAATAAATTTTGTTATGACATCATTTCCTTTCTAGTGTAGGGTGGGCTTATAAAATGTTATTTAAGAAGTTCAGTTGTGGTTCAACACTGTTTTAGTCTGATGAAGTTGGTTATTTTACAAACGAAAAGCACTTCACTGTATTTCATTAAATAAGAGCTTTGCTTGCACTCTGGCCATTTTTTTGTGATTCCTACAGTTTGATTTTCATTTTTTTCTTTTATTTTATGTGCTTTTCTAGAAATAAAACAAATTTCCCAGAAATGGAAAGGTTTCCTTATGTCTTTGAAAAAGTTTTATTTCTTTGTTAAATTCATTTTTATTGAGTGGGCTGGGATAATTAGGTTTGGTTTATCCTTTCATAAGAAGATGGAAATTGTACTTATGGAGGTATTTTTACCTGATATTTTGGGCTGTAGGTTAATTCTCATCAGGAAAGGGGTTTTATATGATTCAGTAGAAAAAGAAGGTTCAGGTATAGCATTCCTAAAAGTGTTGCACTGAGTTAGTTTTAATGTTCGGTATAATTAAAGGGGCAATATTACAGGGTACCTGTGCAATATGTATGTGAATTATAACATTATCTATACAGTATAGATTCATGGATATTGCACTAGTGCAGTGCATGCTGGCTTTGCTTACAATACAGTTATAGAGACAGACAGACACACACACATACACAATATATATATATATATATATATATATTTTTTTTTTTTTTTTAGATAATTGAAATACCACTTACCTGACTTTTAAAAAGCAGAGATGAAAGCACCAAAAATCCAGTTAAATGAACACTAACATCACCGACAAAAAACTACAGGTAAGTAACCATTTGGCTGCACCACAACAAAACACGAACACTGAACCACACTAAACTCACCCATGTGGGGGTCTTCCCCCCCACATCCCCTATGTGGGGGACTGCACCCCCATACCCCTTAACTAAATATACTAACTCTGAGATCACACTACAGTGGTGAAAGGGGCAAAATTCACCATGGTGGACAAGTGGTTACTTACCTGTAGTTTTCTGGCAGTGATGTAAGTGAGTAAGTGGATTTTCAGTGCTTTCATCTTGGCATTTTAAAAGTTGGGTAAGTGGCATTTCAATTATCTAAAGTAGACTCATATATAAATATATATATATATATATATATATATATATATATATATAAAATAAAGTCAATTACATTAATGTTGACATTTAAAATGTTGAGATGCAGAATGCAAGTAGTTTAAATATTGTGACATGTAATTGTGAAAGTAAGTCTGTATTCAATGTTTTGTTGCTGATATTCTTAAAATTAATTATTATTGTGGTTTTAATGTAAAGGATCTGTCTGTAATGTAAATTTGAGAAGAATGTGCTAAGTAGCTTTCTTTGAATGTGTACAACAGTAAAACCATTGAGCCAATCAGCAGCAAAGTAAACTTTTTTAAGAGTAATGTTTGGTATTATAATCCCTATTGGAAACATACATATTACAATTCACATAGTTGCTTTTCCTGCTGAGATATGTATAGCAAGTACACAAAGTTACAGTTGTGAGTTACTTATGGAAAGGCAAATTGTTAATGGCTCATGTGCATGAGTCACTAGAGAAAAATGCAACATGCGTGATTACATACACTTGAATTTGAACAAGGCAGTGGTATGTAAGTCAAATGCATATAATATTATAGTATGTTTAAAAGGAACAAAACCAAATATTGGATGTTTTAAAGAAGCAATGCAGTTGCATTGAAGTGTTTCCAACTAAGATTTAGTTATTGACTTAAGGTGTTCATTTAGAAAACTTTTCAAAATGTGTATACATCACAAAGCATTTCTGATGAATTTCCTGCTCCTGGTACACTACAAAATACATTTGCATTTTTTCCATCGTAGAAAGGCAAGTCTGTGTTAACTGATGGTTATCAATACCACCTTGAAAACCAAAGCGTATATGGTAAATACTAGTATTGTACAAAAAAAGTGGCTACTACATGTGTGACTGCGGAACCACATAGTGGCAACAGTCATTATTCACTATGGTAGACGATAAGGCTGACTAGGCAAATTGTTAAAAGAAAAGCTAAACAGACAATGATGGCTCTTGTGGAATTGTAGTGGAAGTGGTCACAAGTGCTTCTCCAGCTGGTGTAACTAAATTACCTAATATTAAAGCTCTTAAGCAAAGTGTTCAAAGAGTAAGAAGACTAAAGTAACATTGTAGCACTAGTACATTGAACAATACTGCAAAATTACAGCCAGTCTACCTCTTGCTGAAATGCAAAACTTTCATTATGAAGCATCAGAGACAGTCACGCAAAGAAAGTCAAATTTTATTGTTAACCACTATGAAAAATATACATGAGGCCAGATTCATGAATGTCTACACTGTGTACATGATCAGTATTCAAGAACATCCTACTACATAGTTTTTGATGTTTATTCACTCACACAGATTACACTAAGTGTACATGTAGTGTACACTTTGTGGGAACCTTTATGAATCACTGTTCAATATTTAAAGCTGCAAGAAAATCAGTCGGAAACCTGAAATTAGGAGGAAGGTGAGATTTTTGCTTGTGTTGTCTTTTCACTCAGAATGGTATACATTTAGTGTAGGCATTCCTGAATCTGGCCCCTGATCTTTGCCTATCAAAATTTATACTTGTTGATGGTACACTTCCTTTGCATGCTTTGGCACTGAAGCAGTTGTATACAGTTCATGGTGTGTTAGGCGAAGGTTTTGAAAGGAATATATTTCCACTTGTTTATGATCTACTGCTGTACTAATCATAGCATTTGGGGTGCTTTACATGAATTTTGTCATAACACTGGTGAAGTGTTGTCTTCTACTGTTGCCATAAGTGATTTTGAGAAAGGCATTGTTAACAGCATGCAAAAGAATCTAGTACATTCACTACCTAAAGGATGCTGGTTTCAATTCTGCCAGATTATTTGTTGGCATAGAGAAGTTGCCACTGGGAGCATTGCTTGGCAATGGTCCCAGTTTGGCTTTGTTGGCTAAACAGCATTCTGCCTAAGCATTTGTGTCCCCTGAAGAAGTTGTTGACACGCTCATATCCAAGAAGACATATCTGAAGTAGTCATTCCTGTTTGTGAATTTTTTGATAACAACTACAGTAGAGGTAAGCCTCATATGTATGGCACATATAATCCTACAAAGTTTAGAATGGTATTTTTGTATGATATTGGATTCTGGAGACATGAAATATGTACCCTAGCCTTTCCTCATACTCAAAATGCAGTAGAAGATTGGCACAGGTGACTATATACATTTCTATGAAGATTTGTCAGTGTATCAGTTTATTAAGAACAATACAGTTAGAGCAAAATAGCACAAGTGATTTGTGCCAAAGATTGCTGTTATGTATGACTTCTTTACCTAAAATGAAGAGACTTTTAACTAAGGAGGTCAGTGTCATGTGACTGCTTGAAAACAAGGATGACTTCACTCCTGTGGAATTGACTGACGCTGTCTCTTAGCATTACTATTTTGAATATATTTACAGGTGCACATATATTCCGTAATAGTTCCTCTTACAATGGATGTTTCAGTTTCACTACACTGCTGTGCTTTACAGAAATATGTCACTGCACCTTTAAATCTGAATTTACACTTTGTGGAAAATTTTAAATAACAATACTGCTTACATTTAATGACTGCTTCCCACAGTCAGTATGATGCCGTTCAAATAAAACATGGAGAATAGCACCTAATCATCCAGACAACAATTCACCTCGCAGTTATACAGAAAACCAAACATAGAAGTACTGTTGTTTTGTGATGGTTTTGAATCTGAAGATAAAAAAAATGTTTTCATGTTTTTAACTATTTCACATTTTCATAGCAGTTCCAGTGGCAAAGAGGGATAAAGCCTTGACTATGGCCTAGGGGACATGGGTTCTATTAACAGCTCAGGGGATTGATAGAGTGGTAGGGAGGCATCATAGGATCATCCTAGGGAAGGGCAATGATGTGGATGGAGGCTGGGAACATGGCTGGGGCAGGAGGTGTGGTTCAGAGAGGAGGAGGGGGTAGACATGGCTGAGTTGCTGTAGTGGCAGAATGATATGCTGCAACATCCTCATTGGAGGTAACCTAGGTATAGTGGGGTGGGTAGGGCATAAAAAAAAACAACAGCTACAGATAACTGAAACCCCCAGACACACTTCTATTCCAAAACCAAGTCCCAGCAATGACAGAGTAAGTTGAAGGAGGTCAGTGAGTTGCTGGTGGATCTAGCATGGACATGGGAGTCCAGGTAGCAGTGCTAATAAATGAAGTATGGGAACAAAAAATACATTTTCACCTTCAATGTTTGGATCTTGGCATTAGAAAATCAACGTTACTGCATTTGTTGTTACAATCTTTGCACATTTTATTGCTACATTGTCTGGTAAGTATAATTCATGTTGAACGCATTTTATATTACCTGTGTGTGCCATTACTGTCAGTACATCATGTAGTACATGTTTACTGTTACATAATCATATAACTTTTTCTGTAAGTATGCACCCAAGCACTCAAGGGCAATTGGGTAAACAAATGTGAATGCTATTTTTCTAACTTCCCTATTCATTTTACCAGCATGATAAAACCCAAAATGGAAAATCTAACAAGGCTAGACTTTCCACTGTGTGATTCCTTAAACCTCTTGTATTAGAAGCAACATGGGATATATGAAATGGCCTTTTAAGGACATCAGATATTTCACTGAACTCTCTTTAATAGTGTACACATTTGTGCTCATGCTGATCAGACTATGGCATGTTAACGGATATCATCTTTGTATGTATCCAGGCATAACCATACTCCATGGTACTCTGTCTGTGATATTTGATACATACCTACAAAGTCCAGGTTTTTGAAATTATACTTGCTCTGGTGGTAAGTCCTGCATGACATGCATATTCTTCTTCAAAACCGTTTTTTTTTTTTTTTTTGGCAAATCTGTGTATCATCTACACCTTTTTCTGCCTGATAGCAAGTTATTCAGTCTAACACAGGTGATTTACTCCCTGTTTTGGGGTCACCGGCTGGCAGTCACAGGTGAGTGAGCCTGAGATTTATCACTGATGCTGACATAGGATAGACTGAAATAGTGCTAGGAGGCCTTGCCCCTATATGCTGGCATTATTCAGAAGGCAGCTGAGCTATTATGCCTGGCCTTTCTTTAGGTATGTCCTCACCCCCTCCAAAGATGACAACACCTTCCCATGACCAAGGTCCAGAGCTACAAACACCACCTTCCTCACTACAACATATTGTCATTATCCCTGTCATAAAAATAGAGGTGAGCAGGCATAACCTTATAATTTTTCCCACTACCAGGTCCTATACGTTTCCTGAACTGATTAAATGAACCCAGAAATGGTCATTCTTGAGGTTTCATCCATTTATATCAATACAACTACCAGTTGGCACAGAGAGTTAAGGCTGTGAGTTGTAGTTCCTAAGGTACAGAGTTTGATCTCCATAGCTCTCATTTGCCTACTGTATGACTTTGAACAAGATACTGGGCCTCTGTTCCCCTGAAAAGGGATTGTGCCCAGGACGCCTTCTTGCTTAATCAATAGGCATTATTAGCAGACGTACAGACTTTGGCACATATTATTGGATCAGCAAATATCTGTGAATATTGGCACTGTATGCTGTCAGTCCTTGGCAAGGTACATATTTTGCAGGGAACAAAATTATGAAACATTGCATCCTAATGAGGCTCATTAGCAATGTATGGCATTGTAAAGATAAATATGGGCCAATTTGTCATCTAAGTCTGTAGTATTCTGAGATACATACATATATGGGATTATTACCTTTACAAATGGAGACATTGTTGTTTCCTGATACCAAGGTATGTCCACTTGTTCATTATATCACATCCTCTAAACTGTATCATGTTGTAGGTCTGTGATAATAAGGTAGACGTTTGCATCTGGTAAAGTGTATGTGTGTGTGTGTGTGTGTGTGTGTGTGTGTGTGTGTGTGTGAGTGTATAATATATATATATATATATATATATATATATATATATATATATATATATATATATTTATATATGGGTCTACTTAAAAATATCAAAACCCCACATCAGTGAATTCCATTTCACTGAGATGACAATATCAAATCCCAACTTACGTGAAACTTTAAACCAGCGAAAATGTTGACCGGGAAACTAACCACTTGGCCACCCTGGATGTATTTGACATTTACCCCACTATGATGCAATCTTGGAGTTAGTATATATAGTTAGGGGTGTAGAGAGTGTGGGGGCAAAGCCCCCCACTTTGGTGGGCTTTAATCACGTTGTTGTGTGTATGTTTTCCTGATGGCCAAGTGGTTCATTTCCTGGTGAATATTTTTGCTGGTTTAAGGTTTCACACAAATGAAGATTCAATATTGTCATCTCAGTAAAATGGGATTCACTGCGTGGGGTTTCGATATGAGGTCTACTTGAGTAGACCAAAAATCTGTTTAACTGAATCTTACTTGACCGAGACGACAACACTGAAACCTTGCTTTAATGACCTTCACATCACATCACCGGAATTGTAATCTGGGAAAGGAGGCAGTTGGCCAACATGAGGAAATTTGCTCTTTTCTCCACTATAGTGCAATTTTGGAGTTGGTATATTTAGTTAGTGGGGGTGTGGTGGTGAATCCCCCCACTTGGGTGGGTTTGACATGCTTCTGTGTGTTTGTTTTTCAGTGTTGTCCAACTGCCTCCTTTCCTGGATTAAAATTCCCATGATGTGAGCTTCGTTAAAGTAAGATTTTGGTGTTGTCATCTTGTTTAAGTAAGATTTGATTAAATGGTGTTTGGGCCTATTCAAGTAGACCCATATATGTATGTATATATATATATATATATATATATATATATATATATATATATATATATATATATATATATATATATATATATATATATATATATATATACATACACACACACATTATATATATATGCATACACATGTATGTATGCACACACACACACACACACACACAAACACACACACACACACACACACACACACACACACACACACACACACACACACACATACATTAACCAGCTGCAGGTATTGTGGCTGCAAAGGCAGTCAGTCTTTTGTGTGTTATTCATATTTTGCTTGTGTATCTTGGATATGAATATAGACTGAAGCGTGTACAAACTGTTGCTGTATGCTCTTCCACAATTTGAAGTACTATGCTTATTGTTCAATCCATCTTTTGGAATCCACAGTAAAATATGTATCATTAATACCAAGTATTTCCTCCAAGTCTTATGCCTTTCTTGGGCTTTCAGTGTAAAGCCACATAAACTTCATTACCATTTTCTGACCCTTCTCTGGACATATGTTTAAACCATTTAATCCAAAGTACAATAGTTCCCCCTCATGATGTTCATTTTTGTTCTGCTGCTATCCAACTCCTGTTTTAAATTTTCTTCACTTTATACAACTAAATTGTGCTAAATTAAAATTTCAGAAACTAGACTTGCATGTTCTTCCAAACTATGACAGTGGACTGACTCAATTCCTGGGCATAGAAAGAAAAGTACAGCCAGAAGCAGATATTGGCATTTCATAATGCTTCCTCATGACATTTCAGCCTTTTCTCTAAAGAACCCGTGCCAAGAAAATATTCATATTTTGCCCATCATGACAAAGCAGAGTAGGTATTACCATAAAGGTCATTTCTAAAATAAGTTTGTATACTCATGTTGTATACTTCAGCATGATTCTGGGGCAAAATAAATAGCACTTTTCAATTTCAAGATTACTGCATTACAAAAGAATATCATTGAAGATTATTTTACCAGTATGGTAGTTTAATTGTACATCATGTTTTTAATGAATTATTGCATAGTCTCTGTTCACAGCAATCTCCTGTCTGATAAATACAAGCAAAAAACCATTGTCTTTGAGCAATGCTTTTATTTGTACTGCTAGACAGGGAGCAAAATTAATATCTTCCATGATTTGCACCTGCTCATAAGTACTTTTCTGACACATTTTTTCCTTCTTCAGTCCACATTTTATATATCAGACTGTTTTATCATTATAGTTGTCTTCAAGTCAAATAACATTCTAGGTTCTAATGTCTGTCCTCAGGTTATTCATTATTAAAGTCGGCTGAGAACATTAACCCATATTAGTATTTTTATATCTGAACAGTCTCTCCATGTGTAAGGGTGCTATGCAAAATTTAACAAATACAAGAAAAAGAATAGTTAATATTCTTTCTTTTTATGTATTTACTGTTAAAGTCAAACTGACCATTATTCATTTTCAGCAGAGATCTGTGAGAAAAGCATTGCTAATAATGCTAACATATGTTTATTTGATGACCCAATACAACAAGGAAAACATTCAGGATATAAATAATTTCTGACAGATATTTAAAACTGTTTTAAATACAGGACATCTCTATCTCTCTCTTTCTCTATATATATTTATATACACCCACACACACACACACACACACACACAGATATATATATATATATATATCTATATCTATATCTGTATATATATATATATATATATATATATATATATATATATATATATAAAATATATGTGGATTCACTTCATAATCTCAAAATACTGAAATATCGAATTTCAGTATCACGAAACTATGAAGTCAAATTCCCTAAACACCAAACATACACAAACCCGACACCCAAAATCACGAATATACAAAATCCCAGAAAACACACATAACACAATACAAAACACATACATACACAAACGTACATACCTCCCAACACTTTTATACAAGAAACATAACACACACCCACACAACCAAACACATACACACACACCTATCCTTAGTATATACAGGGGGGCAAGCCCCCCCTGCACCCCCCACACACCCGTTACTTATATATACTAACTCCGAGGTCGCACAACACTCCATAACACACAGCCCAGCACTGCACATTCCACACACCCCCTACACAAACACACATAACACATACACACAAACACCAGCACTCCCAACACTAACACATTCGCACTGCAGAACACCTACCCTAACCCACACCACAAACGTCCCAACACTCAAACACACACAAGCCCTCCCCAAAACCCTAAAAATATACACTTACCTAACATGTTATCCATACCACAGGTTCGACATTCTGCATTCGACATTTCCGGGATCGCAGTTTCCATCCATTCAACTTTACAGGCTCGAAATTCTAAAATTCAACATTTTAGCATTTTGAGCATGTAAAGTGAACCTATATATATATATATATATATATATATATATATATATATATATATATATATATATATATATATATTGGTGCTGCGGTAGCACTGTCGCCTCACAGAAAGGCGTTGTCCCATTTGCTTCTCAGCTAGAGCATCTGCTGTGTGGAGACATGCATGAATGGGCGTACCTTCGTTGAAGGTTGTGCATCAGGGCTGGCAACTCGGCATGTAAACATCTACTGCCAATCATTAGCGGACCGGAGTTCCACTGTGGCGACCCCTAACCGGGAAAAGTTGAAAGACACAACACAACATATATATATATATATATATATATATATATAGTGTAGAGGAAAACAAAACAATGAACACACTATTTTATCCATGTTCTAAATGACTTCCAAATATGAGTTTATATGCAGTCAAAACAGATATTTACAATATGTTACATCTGTGATTTACAGTCATAGCAGCTGTTAATGCTAGTGGTATGTGGGTTGTAGCTAAAAGTATTTTCAGAAATGGTATAGCAGTTTATTTCAGAAAGGGTAGCTATGGATTAAGAAAACCTAGCAGAAGAATTGTTACTGAATACCGAAGCTTACAGTTGTGGCTGCAGTCTTTGTGAACATAATGAGTTCTAACCATCATATATATGTTTGTTAATCTTCTTTTATCTTAATCCTGAGAGGTTTTGCTTAAATTGAAGTCAACTATCAGTATTATTCATTAGATGTTATAAAGTTGATTGTCTGGCTAGAAAAATAATGAAACTGAAAGCACTAATTTATAGTTATGGTTTTAGTCTTCATGACTGTAGCCAGTTCTGAGCATAATGTATATATTTGTTCATTTTCTTGTAACTTGGTACATAGAATTTCTTTTGAAAGCTTATTGTTTCTGCAAATTGCTTTTTCCAATTAACTCATTTCTGTAAGATGTATTCATATGCATGTCATTTTATGAAAAGCTTGAAGAATTTGATACAGCTTACATAAAACTAAATTTCAATGAATTCTCCTTCCTCACACCTGCTTTGCCATATTTACTCAAAAGCAAAGCATCTCTATACCTCAAATTACTTCTCAAAATCATTCTCATCATGCTTTTTTGTGCTCATTTCAAATTATTTCTTACAGCGGTTACCCATCTGTTTGTCAGCAGGATCTAATGGTCTGCTGAGGGAGTCTAGTAGTACAATTAGTGTGTATCTCAACAATAACACTTATACTTTCTTAATTACACAACTTTTATTATACCTTAATAATAAAACTATTTCTAACAGATCTCTCTCAACAGTGAAGTTCTACTTATAGTCTCTCTGTGTATGCAAAGTGCTCATTAGCAAAGACATCAGTCTAGACACACAGGGTGCTGATTCTTTGTGAAATACCATAAGATGTGGAAAAGATGAAAATGTCTAAAAGAGCTCAACTGCCACTCACTGCAACAAAAATGTCCTTATTTTGAGTCCCAAAGCCTGCCATTTGTTATATACCTGTTGAAGGTAAGATAATATTTGTTAAGAGACACGCTAGTATATAAAGTATAAGAGGTGCCAATCATACCAGACACCCACTGAATCTATATCCATGTATGCATGCTTATATATATATATATAGGGACCTACTTCTTCTAATCAGAGAGCTACAATGTCGAACTACTAAACATCGAGATGATAAAGTCAAAATCTCAGAATATTGTAATTTCACATTGTGGCATGTCATTTTGTCTAATAATAGCAGATTGAGTGCTGCAACATTTATAGAGGGTGGTATTCCTTTAAAAATATCTACACCATTCTGTAATTCAGAAAAACAAACTGTAGGTGCAGTATGAGGCATGTAGAATAGTTTGTCATCTTTAAAAGGTAAACCAGTTTGATGTATAGGTAGCGTGCCCTTTTCCTCAAGTTAGTGCGATCTCGGATTGGAGTTGGCATGCTTAATTTACGGGGGGCCCTACATGAGGGGTGCTCATTAGCAAAGATGTGGGAAAAGAAAGTAAGTGTAGTGGTTTGTTAATTAGGACCTGACCATTTAACCTATTTTTGAGGTTGTTCTACTTTACGCAGACTGGTGTGTGAGGTACTTATTTAATAATTTACTTTTGTGCTGTTTTATGGAACTTGATTTGGAGTTTGGAGGCACAGATTCACTGGGTTACATGGTACAAAGGTATGGGGTTGCAGGCTTTATGTTTGTTATAGTGTTTTCGATGTTTCCAGTTTTGATGTTTTATGTTTCATTCTTTTGAAATTACAATATAGTGCAGTGTCGAGTTATTGTCTCGATGTTTAGTAGTTCAACATTGTAGTTGTACGATTAAATGAAGTAGATCCGTACTGTTTAACTTATTCCCTCCTGTACAGCTGTTTTGTGTGTAATTTCTACTCCCAGTGGGTGTGGCTTGAGCCTTTAAAGACAATGAAGTTATCACCTTACAGTTCTAGCAAATACTCATCGACAGAGGTTAGATATCAATACAATTCTGTTTGCCATCTTGTACGCTTCAAGATAAAATATTCTGATACCATGTGTGTAGCATGGTTTTGGAATTATTAATGCAAATATGAACAAAGCAATATTTGACACCTAGAGGCACAGCTGGAGGTAACTGCAAGAACGCCTGGAGGCGCACTCGGCTGTAATTGCTCAGAAGTACTACAGCAGTTCATATACCTTACCACCAAAACAGCAGTGTATATTCAGAGGTTTTCAAAGTAAATGTATGGCCTACTGGTTATTTAAATGCTTGCATGCAATTATCCTATGTTTGAACTTTGCATTATTCTTTTGACATTCCAGAAAGATTAGAAATGAATGAAAAAAGTGGTTCTTTTTTTATACAGCGTGTCAAAGTATTTCTACAGGGTAGATTTCAAGATTAATCTGGGCATCATTTCAGTGGTTCTATCCTCCATTTTAAAACCAAGTCAGACCTGTCTAGTATTTCTATTTCTACTATGTGCAAATAGATTAAATGGAGAGCTCTACAAAGAAACCAGTTCTTTGTATCTCTGTAAACCAGACATAGGTGTGGTGTATGTGAAACCTAATAGAAATCAGAAATGTGATAAAATACTGACCAATGGAGCCATAGAAAGGGCAGGGTAGAGGGTAGCTGCCTGGTTACCAGCTTATGAGGACACTGAATGGTCTGCGAATGTACAGCTCCTGTCATTACATAATCATAACTACCCATTCATGTCAAGCAAAGCTCCTCATTGGCCCTCTTTAAGAAAAACCTTAAATACTGGATGGGAAATAGAAAATTCACCCCAGGGATCACTTCTGTGGCACTGCTTGACAGGGGCACAGGAAAATAATTTTCTTGGGTGGCGAAAGCCAGGGAACCTTTTTGGCTAGGCTTATATAGGCCCCAAGGCCGATAGCCTAGTACCTACCTATGAACCTATGAATAAATGCTTTTAGACAGCAAGAGGGGGTTGGCAAACTGGTGTGTGTCTGCATCTCTTCTAACCAGACTACAAAATTTAATCTAGTATACAGCACTTTCTATACATTAAAATAATAGAATAAATAGTACTATAAGATGACAGTCACTCTTTGAAAGAATCCTTTAAATTAACAAAACACAGGCAGTCCTTAGTTGTCATTACTTTTCTGCAATAAAATGGTAATAAATTGTGATTTCAGAAAGTAAAGCATGCCCTTATGAAGTATGACAATGGATGTATGTAGTTACAAATGCCAGTTGCTCTTAGAGTTTTGAACTATAGCTATGTTCTTTCTAGGAAATCTCAGGTTTCTCAAGAGTGTTATCAGCCAAACTTAGCTGAAACTTGGTATCAGTCTGACCAATAAGCTTTCAGGATCCATGATGCTGGACCTTGATCATGCTTTTTTGCTTCCTGTTTGAAGCTCAGTGTGAGATTGGTATATCAAAAACAGTGAACTTTTACAGAAACTTTGCTAAGTCACTACATTCAATAGGATGGTAGGACTTCCTTCTTGGGCATATGGTATGACTAGGGAATAGAAACTGGTCTTGTAGAGCTATAGCATTACGTTTTTTCTTTCATTTTTTTTATTGGTTCATAGATAAGTGCTAGGCTAGCTGCCCTTGTCAGCCATTTTATGTCTAGCCAGTTTCCCTTTTTGTGCTTCAATCAACTTATCCTATTTAGCTAGACATTGGCCTTATCCATCTCGTGGTCAATAACTATATATTACCCCTAATGAAAATAACTGGAATTATAACAGAATTTCAGGGGGGGGCATGTATGGGATGAATGTATTAATTTAATTATTAACATATTAATTTTATTATTTATTTAATTATTTTAAACTAATAATATATGCTCACTTCCATACATAAAATATTTGTACCTTACATACAACCTTTTTTCCTCTAGCACTCTTATATTAAACATTCAGCAGTACTTTTCACATCAAACTATAAATATTTTCAGAATATTTTACAATGTGTTTCAGATCTGTGAGACAAGTGTTCTGTGTAACATGCCTGCAGAAAAGCAAAGAAATAATGTTTGGAACAGACAATTTTGTCATGGGACATCTTTAGTTGGGGGGAAGGGTGTAAATGACTAGGTAAGGGAGGGTTAGGGTTGGAAAGGATAGGCAGGAAAGGCAAGCTCTATTAATGTAGTTAGGACAGGAAAGGGTTAATCAGTGGAAGGTAGGGATGGGGAGGGTCTTAGAGGTTTTTGAGGTTGGGAGCTGTCTTGAGAAGCACATTTTGGCATGATTTTGTTGAGTGTAGAATCACATCCAAGGCGACCTAATGTTGGCTGGTAGTAAGGTAGGCCTTGGGTGATTGTCAAGAAAGGAGGGGTGAGTACAGATTTCCTATATTAATCTAAAGTTTTTTTTGTGGCAAATGAAGTCAATGGTATATCCCTTCAAGAAATGGCTATGTAAGTTAAGGCTAGGTATGTTAGGAGATAGCAACTCGACTCAGCAATTGTTATTGTGCATTGTCACAAATAGCCTTCTCATACCAAGCTGTTGTTAGAATAGATGACTCATAGTCAATGGACTCTACAGATCACACATTTTTGCCACTCATGTAGCTATGGCTGCAGATAAGAAATATTTCATTAAACACTTTCACAGGTTTACTATTTAAGCCTTGATTTGGCATCCTTTAGTGCTTACTTGTAATTCTGCTTGCTGTCCCTGGCATTTTCAGTTGTGTTGCCTTTCTCTGCTACAGATTCTGCTTCTTGGAGTGGTGGCCATCCCAGTTGTCAGCTAGATGGTGGTGTCAGCCATTTCCGTGCATGTGTGATGGTGTGTTGCAAAAAAAAAAAAAAAAAAAAAAAAGGGAAAGCTGTGCTGCTCAGCGGGGGAGTGGGGCATGGCCCATCCTGTTCAGTTCCTGGGCTGAACGGGGTGGCGAGTGACAGGAGGGCAATGGTGGTGGCATTTTTTTGCGGGCTTGAGGACCTGCTTGTAATGGCTGCTTCCACACATATACAGTTATTTTTTTTCACACTATAGCATATCATAAATATTAAATAAAAGAAAAAAAATTAAATTAACCATTGCTCCATGTGTACGGCCATATAGGTATACAGTCTACTCAGTCAGACAGCTATGGTATTAGTAACACCCTCAAACTGAAGCAGCTGATGGAACAGAGACTACTTTACAATTTTAATGATGTTAGCTGGGGGAGGGGAGGGGGTCTGGTGCAATGGTTAAGCTCCTTAGATACGGACCCAAGGTAAGGTGTATTTTCACATCGGAAAGGCTGTTCTTAAGATCAGCCTTCAGATAGTAGATCAGGAATGTAGAGTGTCAGGTTAGTGTAGTGTGTTAAAGCTGGTGGGGGCCCGGCTTCAACACGTGGCAGAGATATTTCAACAAAATCTATTTTTTTTTTTCAGTGGTGGGCCATGATGCATCTACTCGATATTGGTGAGGCATAATGCAGATACTTGATAGTTATTAATTACATTTATCTAAATAAAGATGCATCAAGCAGCAGTATGGTAATGCAGTATGACTGTAGGACATTATAAAACACTGTATAAATTAATTCCCGCGAGTAGAATAGAGCTCTAAGGTCTAATTGGTCAGTCAAATTTGAGCACATTTTAGTACTACTTGGGTAGGGCATCAGCAGATATGTTCTTTCACTTAGTGGCTTATTAATCAAGTGGGTAGGGGAGAATGCCCACTTTTTAAGTTTAAAATAAGGTTCAACTGTTTCTTTTTATGGTATTTATGGTAGCACCCCCCCATTTTTATTTATTTATTTAATTATTTTCCACGGGTCTCTTGCTTTAAGTGTTCTTTTCTCAATTTAGCTGTCAAGGGGCGATATGGCTGATGTTTGGGCTTTGCAGCAGAGGTGGGCAAACAATGTGGCTCAGGCAGAGGACCTTTTTTGGGAGATTCCAAATAGTGACACTACAGTGCCAGGGATGTAGGGCCATGCCAATCATAAGAGATGGCAAACATCGAAGGGTCAACAGCCAGAGGCAAAAGAACATGGCAGTCCCAGTCTAGTGAGGAGATGATAGTAGAGGTCTCGACATTGCACTCACTACTTGCTGCTCCGGCAGGTAATGATTCTACAGTTCTTTCTAGTGAGGAAGGATGGAGCAGGAATAGCAGGGTGTAGGGGGCAAGAGAGCCATAGATTGGTGACAGGATTAGCAGCTTGGCTACACCTTTGGAGGGTCCAGGGGGCAGCATGGGGGGTCTGCAGAACTTAGTGGGACAAAGGTATGGTTTTTGGTTGCAGATTTTTGGTAGGGACAGTCCAGCCATGGTTTGTAGTTTGTTGTCACTGGAGGAAGATGGAGAATTTTGTTTAGATAAGGTAGGGTCAGATTTTGTGATGCAACTGGGTGATTGTTTGGCTATGCAGGCACTAGGACATGAGGGTACGGCGGTCTTTGTAATGCCCTTACATATCATCCACTGTAAAGGAAAAAATTTGGAAAAGGGAGTATGTGGACATCTTTGCGCTAATAGATGCCGATGGTGCCCAACGCTTGCTAGAAACAGAGACAGTGAATGGGAAATACCTCTTGGCAGTCCTAGCAGCCCTTGATCGAAGGTGAGTGGGGAAAATGTGGCAGAGAACATGGGAGAATTGGGTTTTGGGATTTGTTTATTACATGGCAGTATGTCTGGAAAAGTTAGCACTTTCACCCTTCCACTCCTGGCTTACTTTTTGAAAATATGGGAGGCACAGAGGATTTTGGGGGGGGGGGGTGCTTGGTTGTGGTATGATCAGAAATTCTGCAAGAGGAAGGCAGTTGATAGGTCCATGCATTGGGAGGTGAGACACCCAGAGACATATAGCTGTCCACTATGATGGATACCTTCTGTGTGGGCAGCAGAGGGAGTAAGATGGGGGAAGGAGGTGTTGGAGTATGTTGGGCTTTCAGTGCCGGAAGATATGCTTGGATGGTATGCAGATTCTTGCAGGTTTGCTCAAAGTGCATGGGTATGCATCCAGCAGTGCAGTACGGTAGGTGTGAGGGCCAATTGGTGGGGCAAGCATCATCCTTGGTTGGACAGATTGGATTAGGGGAGCCATCTCTGGGGTTTTAAGAGGTATGCTGTAGGGGTACTTTTTGTGGTCAGAGAGGGAGGCTTTTTCGAGGAGCAAGGGGTTGACTCGGGGACACATTCTCCTGTTAAGGTGCATGTCTTGTGGGACATGCTTTGGTAGTACCCGCAGCCAGCGGTGATGGGGGAAATGATTGAGTGTTTTTTGAAGGGGTTTCCCATCAAGTCAAACTTTGTGGGTGATGGAATAGTGGGAAAAATTTGAGGTCAGTGCAGGGAAGGAAGGATATTTTGGAGGCTTTGGTGGAGAAGGAGTGACAGACGAGCCAGTTATTGGGTCCATTTGACAGCTCTCCATTTGCCAGATTTAAGGTCTCACCGTTGGGAATGATACCTAAAATGAAGCCAGGAGAATTCCATTTGATTCACCATTTGCCTTACCCTGAAGGGAAGTCTGTCAATGACTCCATTCTGGTGAAGGAGGCTAAGGTGAGTTACGTGTTATTGGATGACGTGGTCCACAACATTAGGGGTTTTAAAGATCCATGGTTGGTTAAAGTGGAGATTGAGTCTGCCTTTCACTTTTTGCTGGTTTGAGAGGAGGATTAGCTATTGTTGGGTATGATGGTGGGGGACAAGTTTTATTTTGACAAAGCCATGCCAGTGGGATGTTCAGTAGCCTGCTCCACTTTGAAAAGTTTAGCACAGCTTTACATTGGCTATGGCAGCAGTGGGTGAATAACCAGAGAGCGGTGCATTATTTGTATGATTTTTTGTTTGTAGGTGAAGGGAATGAGGGAGCAGTGGTGGCTATGCAAGAGTGTTTGAAGATGTGCAAGAAACTGGGGGTTCTGTTGGCCACCTATAAGTTGGAGGGTCCAGAGAAGGTACTGGATTTTCTGAGGTTGACAGTGGATGTGGATGCAGACCAGGGTTTGTTTTGCTTGCCTGGGGAGAAGTTAGCTAGGTTAAAAGAGAAGATAGCTTGGATGAGGGCTAGGGACAAGGTGCAGGTGAGGGATGCTATAGAGCTCTTTAGGCTATTGAATTTTACCTGTCGGGCTGTTCACCTATGACAGACCTTTTGTAGGTCAATAGCATTTTTGTTGAAAGCGGGCAAAATTAAGCACCATTGCATGAGAACTGGCAAATTGACTCATGAGGATTTAACTTTGTGGTTCCAGTTTTTAGATCAATTTAATGGTGTTACCTTTTGGCAGTGGGAATGGGTAGGTCAAGGGGAGTTACAGTTGTTAACTGACGCAGCAGTGGACCTTGATTTTTTGGTGGACAGTGGTTCATGCTGCCATGGCCACCTGAATGGCCAGAGGAATGGAAGCAGGATGTTGCCTTTTTGGAGATGATGCCAGTTTGGGTGGCATCAGTGGTGTAGCAGGAGCATTTGAGGGGCAGGAGGGTTGTCTTTAATTCTGACAATGTTGCAGTGGTACAAGTTTTACAGGTTAAGATGGCAGGGTCTGAGCATTTATTGTTGGTCTTACGTAAATTAGTTCTGCAAAGTTTGTTGATTAATTTTTCCTTTACAGCTGTGCATGTACCAAGGGTAAGGAATGAGATTGCTGACAGTTTTTCTTGTTTTCAGTTTTCCAGATTTTGGCAGTTGGCCCCGATGGCAGCAGAGGACCCTGTGGTGGTGCCAGACAAGCTGTGTTCGATTGGGCTGCAGTGATTGGGAGGTTGTTGCAGCACTCCTGGACTGTCTCTACCAGGAGTTCCTATTGTAGGGCATTGCATGATTTTGACAAGTTTATTATGCAGTTACCGAAGGAGGCAAGTGCATGGTCGGAAGAGTTGCTGTTGCGATATTTAGCTGGGGCTAGGGCACAGGGTAAGGCAATAAAATCAGTTAAAGTGAATTTGGCAGCTATTAGTGTGTTTCTTCAAGTGGCAAGATTGAAGGATTTTACTACATCCTGGACAGTGGGGCATGTGTTGAAGGGGTGGGGTAGGTAGGAAGGTTTGAACTGGGACAAGTGTTGGCCAGTGACGAGGCAGGTTTTAAAAGTATTACTACAAGGTTTGTGTAGGGTATTCAGGAATTGGTGGACCATGTTGTGTGGGTGAAGTTAAGTGTTTGGATGTACTTTGGGGCTTTTAGGGTGTCGGAGTTGTTAGGGTTTTTGGTTTGGAATGATGATATGTTACTGTCTGGAGCAGTTCACATTAGGTTAAGGTCATCTAGCTGTGCTCAAGTGGGCAAGGGTGCACATATAGTTTTAGTGAAGGATGGGTATTAGCAGATATGCCCAGTGATGTGGACAAGGAGATTATTAGAGGTCCATAAAGAAAGATCTCAGGATTTAGTTTTCCAGTCAAAGGGAGGTAGGGTGATAACAAGGGGACAGTTGATTTCAATTATGAGAAGGGTATTTTGTAGTATGGGCTTCGATGGGCAGAGATTTTCTACTCATTCTTTTAGGATGGGTAGGGTATCAGATATGGCGAGAGTGGGTAGTTCGATCAAAGTCATTAAGAGGGTGGGTCAATGGTCTTCCAATGCCTTTTTGACTTATATTAGATAAATGGTGTTTTTTCATTGTAGTTTTAATTTTTTTTTTTTTTTTTTTTTTTTTTAGGCAAAAGGATTCTCATCATAGGTCATTCATACATGTACTGGGCAGCAAGGAGGGCTGCTGTTATAAGTAATGGTTTGAGTTGGGGTTGTACTGGTTCAGCTGGAGAGTCACATGGCATGGCAATAGAGGGCTCAAGTGGAACCAGCTGTTGCAGGTATTTTCAATGGTACAAACTCAAGTGGGGCTTCCTCAAATCTTGTTGGTGCACCTGGCAGGTAAGAATTTGGGTTTGACTCCAAAGCGTCGCTTGGTTTATCAGATAAGGGAGGATCTGTTAGCTTTAAGGAAGTTATACTCAAGTTTGTGCTTAGTGTGGTCAGTGATTATTCCTCATTTGACTTGGAGGAATGCTAGGAAGTTTTCACAGATGAAAGGGTGTGGAAGTTTGTACACTTTAGGTTGGCAAAGCAGTTTAAGGTGATAATAGTATGAACTATACAGCATAATGAGTTTGTTGACAGGGACACTATGTGGTTCAGGGAGGATGGGGTCCATCTGAGTGATTTTAGTCTCAACTTGTTTAATTTGAATATGGGATTGTTTTTGCTCTGCTTGGTTAAAGATTGGAGTTAGGAGGGGGCACAGCCCTAGTTAGGCTGGTGGGCAGAGAAGAGGGACAGGATTTTCCCTCTTATGTTCCCCCTCTGGTGTATATTTTGGAGGAAGGAAGCCTGTAGTTGTAGAAATGAGTGGTTTGATGCTGCTTGCACCTGGTGGTTTGGATGGAAATGAGGTTTTGAGATGAAGGTGAGTGGTTGAACAATGCCTGAAATGTAAGAATAACTGAGCAGGTGGAGGACACTGCTTATTCAGCAAGGGTGAATGGTGTTACTCTACCTTTATTGATGGTCATTTGATGTTTGATGATGTGCAATTAAAAGAAGTTATGATTAATAAAGTTATTAAGCATTTGTTTCCTTATGTTGAATCAATAAAGGTAATCAAGGTCTTTTGGAGTTCTGTCTCTTTATTAAAGATGTCCCATGACAAATGATATTTTAAACAGACAAATTTGTCATGGGTCATCTTTGCAGGGGGGTGTAAATGAGTAGGTAAGGGACAGTAGGGGTTAGAAAGGATAGGCAGGAAAGGCAAGCTCTATGAATGCAGTTAGGACAGGAAAGAGTTAATCAGTGGAAGGAGGAAGGGCTAAAGTGAAGTAGAGATGGGGAGCATCTTAGGGTTTTCTGAGATAGGGAACTGTCTTGAGAAGCACATTTTGGTGTGATTTTGTTGCCAACCCAGTCCTACTGTGGTTATTGGGTATCATGGCAGTTTTGGTTGGGAGAGGTGCATGGGCAGAGAAGAGGGACAGGCTTGTCCCTCTTCTGTTCCCCCTCTGGTGTATATTTTGGAGGACAGAAGCACATTGTGGAGGAAGTGAGTGGATTCGCGCTGCTTGTACCTGGTGGAGTGGATGGAAATGAGGTTTTGGGATGAAGGTGAGAGGTTGAATGCTGCTTAAAGTGTACGAATAAGCGAGCAGGTGGAAGACACTGCTTATTCAGCAAGGGTGAGTGGTGTTATGCTGCCCTTATGAATGGTCATATGATGTCTGATGATGTGCAAAGAAAGGAAGTTATGATTAATAAAATTATGATGTATTTGTTTCCTTATGTTGAATCAATAAAGGTCGCCAAAGGTCTTTTGTAGTTCTGTCTCTTTATTAAAGTGAAACGTGGCAATAGTGCATATATGCATAGTAGTGAAACATTCCAGTTTGAATGAATTACATATGAAGTTAATATTTCATAGCGATTACATATTTTAAATTATGTATACCAGTTTATTAAATTGACGTTTGCTTTTCAGAAGCAAACATAGTGTTTTAATATGTTTTGTTTTCATCTTGAAAAACTCTTATCATGAGATCCTCATTAAAAGTCTCCCGCCAAGTGTTAAAATCTGCTGATTTTGAATATGCTTAAAACTTAGCAATGAGTAAAATTCATATGCATGTTATACAGCACCCAAGAGAAGTACTCTATGAAATGCATTCATGAAAAAGTACCCATGGGTCCAGATCTAACTATGTTAGGAATATGTAAAGTGCATGTAATATGCAAAAGCTCGACACTTGTTCATAGGTTCATACACGAATATTAGTCTAATGTCCACATGAGCCTTTATAAGCCTAACCAAGCTTCCCAAATGTATTCAACAAGTTTTGGTGCCCTAGATGTCATCTTAAGGGATATATTAATATATATATATATATATATATATATATATATATATATATATATAAAACATCTATATAAGCTATTGCATGGGTGGTTAAGCAATCAGGTTCATAGATTAGTAGTAGGGTAGATGGTAGCTAGGCCTTGTGGGCCATTTTAAACCTAGTCAATTACCTCATGTGGGACTCAAAGCCCGCACCTTGTGTCTGTAAGGTAAACACCTTAACCATTATGCCAACCTCCCACAATTACTGGCTGCATCAGTCCATTAGAGACATGGGTGACAGACTAGGGTGAATTTCACGTTTCCCACCCACTGGTCAAGGTTACACTTGAATAAGGTGAGGAAAGAACTCTGCTTCACATGGATGGGCCTGTTAAAGAGAAGGGGTATTCCCTGAGATATATACCTGTCCCACCAACATACCCTATTTATGTCACAAGCAAACTTTAAGTTCCTGGATTGGTTAGTACCAATGCTTTTTGTTTTACAGATATACAAGAGGTCCATTAGACTGGGATCTAGAAATCCTTGTATGCCAGATATTTTATTGCCCCTCAACAGTCTGTAAGAGACAGGTTTTATGATGTAATGCCCTGTATCCTTTCAGTGAGGGACCACTGTGGACATTTCAGTTGTTGCATTTGCCTGGTCAGGTGCATAATGAAGGTGGCATTGTACTCTATGATAGGCCTGATAAGAGCTGAATACAGGGAATAATGATTTCCTTGGACCTAGATGCTGTAACCTTACTTGTATGTTGAGCAAAATAGATGAATGATTTTCTTACTACGTTACACACCCATTGGTCAAAAGTCAGGTTACTTACTGTCTACATACATCCCCAAATCCCTGAGTACTGGGTCTACTCATAGGGGTGTATTCTCAATGAGGTAGTTTCCTGGGGTAGCTGCCTTCCCAAAGACCACTATTTTGTATTTCTCGGCATTGAGTTTTAAACCATGGCTCTGTCACCAGTCATTTTTCTTTGTTAACCCTTCTTGGAGAATTTTAGTATCTTTGAGGGATTCTCTGACAATTTCTAGTTTGTGATCATCTGCAAACTTGGTCAGCCAGAGGCACTTGATGTTGGACTTGACTTTTGCGAAGTAGGTGACAAAAAAGGAGCGGACCCAGCCCAGAGCCCTGAAGACAGTGTGCTAGTGAGCAGTCTCTTTGTGGAGGTTCATTCCCCTATCCTAACTTCCTGGGTTTTATCACTGAGCCAGCTGGCTATCCAGTGGGCAGTTAAGGATTTACACCTAATTTAGTGAGCTTGTCTACAATACCCCAGTAGGGTATTTTGTCAAAATTGCTCCAAAGTTATTTTTTTTGGAGTGAGAGATGGGTAAAACTCGAGCTAAATGTATTGACCAGTAGATTTGCTATGTCCTTTGGCTCAGTATAAGTGGCTTCATTTACCATTAGTTTAGCACATTGTTGTGTATTGCCTTTGAAGTTTTGGAATAGCTGTAGAATATCCTATGTTTGTCTATTGTCTGACAGTCTACTTTTACTTCTAATGTAGCTTTGGTGGACTAAATTAGATCCCTGAGCTGCTTATTTAGTTTATTTAGTTTGATGAGGACTTGCTTACCTTGCTGGGCATTTCACTTCCTATTTTTGGAGGTGATTTTCTTCCTTCTTCGTACAAGCTATTAATGCTGAGATTCCACCAGGGGGCTTGTCTTTGTGCTGTGCTTACTTTGGCTAGGTACTGCTGCTTCTATGCAGCTGTATACATAATTGTAAGGAGGATTTGTGAATGACTCCACATAGGCAGCAGTGTTCCCTGGGTTTGGGGGATTTAAATTTTGTCATGGTGTCACTTAAAAATAAGAAGTTTGCCTTAAATAATTCCTAAGAGTTCCAGTGTTATCTTCTGTCGCAGACTTTATTTTTATTATAAAATAGGCAGCTTTATGTTCTGACATGACCAGTGAGGACATTACACATGGGGGTTGCAACACTCCCCGATATTTGTGATGACTAGGTCAAGGATGTATATACCCTTGGTGGGTATCTGGGCTAGCTGATACAGAGAACGACTGACAAAAATTGAGGAATCATTGGGCCTGCAAGTTTAGGGTTGTATATGATTCCCATTTTTATTGAAATAGCTGATGTTACCCAGGAGTATGATGTTGGATTGAATGGAAAGTGAGTCTAATTCATTTAAGTAAGTGGTGTGGATTTCCAAGTTCAGAGAGGGGGACCTATACTATTTAAAAATGTGGTACGGGACTTTGCTTATGGTAAGGTGCACATGGCGAAGCTCAAGTGTATTGTATTATTTGACCAGTCTTGAGATGTATTTATTTTTTTATATAAATTAAGATGCCTCCTCCTTTTCTCCATTTTAGTACAGTAGCTGATCTAAAAGTATCCCACGCTGAGTTACCACTGTGAAGCAGTAAATAGTTGACAACAGAAAAGAACTGAAATCGACAAACCAGCTACAAAGATGTGCAAAACTGTTTTAATAAAATGTTTTAACACTTTTGCCTTAAATTCAGACTTCTACAGAGCTCACATCCCTTTGTGATGCAACACCATTACATAATCATGCACAGTTACATAATGCAAGATCACAATGAAAAATTAAAAATAAATAAACTACAAACTTGCTTTTAATTATCATTGCTACTTTTAAAGCTTCCCTTATGCTGTTTTACTAGTTTCCAAAATACATTTAATATTAGTATGTTTATTTAAGCCAGGGGACATGCTAACATGTAATAAAAACTGCCAATGTACCTTTCCCCAATTATTTTTTATTTGCTAAATAATATTTTTGGCAAACAAGTGGTATAGAAATGGGAGCTGTAATAGCTCCAGTGTTTGCTAGTGTTAGGTTGGTGGGAATATGAAGTGTTGTGTAGAAGCCTTCTTTTCAAGGATTGTATGTACTATTATAACAATTATGTTGATTATTTAATTATTGTATGGAAAGGTACAGATAATGAATTCAATGATTTAGTTGAATTTTTAAATAATAGTACTGACCTCCTGTAGTTTACAGTTGGAATAAAGGGACCTCTGGTAATATTATAGATTAGGTGCTGGAAATGAATGTCGAATTGAAAAGTTTTGATTCCACCATATTTTGTAAACTCACATTTGTTAACACATTCCCTCCAATGGAGCTTTGTACATTTGCACAGTAACTTCCAAAGGTTGGATTTAGTTAACAGTCATTTAATATCGCCAGATATGGGCAAATTTCTGGAAGTTGAACATCCTATGATTCCAGTTATTCAAGGCCTGCCAAAAATTCACAAGAATGGTGTAAACCCCCCCATGAGACCAATAGTCTCTGGGAGGGGTTGGTCCACAGAACCATTTTCTCTCTATGTTGAGAAGCATTTAAGACCAATAGTTAATTGTAGTAAAACTATACTTAGAGATACTAAGCAGTTTTTGGCAGATCTTTATGAGTTTAATAGCATGTATGAGTTGAAACCTTATATGCTTTTTGTGACATTAGATGTTCAGTCATTGTTCACCATTATTCCCAATAATGTAGGTATTGAATCAGTCAAGAAATACCTTGCGAAACACAGTGACTATGGAGAACATAAGATAGATCTTTTATGTTTGTTTCTAGAAATTATCCTGGAAAATAATGTATTTGTATTTGAGGACAAGTTCTTCATACAGTGTGATGGCATGGCTATGGGAACCTCGTGTGCTAATAGCTACTCCAACATGTTCTTAGCTGCTTGGGAGGAAGACATGTTATTTGTTGAGAATTGGTTCAAGAGGTGTGTACCTTTTTATCATCGTTTTGTGGACGATGTGTTCCTTATTTGGGATGGACCCACAGATGAACTAACTAAGTGTATAGGCTGGATGAACAATATGACTGAATATTTAAGATTTACTTTGAAGTACTCATCCCATAGGCTGGAATATTTGGATGTGGTTGTAGAAAGGGTTATGGGCATGCATATAAATACTGGTGTCTTCAGGAAGGAATGTTATAAGAACACACTCCTCCATAGACACAGTATGCACCCACAGTATATTAAAAATATCATAAAAGGTCAAGGGATGAGAATCTCTTGCCTTAATACCACCGACGGTGGCTTTAAATCTGAGTTGGATATGTTTAGAGACAGATTGTGAGTACGTGGGTACAAGGAGGAAGAGATAAAGGTAGGTCTTAAGGACATGGACATCTACAGACAAGAGAAAGCTGCCCCATACTTTTCTGGTAATAACAGTAATGCTAGAATTAATAGAGAAAAACAGTCTGGTATTAGGATACCGATGTATTACACAATGGACAATTTTGCCATCATAGACATTACCAACCATCACTGGTGTGTCCTAACTACAGATTCAATCATCAGAGAAATTGTAGGGGACACACCGATAGTTAGATTCAAGAATAAATCTAATGTTAAACAGTTGTTATGTCAACAACACCATAGACCAGGTTTAGGTGCTTGTGGCCACTGTAATTTTTGTGAATATGTTATGACTATTGACAGGTTCACACATCCAGACACTGGGCAGATGCATAGGTTCAGAGTTCCAGCTAATTGCAATAGTCTGCATGTAGTATACTTGGCAGTGTGCCAAGGTTGCCCCTCGTTCTATGTTGGTAAGACAGACAGATTGTTCTGGCATAGGATGAGGGAGCATCTATATGCCATTAGGGTTAAGTACATGCAAAATGCATTAGCAAAACATGTTCTAGCGTTCGGGCAAGAACATCACTTTAAATTTATGATCATAGACTATGTGCAGCCCATAATTAGGGACGGTAACATCAGAAACAATACGGACAGGAAAGAAGCCAACTGGATAGTAAGGCTGAGAGTTGATAAAGGCTATGGCCTTAATGAGAGAGCCTCTATCAAACCTATTTTGAGATCTAGGAGTTTGGTTGTTTCACATTAGCCTTATAAATACACTGAGAGGGTGTCTAGCCCTTTTTTATCTTTGTCATATATATAGATTTGTGATATTATCTGTGATCAGGGTAACACAATAATGTTTTAATGCAGAACTGAGGTTGGAAATGAACGCAGCTTTGGTTTTTAGATAGGATGAGATATATTGAGTTGGTGCTCGTGTCTCCCTTTTGACTTTATGACATTTATGGATAGTGAAATATGTACATTTATGTTCTGTCTAGAAATTGTTTTGTAGGATGTATATATCCTTTGATTGCTCTGAAATTTTACATTTATTTTTTATATATAGGTAAAATGGCTAATATGTGAGCTGATTCACTCTGAATGTTTCAGGTAGAATAGTTTTAATTTTGAATGTATGCTCAATGACAACATGTGTAGTGTCTCATTTAAGGTTTTGATTATGTACTGTTATATCTGTTATAATGACAGTTTTTAGTGTCAATGTTCAGGGATAAAGTAAGTATATTTATTGTTTTATATTGTGTTATCTGGCAGCAGGTAGAAAATTAAGTTGTTTCCCTTTAAATGGTTAAGTAAAGGGCTCGCCCTTGACTGTTGCAGTATTTAAAGAGTGCAACTGCAGCATTTGAGTTTCTAAGGTCTGAGGAAGCAGTATGTGAAAGTGCTAACCTGTTGGATTTACGTGAATAAAAGATCTTTGATTTTATACACTCTGAGTATTCTGGATAATTCAAGTGAGCCTGGTCACCTCATATGTAGTGCTGTTGTTGGACTTACTATAGTAACTACTAAGTTTGTAATATTTTGTAAACAACTTAAAATATCTGAGCAACCACTCAAGTTATGTACATACTGTTAGCAGGATTTTATTCGTCAGAAAGTTTTTATATGAAGATACTCAGGTCTGTCTGTACAATTTGGTTGTCAAGGTATTTAGAATAATATGACATTTATGACAATATAAATAAATACTATATGACCAACAATTTTCATGCGATGTTACTAGGCTATTGACCCGAGGGTCTTTACACATGGGTTCCTATTACCTTGCCGAAATTCTAAAACTCTGAACGCCATAAAGTCAAAACCTTATCTTTGAAGTTTCAGAACTTCGACAAGGTAAAAAAAATAAAATAAAAAAAAAAACATAGAAAACTGTTGCAAGCAGGGGGGCAAGTACCTCTGTACCCCCCACAACCCCTGCTCTTTAAATATACCAATTCCAAGATCGCACTACAGTGTGGTAAAGGGAAATCTTCCCTCTCCGCAATATATTACGATCTCAGAGTTGGTATATTTAAAGAGCGAGGGGTGTGGCGGGTGCAGCCCCCCCACATGGGGGGTGCAGGGGTGCTTGAACCCCCTGCTTGCAACAATTACCTTGCTGTTAGGGTTTTTATTTATTTATTTATTTTTTTGTGTTCGAATTCCTGGAACTTTGAACATCTGAGTTCGATGTTCTCAGCTTCAAAGTTTCAGGAATTCGACAAGGTAATTGGAACCCTTTACACACCTAGCCATTAAATCCCAATATAATACTAGATGTACTTTATGCCCAAGGGTTTTCCAGCAAGGTCTACCCATGTCCAGGAGAGAAGTCAGAGCAATCCCTCATAGAAATTTACATTTTCCCATCCAGTTGTCAAGGTTGTGCTTAAACAGGGCCATGGGGGTGCTCTGCTTGATATGGATAGGAAGCCTATTCCAGAGGAATGTCAGCTTCTGAGAGATGTCTCTCTCTTCATCAGGTCCTGTTTATGTCACAGGCTAGATTGAGGTGTCTGGAATGGGTGACCCTAGTCCCATTTGGCTTACGGATGTGCAGTATTTCCATTAGATTTGGGTCAGAGATAGCCCTGTAAACCAGACACAAGTCGCCTCTGAGGAGTCTATATGCTACTGAGTACAGTAACAGCAATTTCAGTCTGTTCATATAAGACATGTGCTTGATACCCTGAATTTTCTTAGTTAGAAATCTCGTTGCAGGTGTCTAGTATGGTACATACCAAAGTAAGCATTATATTCAATGATAGGCCTCAGGAGGGAATAGTACAGGGGAGTTATAAACTCCTTTGCTCTTGAGGCGATGCCTTTGCTGATCAGGTGAATGACATAGAATGCCTTCCTTACCACAGTAGACACATGGTGGTCAAAGTTGAGGTCACAGTCAACTTGTGTTCCCAGGTCTATCATTACTGAATTGGTACTTAGGGTATTATTGTTTATTTTATAATCAACAGGGACATTGTTTTAACCTAAGGAAATGATGATGCATTTTTTAGCATTTAGTTTTGGACCATGGCTTTGGTACCAATCATTGGTCTGTGTAAGAACCTTATGAAGTAGACTGACATCGCTACATCACTACAGGATTCAATGATAGCACCTAATTTGCAGTCTTTCAGTAAATGTGGTTAGCCAGAGCCACTCTATTTTGGCCTGGACTTCTGAGAAGTATATGCCAAACAATAGGGGACCCAGCACTGACCCTTGTGGCACCCCACTGGTGACAGGTCTGGCTGCTATATTATGTGATCGAAGAATCTCTTCTTCGAACACATAATAATCAACACATATACAGCGAATGCGGTAAACCGCAAACTACCACATCCTTGAATTTTTTCCTTGGGAAAAAATTCATGTGGCCGTAAAATAAAAAACAAACTTTAAAACACTAATTAAGTGGCTGTGCCCCCCACACACCCAAACTAAATATACCAACTCCTAGATTCCTCTACATTGAAGAAAAGGGCAATTCCCAATAACAGACAACTGAATTTTTTTCCCCGAGGAAAACATTTGAGGACAGTTTACAGCATTCACTGTATATGTGTCGATTATTATGAGTTTGAAGAAGAGATTCTTTGATCACATAATATAGACCCACAGGTCTGCTGGTAGAGGTAAAGTCTCCCGTGTTGACTGAGTGTTGTTGATCTGTAAGCCAGTTTGCAACCCACCTGACAATGTAGAGGTTAGTTTGTCAATGATGCCAGAATGTGGCATAGCATCAAAGGCCTTGACCAAGTTAAGATAGGCTGTGTGCACAGCTTTGTCCTCATCTATGGCTCTGGTCACATGCAAGAAGTCCACCAGGTTTAGCAGGCATGACCCGCCCTTGACAAAACCAAACTGGGACAGATCCAGGGTTTGGAGGTCACCTATATCCTTATTTATCAGGTCCATGATTATTCGCTCCATTGCCTTAGAAATGAGGCTAGTTGAACTTATGAGTCTATAGTTACCTGGGGCTGTTTCTGAGCCACACTTGTGTAGGGGGAATAACAGTCGCTATTTTCTATTCAGTACGGACAAAGCCAGTACTCAGGCTGTGGTTGAATAGAGTGCCTAATGGAGTAGCTAGCTCTTATTTTAGAACATTAAGAACACAGCCCGGAATGACATCTGATCCCATGGAGGCTGTGTTCTTAGCCTTGGAGAGAGCAATGATGACTTGCTCTTTGGAGATACAGGGAGCAGGAGATGATGAAGACATGGTTTGTTGTATGCTTGGGGGATAAGGGGTGAAATTTTCATCAAGCCTATCAGCTTGCAGGTTTGCAGTTTCTACAGGGTCAGTGTATGTGATGCCATCCACAATTAGTTCAGCACACATCTGAGTCCTACTGTAGATCAGATTGCAAGTGAAGTGTGCTGTATCTTTAAGAAGCATGTCAAGGCTGTACCTGCACATAAAAATTCCAGACATGTGTACTCCCTAGTGCCATTTTGTAAGAGACGCCACAGGGAGAGCATGGGTGATAGCAGTTGTTAGTTTGTATATAAGTTACTTAAGTTAAAGTCAGTAAACCTATATAGTGATAGGTTTGTATAGAATAAAGCTGCTTGAACAGAACCCACAAAGAATCTTCTATTGTGTCCAAAGTAGGAGAGTGACACCTACCTTTTAGGTTGCAGATGTAGCTAAAGAAAGCCTTATGGTTATCCTTGGCTATGGTTGCTAATTTTTTTTCATAGTTGCTCTTTGAAGATTTTCTGAGTTGTCTTATTTGCTTGTTTAGTCTGAGAAAGGTTCTTTTCCAGTTCAGGGATCTCACTTTTATATTTTTATACAGCAGCTTCTTTATTTTCTTATTGTATAATTTAGTAATGCTAGAAGTCCACCAAGATGGTTTGTTTTTTTCTTGAGGATCTTGCTTTAATCCTATCTAATATGGCTGTATTTATACATTTGTGTAGATGTTTATACAGGGCATCAGTGTATACCTTATTATAGCCTTCAATGCCATCTGTGGAAATTGGAGCTTGGAAGCTGATTATACATTCCCTTAGAAGGATAAACTTAGCTTTGATGAAGTTTTTTAGCCTGACTTTTCCTTTGGGGAGTTTTGGTGCTATTGCTACTTCAAAAATGACTGATTTATGGTTGGATTTAACCAGAGCAGGCTCTATACTTGAGGCATTGCATCGGTCACTGATATTGGTGAGAACCAGGTCTAGAATACTGGAGCCCATTTTGGGGTGGTGCACTATTTGCTCCAGGGCATTTGAGTTAACAAAGTCCAGGAACTTTTGTGCGAGTAAGTTTGGTCTCATATACGTTTCCCAATTAATGGAAGGATAGTTGAAGTCACCAATGACTAGGGTGATATGTTGTACCTTAATTGTCCCAGGCAGGTCTAAATAAGGTGGTGGGCATCTTGGTTCATGGAAGGGGACCTGTAATGGATGATGACCTGAAAGGGGGTCTTACCCATGGTAATTTGGACTTGGAGTAGCTCCATGGAATTTTCTGGTCTAACCAGTCCAGAGGTGTAATTATCTTTACTGAAGATAGATACTCCAGCTCCTTTGATTCTCACACCTTCAATTTGCCATCTGTAAGTGTGGAAGGCATTGTAGCCTTGCAAGGCCAGTGTACTTTCTGTGGTCTTGAGCCAGGTTTCTGTGACTGCACAGACATCAACATCTTTCAGGGAGAGGATTGTTTCCAGAAAGTGCAGTTTCTGATTTAAACTCCTCACATTTAGCAGCATGACCATTAGTTTCTTTGTGTTTTACATTTTCACATCGGGAATTTTGCTGTTGTGACATTGCCTAAAACAGGCATTATGGGGGAGGCAAGTGGCTTAGCCAGCAACCAGGAGCCTAAAGGTGCTATGCAAAGACCATCTCTAGCAAAGCAGTGTGGTCTATCCACCATGTTGTCCCTGGCTGACAGGAACTGGATCCCTTTAGAGTGACACCAGAAACTAAGCCAATTATTGAAGTCAATCATTTTCTGTTTATATTGTGGTATCATCCTAGGCGAGGGTAAAATACTGCTCAAAGCTAGGGACATACCCGCCTGGTCCACATATTCAGAGAGCTCAATCATGTTTCTCTTCATATTGTTCAGAGGCACATTTCAAGTTGTTCACACCAACATGAACTATGATGAAATCATATCTCTTTAACTGCACTAGACAGAGTTCAAATATTAACATGGGTCTGTTTGCCTTTGTGTCAGCTTTAAGATGAAATCTTTTAATACTTTGTCTGTAGTGTGGTTTTGAAATTATTAATGCAAATATGAACAAGCAATATTTAACACCTAGAGCTGTCAGTATGATGTAACTGCAGAAACACCTACAGTTGTCACCTGGCTGTAATGATTTTAGTAATTATTTGGATTATAGAAGAAGGCACCCTAGAAGTATGAAAAATAATGTTGTAAGAGGGCAGCATATAAGTCTGTCATGACTTATTTATCAAAATAAAGTTTTCAATAATGAGTGTGTTTTTTGAGCAAGTTGTTCTTAAATAAATTTTATGATTTCAAAATAGTAGATGAGATTCTAAAAGAAGTAAAATTAAAAAGAGAAAATGCATTATCTCCTATTTTAAAGTCTGGTTTGCCAGTTAAATTGCAATAGATACTACATGCTTTGTTAATTCATTTTGTTTATTTATGTCAGTCGATAGTAGGGAAATCAAGGATGTTTTGACTGACGACTGGAAAATCTTAAGAGGTAATGAAGAATTATACAACATAGTGGGCGTACAGCAAATATTTGGTTATAAAATGGGTAATATGATAAAAAATATAGTACAGAAATTAATTTTTATCCAGTGTCACATAATGAGAGGGTGAAAGGTACATATAAGTGTGGCAAATGCAATATATATAGCCATATTAATGAAGGACTTAATTTGTAAATTCCTTCTATTACTAGATCTTATGGAGCCAAAAATTGACATAGTTGTGAATCTAATAGAGTAGTGTATGTGGCCACAAGTTCTTCTTGGCTGAGTTATTATCTGGGAAAGACTACAAGAAAAGTATCACTGCAAATTTATGAGTATGTATATTCTATTTGTAATAAGGATAAGACTTGTGCCTTATATAAACAGTCTAAAGTATGTAATGACTTTTGAAAGTTTTTATTTTTGTAATAAATAATGTTGCTAATAGTTTGAGATGTAAGGATTATGATGATGAGCTAAAAAAGAGGGAGGTACATTGGCAATTTTTTTTTGCATGCCAATATGCCCCTTAGCTTAAATTAATATATTAATATTAATATGTATTTTAGAAGCTAGGTCTATAAAATAGTATAAGGGAAGCTTTAAAATTAACAGTGATATTTAAAATAAGTTTGTAGTTTATTTTTCATTTTGATCTTGTTTTTGAATTGCCATGTGATTTTGTATCATGTGATTGTGCTTGATTTTTTAATGTTCTTGCATCACAAAGGGGTGCGAGTTTGAAGAAGTCCGTCTGAACTTAAGATGACAGTGCTAAACCTTTTATTAAAAGTTTCATACATCTTTGTAGTTGGTTTGTTGATTTTATTTATTTATTTTTTTAATCTAAAAGTATAAGAGGCATTATGGCCCCACACTGCAGGAGTGCTGTCCTTAGCTTTAAACCATGTCTTAGTAAGAACACAGACATTTATGCTCTCCAGAGTGAGAAGAGCTTGCAAGGAATGGAGTTTTTTTTTGTTTAGATTCCTGGCATTGAGCAGTATCACCTTTAGATTACCCTGAGTTGGTCTAGTTATTTTGGATGGTTTATCAGGCTGGCAATGCCTAAAAAGCCACTATGGGATTGGACAAGGTTTAAGCCAATATTTAAAAGCCTAAAGGGTATAGGTGCAGACTATCTCTGGTGAAGCAGTGTAGTTTGTCAACCATATCCTGCTATACTGACAAATATTATATACTATTAGAAAGACACAAAATACTAAGTCAATTATTAAAGTCAGTTATCTTCTGCTTGCACTGTGGCATTATCCTTGAGGAACGCTGGGCACATACTGGTCTGAGACATGCAGTCGCCCCTCATCCAGGAAGGTACATCTCAGGTTATTTGCACACACATGGACTATGACTAAGTCATGCTAGTACTTGTGGTTCTGTGACTTGAGAACTTGTATGATCTGCATGATCTGATGGATTCTAGTGCCTGACAGATGACTGACCATACCCCTTCTCCTTGCTTAGCCTGGTGAGTGGGGCACTGATATACTTCACAATAGAGTCTTTTATAATCAAAATATTGACATGTGAAGTGGTCTGCTTTATGGGCTGAGATGTTAGGTCACAGTGAGGTATGGCTGATTGTGTTATGGTGAGTGTTGCTGCAGCAGTGTATTTTAGAGTTTGATGAAGATACTTATTGTGATTTCTGCATGGGGATGGTATTGAGGTTTGGGTAACTTACTTTTAAAGACCTCAGCATATGTGGGTCTGTGTGTTTGTCCTGCAGTGTATGTTGCAGGTACTCTGTGGTGTGTATGTTTCTGAAAACCTGTTTGGTTATTGTAGTCAGTTTATGAGACAGGATTTCCTCCAAAGACAGTTTCTTAGTATATCCTCACATACTGAATAAGATTGTTTGAGAATGAGATGATTGTCAGTAAACAAAGACAATTTCTACATTGTCTCAGGCTACCCAGTTCTACTAAGCTGGTGACAGAGACAGAAGGAAAATGCATGTGTATGGTTTGGGGAATCTATGCAATGAGTTTCAGTGAGAATCATGCCAAGGTAATATTTAGGCCTGTTAGGGAGTGGTACCAAGGGGGCATTTAGGGCTATGAACAGTGCCAAAAGTACCTGGCTCTATTCTTCTCTTGTGTATAACTGCTGTATGGGAGAAGTAAGGACATTATAGCTGATTTTATTTGGATGCTACTTGTGTAAGGAATACACCTTTGCCTTACTCATCTCAAGCTTTAAGAGTCTATGGGGAAAGTATTTCCAGTTTTAATCTTTTACTGCCAAATAAAATGAACAGATGAGATGACAATGAGAGTGGCAGGTAAAAAACATCCCTTTTAAAGCACAGCAAGGAATGGGGGGAGGGGATAGGAAAAATCACCAGTAGAGATTCAAGCACTGCTTGTAGTTTTTGCAGACCTCGAGTCTCATCAGAGAAGACAAGGTCAAAGATATACTCCGAGTAATTAAGAATCACTCAAGAAATAAAATAACCAATGAAAAATGAGTGAAATATTTTGCCTAGGTAATTGTATATGCCTATCTCTCATTGTTAACAAAATCACCAGGCCAAACAGATCTCTCAAAATAGAAATGAAAATGCTACAGGAATGGGTAAATACAGAAAGCAGCTGTATTAGTTTAAGTAAATACAGTTCAGACACAAGAAGAGATTAAACTAGTTTATTTTCTCCTTTGTTTCAGATCACCATCAGGGAGTCAACCACTGCTTACAGTTGTTGCAGGCCTCAGGTCTTATCAGAGAAGGCTGAAGCGATACTCTAGTATTAGAGATACCACCTGTCCCTCTTTGTACGGGACAGTCCAATTCCCTATTTGGGCAATTGTGTCTGCAGAAAAAAAATAAAAAATTACAAATGTCCTAAGATTTTAGGACAAAAATATTTTCTATGTTTTCTTTAATAGTTGGATAAAAATTGTTTTATATCTGAAACACATAAATGCTATATAAAATAGACAAGCAGCTGAAATGCTATAGGAATAAACTCTTAGTTTGGCAAAAAAAAGTGAAGTACTATCCTTTATACTCCCTGTGTGTATAGTCTTGTTGTTGTTGTATCTTTCGGCTTTTCCCAGTTAGGGGTCGCCACAGTGGAACTCCGGTCCGCTAATGATTGGCAACAGATTTTTACGTACCGAGTTGCCAGCCCTGATGTACAACCTTCAACGAAGGTACGCCCATTCACGCATGTCTCCATATAGAAGACGCTTTAGCTGAGAATCGAACGGGACAACGTCTTGCTGTGAGGTGACAACGCTACCGCAGCACCACCACTGTCCTGTAAAATTTTGCACTTCTACAAAAAATGGTCAAGTTAGGGTATTTGAAAAGGTGGCAACCCTACTGTGTATTTACGCATCACTGAAGAAACAAAATAACCAATAAAAACAAGTAAAATGTGAAGCCTAGGTCATTAAAGTAATTTGTCACTACTCTTACCATCATGTTTTTTATTGTTGCAATGCCTTTTTCTGTTGTTTCTCAATAATGATTTCATGTTACTCATTGTGTGATGCTCCACCTCCTTATAATTCTCTGTGGAATCCTTCTGACCTTTGATATCATGTTAGGCATTCCATTAAACCTGTGTTCATTTCAGTGCATGAAAGCAGTTCTGAGGACTGAGGTATTTTTTTCTAATGAAAGTACCGATGTCCAAGTTATTGGTTTAATTTCCGATGCTGAAAATCTAAATCATGGGAGCCATGTATGAAGCATGTGTGTGTGTGTGTGTGTGTGTGTGTGTGTGTGTGTGTGTGTGTGTGTGTGTGTGTGTGTGTGTGTGTGTGTGTGTGTGTGTATGTGTGTGTGTGTGTGTGTGTGTGAAAACCCACTCAGGGACATTATACAATATTCTAGACAGTTGAGAGTTATGCACAACTCAACTAATATCATATCTTGGCTTACATGACTGAAAACAATATAGAAATGAATATTTCCACAAAAGCAAAGCACACATTGTTCATACCATTTTTAACAAATGAACTGCAAACAAGCACTAGGCGGCAAGCAGTGCAGAACACAGATACAACCTGTTTCACCATTGCACAAACTTAACTGTTAACTCCTTGAAAAGCAGTGGCATATAAAATGGTAAAACACCCAGTGCAGTATTGATTAATTACAAAACTGAATATGAATGCACTTACAGTGTTTTTATCTTATTACAGTTGAGGCCTAGGGAAAAAAATAAGTGCGTCTCTGAAAAAAAAAAAAGTTAAACATGTTTCAATATTATCAGTTCTACACTAACACTGTTAACCTAACAAGACATCATGATGGAGGGAGGACTTTTAAAAAAATATTTTTCAGAAAGCCAAGAGAAGCTCTTTCTTGACAGTTTCAGCTAGAAAATAAACTATTCCACCAATAAAAATATACATAACAGCTGACACTATGTTAAGTGACACTGCTATTGCAACACATGCAAAACTAAAGCAAAGTACTTAAAACATGAGTTTTTAAGTGCCTATCTGTCACACACAACAAAACCACTAGGCCAAACAGATTTCTCAAAACAGAAAAACAAACAAACAGGTAAATACAAAGAGCAACTCTATCAGTTCAAGCAACTACAGTTCAGACATAAAAAGAGATTAGATTACTTTCCTTGCATCTTTATTTCAAATCACCTGCAGGGAGTCAAACACAAAACAGCATACTATATATGAATAGTCCTGTTAGCACAACTTATAGTGCATTTTACTGTACTAAGCATAAAAAAATGTGATGTTGTAGCACAGCAGCACCCCTCCATCAATGAGGAACACAGCAGTTGCCATCTACCAATGATATGTAAGGCCTCTGTCAAGGACACTTAAAGGTGTAGCATCTCTCAGTGTGTTAAAATAAAGCTCTAAAACTGCAAAACAAATAGCTCCTGAGAGACTTAAACACAGAGGTGTACACATATTGGGCTAGATTCATGAATACCTACACTTTGATCCTGCTATTGTGTGCACACCCCATCCTATTTGGTATTCATTAAACACCTCTGCAATGGTGGAGCTATCCATGAACATATAAAGTTAAATTGTACACTTGGTGCATGCTCTTGCCCTGAAATCCAAAACTCTTTGGAATACAGGCATGATTACACTTAGAAAAAAAATCCAAGAGATGCCGCTGCTATCATTAACCTGTATGTGCAACAGGCTTTCAACAGGATTCAAGGTGCTGCTGCCAGACTTCGGCTGAGAAGAAGAATGTTTAGACCACATTTGACTCATCATGGACTGCATGGCAGAGAAACTGTAAATTAATACAGGGTGGACAGGGGAACAGTGGAGGAAATATATAACCTCTGCAGCTCTCACTTGAAGTCCGGGGGAAATTGTAGTGAACCCATCAAAATGGAAACAAAGGTATATGTAAGACTGTGTATACTAGCTACAGGCACTTTCCAGAGATGCACAGGGGATATATTGGGGTGTCACAGGCCTCAGCTTCTAAAATATTACATTAGCTTCTAAATGCAATGCTACAACATGCAAGGGATCGTATATCCCACACATACCAGAGGAGAGAGCAACAATAATACAAGTATTTTATATAGTAGAACATTACCCTGGATTCTGGGGGCTATAGATTGCATACACTTAGAAATAAAAGCTCTACCTGGTGAACAGGGAAGGAGTTACATTAACAGGATAATATACCACTCTCTAAACTGTCTGGTTGTCTGTAATGCCCAAGTGATAATCTACAATGTGTATACAGGTAACCAAGGCTGTTTTCATGATTCCAAAGAAAACTGGCAACCTTTGCTGTGAGCTACAGTCCTCATTGTAGCTCACAGCAAAAGTTGCCAGTTTTCTTTGGTTGCAGTTGTTTTGTTATTTTTGTAATTTTCCAGTTTTCATGACTCACACACATGGCACTCCTGTGAGGTGTAGACATGGTTTCCTAGGGGATGATTTTCCACAACGGGGGTGCAGATTGTGCACTGGCTCATGACACCCATGAGAAACCCACACAACCCCACTGAGCAAGTATGCAACAATGTCCATGCGCAAACTAGGAATATTATAGAACACATATTTTATTTGCTCATATCAAGGTTCCAGTGCCTAGACAAAGTAGGAGATGACCTGTAGTATGACCCAGCCTTCTATGCCCAAATACTCTCAGTTTGTTCCAGGTGTACACTATAATTCTCAAGAAACAGATTCAACAAGAACAACAAGCAGCAGAACCACAGTTTCAAGGGCCATAGGCAAGGCCCAGCTGCTCCAGCAGATGCAGAATAGGAGTCTGAGGAAGAACCACCAGTTGCAGAAGGTGGTGGCAGACACAGGTAAGCACAATATACCATGACTATGGATAAGAGACAAAGGATAGCACAAACTTACTTACAAAGTGAAGATACTAAACACATACAAAGATTAAATAAAACTGATGCTTCCAAAAGTCCACAACCTTTACATAACCATGTAATAGTTGTGTGTTGTTAACATCAGACAGAGACAACCACAACGACACATCTTGTAGCTGCAGTATTAACAAAGTAAGTGTGGAACCTGTATAAAAAAAGCAGTATATAACCAATTACTCTAATACGCAAACATTATATGTCCCTAAGCTGCAACATGTATCAGGTGTATATTGTTGTCAGCATTAGCTTATGGCTGATGTATGCAATATACAGCTATGAATTTTGCCCGGTACTGTGCATCAGGCATGTCAGTCAACTAAATTACCTAAACCAGCAGTAATCAGGTCAATGTTAGCATCATTTGCACACAAGTATAGCAATAAGCTACTAACCTTAACTGCATTACTAAGAATACTAACACAAATGCAATGATGGCCAACAGGTACCTCAGTATTCACAACTGAGTAGGAATGATAAACAAACTCAAGCAGTAAAAATGTGGAACAAGCGATAAGGTGGAGAGAGAAACACCAAAGCAACAGCTTTGTTTGTTTTTTCGGCTTTTCCCGGTTAGGGGTCGCCACAGTAGAACTCTGGTCTGCTAATGATTGGCAGTAGAATTTTATGGTGCCGAGTTGCCAGCCTTATGCCCAACCTTCAGTGAAGGCACGCCCATTCACGCATGTCTTTCGAATGCCACTCGACCACGGGGAGGACATACAGACTCCACACAGAAGGCACTCGAGCCGAGAATCAAACAGGAGAACCTCTTGCTGTGAGGCAACAACGCTACCGCTGCACCACCATGGCTTAAACACCAAAGCAACAGCAAAAAAGAAAATAATCTCTCCACACCATCAAGCCAAATAAAATGTATTAAAAACTACAAAGCTTTCGGATATCAAAAACGTCCTTCCTCAGTGTCTTACACAAAAGAAAAGTTAAAGCCAACATTTATACTAATAGCACATGACACAGCCATTAATTGATTAAGATGTGTGTGTGTGTGTGTGTGTGTGTGTGTGTGTGTGTGTGTGTGTGTGTGTGTGTGTGTGTGTGTGAGAGAGAGAGAGAGAGAGATACATGGTATCTTCAAGTCAAGTTTTACCACCATTGATGAGCAGTGATCATGGGTTATAAAGGTTAATTTGTTACTACATAATTCTGCCAACCTGAAATCTAAGCCAATGCACGGAAGGTTAATTACAGATTATATGGATGTAAAACAGTCACTAATGTAAAACTAACTGGAGTGAGGTGTTCAGTGGAAAAACTGCAGATGGAATATGAAAGTTTTGAAAGCAAAATTGTTTGAGTGCAAAAAATCAAAAAAATGTTTAACATCGGGATCTAGGCATACAACATCAGAGGAATACATTTCCATAAGAACAAAGATATCTGATTAAGGTGAGAGACAAAAAAATATAAGAAATGGAAAAAAAGTCGAACTACAACTTTGAAAACTGAAAAGAACAAGCTAGATAAACAGATTAAGCATAGTGTGAGACAAGATTAAGAAAATTTTGAAGAAACTCTATGTAAAGATATTGAGCATAATAAGAAACTGTTTTATAGATAAATAGATGTGGAAGGTGTAAAGACACACAAATTGATAAACTGTGTGCAGATTCTAAAATTTATTCTCAGATACAACAGATTATAGATATTTACAAAATCTTATTCAAAACAGCTTGGCTCCACAAAAACGGTGAAAAGTTGTCCTGGTGACATCCAGGCAGCCCCAGATACTGGAATCAAATTAGATTATATTGAAAAAGAACTGAGCAAACTGGATCTAAATAAAGCACAGGGAGGAGACGGAATTAGTAACAATGACCTGAGAACACTTTAGCAAGAACTTACAGTACCATTATACCTATTATTCACTAGGTCATATAAATATGGAGAGATTCCTCAAAATTGGAGACCTGCACTTATTAAACCTGTCTTTAAGGGAAAGGGGAATAGGACAAACCCAGAGTCATATAGACCCTAAAGTCTACTTTCATGTTGTGGAAAAATAATGGAGAAGGTAATACTGGATAAGTTATTGTCAGAACTGGATAGGTTGGGACTTAAAACCCTATATCATATATGTTGAATACAGATATATTACCACCTGTAACATGATGTTCTATAACAATATATTAACAGCTATGAATGAAAAATTGTGCTGTGATATAATTTATATAGATTTAACTTCAGCATTTGACAGGGTCATACACAAAACACTGATCAATAAATTGGTACAACTAGTTATTGATGTACTCTTGATAAGATGGATAGCTGCATGGCTTACGAACAGGACATGGCAAGTATCATACAGCAACTGGATAGGTGAGATCCTTGGTTACAGGCAGGGTATCCCACAGGGCTCTGTCCTTGGCCCTTACTTGTTTAGAGTGTATCTTTCAGACCAAACATTTATATCTGAGGTGATCTACAGTCTATATGCATATGATTTGAAATTGGGTAAACTCATTTTGACCATTTGGGGACATGAGAATAATATGGTGATAAATACATCAAAAACTAAGCATATGAGATTTGGGAGACCTGAACTGAAAGGTGAATATTTAATGCAGCACACAGTGATTGAAACTGTAGACTCATTTAAGGACCTGGGTATATGGGTAGATTTGGCTATGAGTTTTTTTTAATCATATCAACCAATTGGTTAATAATAGTTATAAAACTATATGGTGTATAAAAAGATTTATAAAGTCTAGGAAATCAAAAATAATTAAGTCATTGTTTGTTAGTTACATTAGACCCAAACTTGAGTATGGAATAACAATATGGAAACCCTATAAGAAAACAAGCATGAGTAAACTGGAAAGAGTACAGCGGAAATATACCAAGGGCATCCATGGATGTGAAAATTTAAGTTATTATGAAATACTAAAATATCTGAACTTGTACAGTGTCTCTTGTAGATATCTAAGAGGAAATCTTATTCAGGTGTATAGGACATTCAGAGACAACTACCTCTGGGAAGGTTTGGGGTTATCAAAAAGTACTAGAGAATCATCAGACAACATATGTAGAAGATTCTATAGGAATGAGAAGTTTACTAATTGGTTCTCTGATGCATGGAACAGACTACCAAATTACATTAAAGCAAGTACTAGTTTAGAATATTTTTAAGAACAGCCTGGACACATTATGGAAACAAGTCTTTTGGTATATTGGCAAGCTAGAAGGACATTAATGCCCATGACTGAAATATTTGTATGTATGTATGAATGGTATGAGCAAGTTGTTTTTCAATGTGAGTGTGTCTGCATGAACAAAATCAAGCATTGTGCTAGCACTGTGTCCTGACATCTCAGGTGTGAGCCATGCATGGTAGAGTAGTCAGTCAGAGTTGTAACCCCTGAAAATGAGAACTACCTCTTTCAGGAGTTACACTGCTAGTTCCATTGCCCTGGCTAGATGTTGGTGTGCTACCTGAACATGACTGATGTCTGTTGGATGAGCTCTCATCATGACTATGTCCAAGACCACAACCATGTGAACTACTACATTTAGCTGTGGACACCTCAATCACTGGTGGCACATTGGAAGTAGAGCCACTATGGGAGTGGGATCTGGCGTGGTCACATCAGATAACACCTGACAATGTAGTGATTCTCCGGCCACATGAATGCTGACTGTCTTCTAGCAGATGTTTCATTACAGACACTGCCTTCACAGTGTGTTGTTCATCCTGTCCAAGGAGACACCCACATGGTTCAGGCAGTCCCACATGTCAGACTGCACAACATTTAGAACTTGCACTATCTCTTCTGAGGCCCAGTGGAATGTGACTGTGCCTCCATGACAGACTTATATTTGTCATGTGGCACCTACTGACACACCAAGACGAGAGTGGACAGCAGGTCACCTCCAAGCACCTCCACCAACCCCCTATGTGGCACTTTGCCCTAACAGTGGCTATAGGAAAACTCAACCAGCTGTGCTCTGATCAACTGTGTCACCTTCAGCCTGTCATGTGTCTGAGGACTTCACAGCATGGGCATGTATAGGCATCCTATCTATGTCCAAAATTTGGGCAAGGAATGTGGGTCCCACAACCTCAGTGTCAGACTGACTGTCTGATCCCTAGACTGTGCCTCTTCATTGCCAGCATCACCATCAGAGGCTACTGATACTCTTAGTCAGGTAGTAGGAGTTCCACATTGCCAGTGGCAGGATCACATACAATAACAAGTAATCAACACAAGAAAAAACAAAACATAATACAAGCTGATCAAACTTACAGTATGGAAAATGTATTTTAAAATATAATATATACTAATGCAATGCAAAAAGGACTTTCATGTACACCTAAATTTGCTTTATGTAAATAATAACAATAAGAAAATATATGCTTACCCCGTGCAGGTGGTCATGCAAAATCAGAACCAGATGTGCCTACAGATAAGAAAGGGAGATGAAACATGGATGATAAGCATCACAATGCAAATTACACAAGAAACAGAAAACAATCCCATTTACATCTGCAAAATTAGAAACATAGGTTCATAGGTTCATAGGTTCGTACTAGGCTATCTGCCCTAGGGCATTTATAAGCCTAGCCAGAGTGTGTTTGGCTTTCGCCACCCATTTTAAATTAATTTTGCTATGCCCTTTTTAAGGTTAGTATACTGTGCCTCTGTCTAACAGTGACACAGAAATGATACCCAGGGTAAACCTACAATCTCCCATCCACTCATCAAGATTTCTCTTGAAGAGAGTCAATGAGGGACTCTGCCTAACCTGGACTGGGATTTTATTCCAGAGTGAAGGGAGCCTCTGGGTTATGAATCTGTCCCTCCAGCATATCCTATTTATTTCAGTGCTGAGGTTCAAGTCTCTCAAGCGCTTAGCTCGATGGGATTTGGATTTTCTGAGGTGCAGCATGTCCATTAATTCCGGGTTGGACATGGCTTTATACGTCAGGCACAGATCGCCTCTGAGCAGGTGGTATGCCACTGAGTAGAGCTCCCTTTCTTATCTCATACAAAAGCATATTGTCCAGTTTCATTTCCACCCCATCCTTCTCTTGCACTCTCTCTCTCTCTTGCTCTTTCACAGTGGTATTCTTCCCCACCCTTCTCACTCTATGTACACATATATTATTTAATGATGCAGCATACCTAGAAGTTTAGCAACAGACACACTTGGTTTGTCCTCCATGTCAGCACCATCATCAGAGATTCTATGTGAACCCCTTGCTGATCTGTCTGAATCTCACCATTAGACAGGAACTACTCAGTCTCTGTCAGTGCTAGTTCACTAACAGGATCACCCCAGTAGCCATCCATTCCTGGGCAATTGAAGATGCCCTACATTTCACATTTGTCATCATATCACTGGCCCAAGGTCTGATTTTTTAATAAGTATGTCTGAGTCCCACAACCACATCGACATTGTTGATTGCCTGTTCTCAGATACGGTTGTGGGAAGCCTTGTCAACTCTGCCACTCCCTCTGTCTAAAATGAATGAGCCATGTTGCCATAGTGCCTGGATGATAACTTCATGCTCTGCATAGGTGTATGGTTAGGCATGCTATAGTCCTGTATGAAATTAAAACAAAAATAAAAAAAGGAAATTAAGCAACAAGTGATTATTAACAAAAGAAATATGTATGGATCATACATAGAACAATTTAAAACTTAAGGCTGTAACCAGAGTAGCAACACTACCCTGATCAACTATGTCACTCTCAACCTGTCCTATATCAGAGATCTCTGTGTTATGGGTATGCATAGGTATACTGACTGTATCCAAAATCTGTGCAGTGGATGTGTGCGCCACAACATCAGTGTTAGACTTACCTTCTGCACCCCTAGACTGTACCTCTTCATTGCCACCATCATCATCAGAAGCTACTAATACTCTGACATCAGGAGATAAGAGTTCCATAGTTCTACTGTTAGGATCACCTATGATAACACGCAATAAACACAACAAAAACAGAAGTAGGGAATAAAATTAGTCAAATATTTTCTAAGATAAAACATATATTAAACTCTAATAGATGCTAAAGTAACACAAATTCTACTCTCATTTAGACCTGAATCTACCTTATAAAAGGCAGTAACAATAATCAAATGTGTGCTTACCATATACAGGCTTTCTTGCAGCCTGCAATCCTGATGTCCTTGCTTGTAAAGAAGGCAAAGGAAAGAAGGCTGATAAGTAAAAAAAGAAGACACACAAATTGATAAACTGTGTGCAGATTCTAAAATTTATTCTCAGATACAACAGATTATAGATATTTACAAAATCTTATTCAAAACAGTTTGGCTCCACAAAAATGGTGAAACGTTGTCCTGGTGACATCCAGGCAGCCCCAGATACTGGAATCAAATTAGATTATATTGAAAAAGAACTGAGCAAACTGGATCTAAATAAAGCACAGGGAGGAGATGGAATTAGTAACAATGACCTGAGAACACTTTAGCAAGAACTTACAGTACCATTATACCTATTATTCACTAAGTCATATAAATATGGAGAGATTCCTCAAAATTAGAGACGTGCACTTATTAAACCTGTCTTTAAGGGAAAGGGGAATAGGACAAACCCAGAGTCATATAGACCCTAGAGTCTACTTTCATGTTGTGGAAAAATAATGGAGAAGGTAATATTGGATAAGTTATTGTCAGAGCTGGATAGGTTGGGACTTAAAACCCTATATCATATATGTTGAATACAGATATATTACCACCTGTAACATGATGTTCTATAACAATATATTAACAGCTATGAATGAAAAATTGTGCTGTGATATAATTTATATAGATTTAACTTCAGCATTTGACAGGGTCATACACAAAACACTGATCAATAAATTGGTACAACTAGTTATTGATGTACTCTTGATAAGATGGATAGCTGCATGGCTTATGAATAGGACATGGCAAGTATCATACAGCAACTGGACAGGTGAGATCCTTGGTTACAGGCAGGGTATCCCACAGGGCTCTGTCCTAGGCCCTTACTTGTTTAGATTGTATCTTTCAGACCTAACCTTTATATTTGAAGTGATCTACAGTCTATATGCATATGATTTGAAATTGTTTTTACTGTTTCCTGTTTTAAGCAGAAAGCCTACCACTGTAGGCTGTGGATTTGAGAACGGTAAAGTTCTATTTGTTGTGTAACCACTTGTTATTTATAGAAACGCTGTTTTTACTGTTTCCTGTTTTTAGCAGAAAGCCTACCACTGTAGGCTGTGGATTTGAGAACGGTAAAGTTCTATTGTTGTGTAACCACTTGTATTTATAGAAACGCTAGTGTTACGTTGTCGTTTCATTTCTTCAAATTACTTGGTTCACTTATATGTGTCCTGACAATACTTAGGTTACCTCTTGCCTATTTCTACCTACTGCTTATTTTTTGACTCCTTGTATTGCACTGCGGTTTCCCTGAAAGCAGGGCGCGTGCTTTCTATTTGGTCCTATGTTGCGAATGTTGCATAGCTTAACTGGTTTTGTTTAATCGCACCCTACTTTATCTGCTAGCCTCTTGCTTATTTAGTACTTTAGGCTGAGAAGAGGTTTTTTGTACTGAGTCCTATTGTAGTGTGCATCTACCTTTTACATTGGTCAGTGTTATTCCCTGTGTTTGTTCACTTGTCTCTATATACGCTTTATGCTGATTCTATACTTATACCCTGCATACTTAAGAAGACAGGGATTACTAGGATAAAGAACATCCTAATAGCATTGTCCTGGGGCCTCCAACCGGGCGCATGTTTTCACTAGGGGAATTGTACTAATGCATACCAGCTGTACCTGTTAAATTTGCACTCTACCTCACATGACCTGTTGATGTTGTTTTACAAAAGTTTATATTTAACAATAGTTGCTGCTGTTTTACAAATGCTTATATTTAAATGTATTTCTCTACTCCTGCACCTTTTCTCTCACTCTCTAACTAACTTTGTACTCCCTTTTACCTTTTATTCCTAACCCACCTCTCTTGTTTCTTTCCAGCTTTGAAGCCTAGTGCTCCTCATTTGGGTTGTCCCCTCCCTGCTGACGTATTCAGTGGTCTCCCTGAATCTACAATACAGGCCTTTTGTGTCGGCACCCAGGAAGCACCTTAAAATACCTTTCATCTGCTGGTCCTATTGTCAAAGCAGAAAAGTGATTATTGCTGTATGTCCAATTTTGTTTATACTGTTATTTATTATAACCCTATTGTGTGCAGCACCCACGTGGAACCACCTAAGGTTGCTTACTCTCCCCTGCTTGCTAGCGTTGTAATAGTAACTTTTCTCCCTCTCCACTCATATCTAGCCAGGTGTCATACTCCCTCATGCTCCTGCCTGACTAGAGTCACCTGTGTCTGCTACCCTCACCATTCTCCAGGTTGTCCTGATTTCCTTCATCCTTTTTATTCTCTCCTTTCCCATCTTGCACACTCTTGGCTGCTGTATCTCCTTCTGTTTCCTCCTACTCATACTACGTGACTGAATCCTGACTATATTCTATCTTTCTAACCCCTCTTTCTTTTCCCTCAGCATACCTTTTTTTCTTCCCTGTATAATACTTGAACCTTTATTTGTATACTTACCTTGTTCCTTCTATGCTTTTCACCTGCATATCTAGCTATCATTTATCTCACTAAGCTCCTATTCCTACTTTCCATTCTACGTAGTGTTTCAGCTCCTCTGCTGAACTGATTGGCTACGCTCTCTCTACTCTAACTGTTTCTGCCCCGCCCGCCTCCTCCCTACCCCCTTATCCCACCCACCCCACGTACCCCTACCCTTATACTTCACTTACCACACCCCCTACACAAACACACCTATCCAAACCTCTGTCCTAATTTGTTAATCTCCACCCACTAGTAACTACCTTACTCCCTTTCCCTCTTATCTCCCCCCCCTCCTACACCTAGACTTATACTCTAGCTGCTCCTTCCACTTTTCGTTAACTTCTACTATACTTATATCCTATCTTGGGCCTGGTAGTTCCTTTTATCCCCTCCTCAACATGTCCTCTAAAACTTATACAATGGCATCCATGGCCTATATAATTAAACAAAATCCACCTAAGCTACTACCCCTGTCTATCTCTTTTCTAGTACTCATACTACCCTATCTCCTGACCTCTTATGAAATAAAGTATAATTATCACCTTAAAACTTATTCCAAACAAACTGCTTCAGATTTAACAACCTCAAATTTCACACATTCTAACATTACATCTACCTCTTGCTACCTCTTAGCTAAATACCACAGACTATCCCATCTTAAACCTAATAATCTCATGCTAAGAAAACTAAAATATTTACTGTTATTTACCAGTAAACACCACTTAAAACACTACCCCTCTACCCTGGTAGATGGTGATATACATCCTAACCCAGGACCCTATTTCCTCTGAAGCCACACCTACCATTTCTAACTCATCCCTCCCATTACCAACCTCTAATGCAAATACCTTACTCATAGGACACCTTAATATCAGAAGTGTTAACAACAAAGTCACCCATCTGCACTCCCTTCTTGATTATTACTCTTTTGACATCCTATGTTTAACTGAAACCTGGTTAAAACCCCTCACTAAAGATACTGAAATCATTCCACCAGGTTACAACATTCTGAGACTGGACCGCAATACCCGCAAAGGTGGGGGAGTAGCACTCCTATTTAAGTCTGATCTAAATTTATCCTTAGTACCCTATACTCCCCCGGAGAACTCCAAGACTGAACTCCTTATATCAAAACTACAACTGAACCCAAATAAAGCCATCTATATTATCTGTATCTATCTACCTCCTGGAAATAACTCCTTAATTATAGAAAACATCCTTAGCTGGGCTTCATCCACCTACCCACAAGAAACTGTAATACTTGGGGACTTCAACCTTGACTGGTTCTCAGTCAATACTAACAACCCACTCTCTTATTAATCTCCATGGCTTCACACAAACAATAAACACCCCCACTAGGATTAACAAACCTAACAACAAAGAAAGTATACTAGATTGGATTCTTGTCAATAAACCACAACTACAATATCAAACGGGCACTTTGCCAGATGACATTAGTGATCACAACTTAATCTATATCATAAGAAAGAAGAACACCACTACTAACCCACCATCAGAACTTCTCGCAGTAATAAATATTTTAACCCTATCTTATTTAACACTGAACTAAATGCCTGTAACTGGAAACCTCTAGAAACTCTTCCTCTAGAAGAAGCTGTTCAATTTTTTAATACCACATTTTTATCAATCCTTGACAATCATGCACCAAAACGAACTATCAGAGTCAAAACTAAACCTACCCCCTGGCTATCTAAGGAAACTAGACAAAAAATGCTACTCAGAAACAAATCCTGGGTAAAATGGAGAACTAGTAAATCTCCCTCAGATCAAGTTACATTCAGACACCTAAGAAACAGTACCAAAAAAGCTATTCTTTCTGACAAGAAAAACTACTATAGTAACCTCCAACAAGCAAACTACAATAATCCCCAAAAATTCTGGTCTACCTTGAATAGACTTCTTCACCCCGGACAGACTACCACTCCCTCTCCCTCTGGGTCCAATAATAATTCTTCCCATGAAACTGCCAATGCTTTCAACTCCTTCTTTACTAATACTATCAATTCACTGGCCTCCAACCTTCCCATTGACAATTCTAGCATCCCTGATCTTGCATCTTCTAATCAACCAACCTTTATAATACAACCCATCTCCACCACCTTCATCCAAAAATGCCTCCAAAAACTTAAACCATGTACCCCTTCTGCTGACCAACTTCCATCTGAATTCCTCCAAAAAGCTGCTAAGGAAATAGCCTATCCCATTTCTATCCTTATCAACAGAACTATTAATGAAGGAACCATACCTGACATCTGGAAAATCTCACACATTATACCCCTACATAAAGGAGGAAACTACAATGAATACTCTAACTACAGACCTATAGCCCTCCTGTCTCCCCTAGCAAAATCATGGAAAAATGTGTTCACTACCAGCTAATGAATCACTTAACTAAAAATAACATTCTTACTCCCTGTCAACACGGCTTTAGGCCTTTTCATAGTACCACCACTGCTCTCCTTTCCTTTACTGACTTTATAAACACAAACCGTAACAATAATATTCTATCTTCAGCCCTCTTTATAGATCTGTCCAAAGCCTTTGACATGGTCAACCACCCTCCTCATAAAAATCCTGGAATCTCTTGCTTTACAAACCAAAGGCTATCCATTGGTTCACTTCCTATCTCAATAACAGAAAACAGGCAGTCCTCTGGGATAACAAACTTTCCTCTCTTCTCCCAATTTCTCTTGGTGTCCCTCAAGGCTCTATTCTTGGACCCTCCTTTTCTCCCTTTTTATCAATGACCTACAAGTAGCTATTCCCCAAGCTAGCTGTATACAATATGCAGATGACTCCACTCTTATTTGCTCAGCTAAAACCATACCTGAGCTTCAAACTATTACTCAAAATGTATTCCACAAAGTAGAAGCATGGTTCTTAAAACGCTGCCTACTTTTAAATGCTAAAAAAACAAAACTCCTCCTCTTTAAACCTACTACTAGGTCCCCCACATTAGACTTCTCCATCTTATCTATTAACGGCACCCTCATATCAGCCGACTCTACTACCAAACTACTAGGTGTCATGATTGATAACAACCTTACCTATGATTGTCACATTAATAATACCATTAAAACTGTAAACAAAAAATTGGGCTCCCTCTACAGAATTAAAACATTCTTAACCCCCACAGCCAAAGTTACCCTTGCCCACTCTCACCTTATTTCAACTCTTCTCTATGCCTCATCAATTTTCACTAACCTGAAGAAAAACAATCTCTAAACTGACTAACACATATAATAGCATTGCCAGATTTGCAACTGGCACTCCTTTCAGAACTCACCACTGTCTGAACCTTCAGAAACTTCACTGGCTAGAACTAGAAAATATGTTGCTTCTTTCCCAACTTTCCTTTGTCCAAAAAGCCTTCTATCAACCTAACAACACACCTGCACTTTCCAAACTTCTTACCCCTTACTCTAACCTGAATTCACTTCGCTCCTCTAGCAAACTCCTAGTAACATTAACTAAATCCAACAATCTTGCTGGTGACTCCCTTTTCTCTAACGCCATTGGGAAACACTGGAATCAACTTCCTATTGAACTTACTTCAATGCCTACCCCTGCTTTGTTCAAACAAAAACTAAGAATTTATCTTAAAAATCAATGGATATGTCCATGCTTTAACCCCGACTAAACTCTAACTCACACTAATTTCCTCTACCTATCCCTCTCACTCTCTATTTACCTTCTTTCCATGTGCATGTATTACTTCCATTACTTTATATGAGTTACCTCTCAGTAATATTCCTTCTCCTCTTTCAGGTTTCATGTCGATCTATCATAATCTAATTTTACTTCTCAGTATAATGCAGTAATTCTGTAACCTAGTAAATTATCTAACCTAACTCTCCTGCAAAGTCTCATACTGTACTCTTGTGTATATACATTCTGAAAGATATTTTAAGCAAATGTTTCTTTTTATCGCATAATTCTGTATATGTTTTCCTTAACTTGTTAAGTAGTAGTTAGTGGAGCTTTTCTCCTCGGGCCTCCACTGAAAATGGACATGTATCCAGTTGGACTAGCCCGGTTAACAAATGTAAAATAAAATAAATAAATAAAATAAATTTTGACCATTTGGGGACATGAGAATAATATGGTGATAAATCCATCAAAAACTAAGCATATGAGATTTGGGAGACCTAAATTGAAAGGTGAATATTTAATGCAGCTCACTGTGATTGAAACTGTAGACTCATTTAAGGACCTGGTTATATGGGTAGATTTGGCTATGAGTTTTTTTAATCATATCAACCAATTGGTTAATGATAGTTATACAACTATATGGTGTATAAAAAGCTTTATAAAGTCTAGGAAATCAAAAATAATTAAGTAATTGTTTGTTAGTTACATTAGAACCAAACTTGAGTATGGAATAACAATATGGAAACCCTATAAGAAAACAAGCATGAGTAAACTGGAAAGAGTACAGCGGAAATATACCAAGGGCATCCATGGATGTGAAAATTTAAGTTATTATGAAAGACTAAACTATCTGAACTTGTACAGTGTCTCTTGTAGATATCTAAGAGGAAATCTTATTTAGGTATATAGGACATTCAGAGACAACTACCTCTGGGAAGGTTTGGGGTTATCAAAAAGTACTAGAGAATCATCAGACAACATATGTAGAAGATTCTATAGTAATGAGAAGTTTACTAATTGGTTCTCTGACAGAGTAGCTGATGCATGGAACAGACTACCAAATTACATTAAAGCAAGTGCTAGTTTAGAATATTTTTAAGAACAGCCTAGACACTTATTATGGAAACAAGTGTTTTGGTATATTGGCAAGCTAGAAGGGCATTAATGCCCATGATTTAAATATTTGTATGTATGTATGTATGCATGGTATGAGCAAGTTGTTTTTCGATGTGAGTGTGTCTGCATGAACAAAATCAAGCATTGTGCTAGCATTGTGTCCTGACATCTCAGGTGTGAGCCATGCATGGTAGAGTAGTCAGTCAGAGTTGTAACCCCTGAAAATGAGAACTACCTCTTTCAGGAGTTACACTGCTAGTTCCATTGCCCTGGCTAGAAGTTGGTGTGCTACCTGAACATAAGTAATGTCTGCTGGATGAGCTCTCATCATGACTATGTCCAAGACCACAACCATGTGACCTACTACATTTAGCTGTGGACACCTCAATCACTGGTGGCACATTGGAAGTAGAGCTACTATGGGAGTGTGATCTGGTGTGGCCACATCAGATAACACCTGACAATGTAGTGACTCTCCGGCCACATGAATGCTGACTGTCTTCTAGCAGATGTTCCATTACAGACACTGCCTTCACAGTGTGTTGTTCATCCTGTCCAAGGAGACACCCACATGGTTCAGGCAGTCCCACATGTCAGACTGCACAACATTTAGTACTTGCACTATATCTTCTGAGGCCCTGGTGGAATGTGATTGTGCCTCCATAACAGACTTATATTTATGTCATGTGGTACCTACTGACACACCAAGATGAGAGTGGACAGCAGGTCACCTCCAAGCACCTCTACCAACCCCCTTTGTGTCACTTTGTCCTAACAGTGGCTATGGGAAAACTCAACCAGCTGTGCTCTGATCAACTGTGTCACCTTCAGCCTGTCGTGTGTCTGAGGACTTCACAGCATGGGCATGTATAGGCATCCTATGTCCAAAATTTGGGCAAAGAATGTGGGTCCCACAACCTCAGTGTCAGACTGACTGTCTGATCCCTAGACTGTGCCTCTTCATTGCCAGCATCACCATCAGAGGCTACTGATACTCTTAGTCAGGCAGTAGGAGTTCCACAGTACCAGTGGCAGGATCACATACAATAACAAGTAATCAACACAAGAAAAAACAAAACATAGTACAAACTGATCAAACTTACAGTATAGAAAATGTATTTTAAAATATAATAGATACTAATGCAATGCAAAAAGGACTTTCATGTACACCTAAATTTGCTTTATGTAAAACGTAACAATAAGAAAATATATGCTTACCATGTGCAGGTGGTCATGCAAAATCAGAATCAGATGTGCCTACAGATAAGAAAGGGAGATGAAACATGGATGATAAGCATCACAATGCAAATTACACAAGAAACAGAAAATAATCCCATTTACATCTGCAAAATTAGAAACATAGGTTCATAGGTTCATACTAGGCTATCTGCCCTAGGGCATTTATAAGCCTAGCCAGAGTGTGTTTGGCTTTCGCCACCCATTTTAAATTAATTTTTCTATGCCCTTTTTCGAGGTTAGTATACTGTGCCTCTGTCTAACAGTGACACAGAAGTGATACCCGGGGTAAACCTACGATCTCCTATCCACTCATCAAGATTCCTCTTGAAGAGAGTCAATGAGGGACTCTGCCTAACCTGGACTGGGATTTTATTCCAGAGTGAAGGGAGCCTCTGGGTTATGAATATGTCCCTCCAGCATGTCCTATTTATTTCAGTGCTGAGGTTCAAGTCTCTCGAGCGCGTAGCTCGATGGGATTTGGATTTTCTGTGGTGCAGCATGTCCATTAATTCCGGGTTGGACATGGCTTTATACGTCAGGCACAGATCGCCTCTGAGCAGGCGGTATGCCACTGAGTAGAGCTCCCTTTCTTATCTCATACAAAAGCATATTGTCCAGTTTCATTTCCACCCCATCCTTCTCTTGCACTCTCTCTCTCTTTCTCTTTCTCAGTGGTCTTCTTCCCCACCCTTCTCACTCTATGTATACATATATTATTTAATGATGCAGCATACCTAGAAGTTTAGCAACAGACACACTTGGGTTGTCCTCCATGTCAGCACCATCATCAGTGATTCTATGTGAACCCCTTGCTGATCTGTCTGAATCTCACCAGTGGACAGGAACTACTCAGTCTCTGTCAGTGCTAGTTCACTAACAGGATCACCCCAGTAGCCATCCATTCCTGGGCAATTGAAGATACTCTACATTTCACATTTGTCATCATATCACTGGCCCAAGGTCTGATTTTTTAATAAGTATGTCTGTGTCCCACAACCACATTGACATTGTTGATTGCCTGTTCTCAGATACGGTTGTGGGAAGCCTTGTCAACTCTGCCACTCCCTCTGTCTGAAATGAATGAGCCATGTTGCCATAGTGCCTGGATGATAACTTCATTCTCTGCATAGGTGTATGGTCAGGCATGCTATAGTCCTGTATGAAATTAAAATAAAAATAAAAAAAGGAAATTAAGCAACAAGTGATTATTAACAAAAGAAATATGTATGGATGATATATAGAACAATTTAAAACTTAAGGCTGTAACCAGATTAGCAACACTACCCTGATCAACTATGTCACCCTCAACCTGTCCTATATCAGAGATCTCTGTGTCATGGGTATGCATAAGTATACTGACTGTATCCAAAATCTGTGCAGTGGATGTGTGCGCCACAACTTCAGTGTTAGACTTACCTTCTGCACCTCTAGACTGTACCTCTTCATTGCCACCATCATCATCAGAAGCTATTGATACTCTGACATCAGGTGGTAAGAGTTCCATAGTTCTACTGTCAGGATCACCTATGATAACATGCAATAAACACAACAAAAACAGAAGTAGAGAATAAAATTAGTCAAATATTTTCTAAGATGAAAAATATATTAAACTCTAATAGATGCTAAAGTAGCACAAATTCTACTCTCATTTAGACCTGAATCTACCTTATAAATGGCAGCAACAATAATCAAATGTGTGCTTACCATATACAGGCTTTCTTGCAGCCTGCAATCCTGATGTCCTTACATGCAAAGAAAGCAAAAGAAAGAAGGCTAAGTCTCACAATGCAAATAAAACAAGAAAAAGAGAACAATCCCCTTTACATGCTCAGAATAAGAATGTACTCATACAAAAATGTACTGAACAGTTGTAGCCCTCCAACAACACCCTCCTCTACCTTTATATTACTGTGTCATCTGACTCACATTTAACACTGGCTCTACATATATCAGTCATTTAAAATATACATATATAAAGATACGATGACACTTGCATTTTCCATATCCAGAAGTTCTGCTTGAGACACTCTGGGTTTGTCCCCACATCAGCACCAACATCAACAATTCTGTGTAAACCCTCTGCTGAGCTATCTTGTCCCTGACAATGGACATGAACTCCTCTGTTTCAGTTTATGGTTGTTTGGTAGCAGGAGCACCTCCCATAACCACCTATTCCCAGGCAACTTCAGCCTCACTACTGCAGGCAGAAGTTACCATATCACTTGCCTGGCATTGTGTCTGGAAGTAACTTCTCCCATGCCCTCCAACAGCATTGTTATCATTAACTGCCTGCTGCCATAGCCTCTCTTGGGCTGATTGGCTACCTCTGCTTCTCCCTAACAGAAACGCTCCATAGCAATATAAGGTCTGGATAATGACCTCATTTTCGCCTCAGTGTATGGTGGCTTGCAATGTACAGATTTCTTCTTGATTGCTATATCCCTATATGAAATAAAAAACAGGCACAAAATGAAATATGAAATATAGGATGTCTATGTACTCAGTTATGTATGAAGGTATGCACCCACCATGCAAACAATTTAAAAGGTAATGCTTTCTATGACTACACACAAGTTTGAATAGCCCCAAACAAAGAAAATATTCTTAATGAAATATCAGCAATAATATATCACAGTTCCATAATGCAGAAAACAGGTTGCAGTAACTGTACAAGAAGAAATATAAAAATCTATGATAGTCATATACCATTCTGTAGCAAACTGTTTATAATGCAGGCATAACGGATATACATGTGATATATCAACACTAAAGGATAAAGAAAAAGGAGAAGGGTACTGAACATTGCAATTCATCCTTAATGTTACACTAAGGGCATTATGTAAGAAATAGCAAAATTCCTCGACAAAAAAGCAGTATAGAAAGTATATCATTTTCCAAAAGTTGTGTTTATTTAATAGTGTTGAGCTCTATGGATCCAAACCATCTCCCCACAACAACATAAGAATATTAGCTACATGATTACCTTTATATAGTGCAAAGTCAGCCCTGTGAGCACTGTGAGTATGCAAATGAGGTGTTAAATCATTGCCATTCCTGAATATCTCTAAGTGTAAGGAAGGTAAACATGATGTAAGGAGCATATGCCCTAGCAATACAATGACAAGTATTGAGAAGTATTACCTGCTTATGGGTTGATGGTGTCTATGATTAATCTGACTGCAAGAATAATGTTTCACAGTCTCCAGTCTTTGATGTACAATTACCGAGGGTGTGTCAGAGAGAACAGCCTTACCAAAATATCTGAAAGTACACTGAGTGAAATAGGAGAACAACAGCCCTAACATTCAAATGCTGTTTTAATGACCACAGTCATGCCTCTTACTAAGAAATGCTGTGCATATTCAATGGAGTACATTAAGCATTGACACTAATAAAACACCAAAATTTGTACTATGAAGAATAGGGAAGCAATACCCAGTCGCCAATGAAATATATTGATAAAGAACACTTTCTGTCAAAAATGAACTAAAAATGAAGTTTATTGTAAAAATTAACTAAATGCTTAACTTGATCACCACATTTTTCATCTGTTGAATCCAGACTTCATCAGATAAATTCCCCACTACCTTTGCACTTTAATTTATACATCTTTCATATTAATTATCATTTATTTTTAATTGAATAATTATTCCCACTCATTAAAGCATAATAAACCATTCTAATAATAAAACATTTGATTTTGTTTATAGAAAGGAACAAATTATAATGTGTATATAAATAAAATCTGTATATATTAAATCATAAGATGTTCAAAGGTTAACAATAATAATAAATAGACAATTTTCTGTATGGCTTCTGCAAGGGATATAGGACAATGCTACCCTCTAGTGGTCTCCTATTACAATGCATATTACAATGCATATAGGTGAACATTTATTATCTGAACACAAAATGTAAATGCATAAAATCACTAAAACATAAAATCTACATTCCTAAACTGTCTACTTATATTAAAATGCATTTTTATAAATAATACTAAAATGTGCAATTCAGACCATCCAATTCCCATAACGTTTAGCAGCTCTAATCTTCAACACAGGAACTAAAGAAATATTGCCTGGGGTTATATGCCTCCAAAATGAGCTGCCAGTATATTTCTCTATACTCCACCTCTAACGTCTTGCCTCAACTCCTCAATGGCAACAGAATCTTAGCCTTACTATATTTTAATGTATGCTTAAAAAGAGCATTGTTGATATCCTTTGTTTTAATAGCATAGTAATGTTCATATGTTCTCTGTTTTAACATTCTTTCTGTTTTTCCTATATAGAAGGCCATGCATAAATTACAGGTGGCCAGGCATATAACTCCCTTACTATTACAATTGGCAAAAATGTTAGCTTGCTTAAGTCTATCTCTGCTAGGTAGGTATATTGCACTTCTGTTTGTTACATATTAGCACTGCTCATACCTTCCACATTTAAATTTCCCTTTTCTTTTATTATTCAGTATAAATCTCTTGTTGTCATTTTCCAATTTTTCCTTGATACTGTAACCCTTTTTTACATACAAATTTTATTGCTTTATCAAAAATACCTTCCAAATCAGAAAGACTTCTAAACAGTTCCCATTTTTATGTTATGTCTCTAATGTTTATTATATCCTTCTTATAATACACTGTATAAGCCCTCTCAAAGTCCTCACATTTGTTTAACCCCCCAGTGGTATTATAAACCATTCCTGTATTGACATTTTTCTTTCCCAAAATTGGCCAGTACTTATTCACTCTACCTTTAATGACTTCCTCCATAATTTCATCTATAAGCTTTTCCAGATATTTCCTCTCCAAAAAAATATTTTTTAAACTTTATACATTCTCTTTTAAAATCTTCTTCATTGGAAGTCATTCTAGAGAGTCTTACATACTGCCATTTTGTTTTTTATGTCTAAAAGGATTAACACTTGTGTAGTATAAATAGGAATTTGAAAATGCACTTTTTCTACAAATTGTGAGCTTAAAACTTTGTGTTTCTTCTACTTTTTGTAAACTAACATATAAATAATTCAATATATTTTTGTCTATATTACAAGTAAATTTTAAAACTTCTGTTGTCTCATTTAAATATTGAGTAAAACCATGTCTATTGTTTTCTGTTCCTACCCAGAAAATGCATATATCATCCAGATATCTCTTGTAAAGTGTCCAGTGTTGGCTATAGGGAATATCAAAAAAAAAATATTTTCCCAAACCTGCAGGATTATGTTTGCATAGTTTGGGGTGTAACCTGCTCCCATAGCTATGCCTCTAAATTGTTTAGAAATTCTCCTTCATAATGCATATAATTATTCTCCAATACTACTTCCATTAATTCCAATAAAACTCTAAAATCTTTAAAATTAAAGTTCCCTTTATCAACCATAGCTTCTTCCAACCACTGAAGCCATATATCTTGAAGAATGACTGAAAATAAATCTATCAATACTAAGAAATATCAAATATTCCCAATAATATTTTTTCTTTACTACTTTTAAAATAAATCCCAGGAATCTTTTAAACAACTTACTTAATAGTCATTCAGATTTTTTAAATTTTATATCTATATATTTAGCAATAGGATATATTTTTGAACCATTTCCTGCCACTATGGACTTAAGAGAGGAATTGTCCACATTTTTGTGAACCTTTGGAATTCCAAACATATTTGGAATAATTGGCTTATCCAATAAGTTTCTATATCTATTATCCCATCAATTAATAAATCATTCAAAATATAATCTGTTTTGGAATATGCAATAGATATTTTGTTTTTAGAAACTCTTCTATGATTTGTTTCATCTTCTAATATTTCCATAATTTTCCCACGTACGTCATTTGATCCATTATGGCCATCCCTCCCCCTTGTCAGGTCTCATTGCTCTGATGTTCATATTTTTGCTTAACTCTTTAAGCAGTTCTTTTTTTGGGGGGGGGGGCAAATCTTATTGTTCCCTATTTCCTTTATCTCCTTTTCCACTTCTTCTTCTTCTTCTTCTTCTTTCGGCTTTTTCCCGGTTAGGGGTCGCCACAGTGGATCACCTTGTCCGCACATTGAATGGCAGTGGAGTTTTACGGTGTCGAGTTGCCAGCCCGGCGCCCAACCTTCCACAGAAGGCACTTTATCTCCTTTTCCACTAATTGTTCAAATTTTTTTAGCTGTGGTTGAAGAGGTGGATTGAAAATGCTTTTTTCTTCTTAGATAATTGTTTATATATATATATATATATATATATATATATATATATATATATATATATATATATATATATATATATATTGTCTTTCTTAAAGTACAACACCTCTAATTTTTTCTTCCTAACAAACATTTTTAAGTCTATAAAGGTTTTACACTCTTTTTACTTGGAAAAAACTTCATCCCTTTCCCGAAAAAATTGAAATAAGCTGGATTCAATTCCACATTACTATAATTGAAAATGTTATAATTTTTATAGGAATACCTATGAGTACTATATTGGACTATATGTTCCTTTTCCTTCCTCTTTTCCTTACTAACCATAATATTCTTGAAAGTTTCCCCTAATTCCTTCCTCTGTTGTAACTGTATTTAGTTGGTGTCCTGCTTAATCTTTCTGACCTTCTTATTACTGAAAACTCTAAAGGGTATTGTAACTGAAAATAGGGAGTTCCTACCATAATTTGCTTGACATCCACCTTCCATTGTCCATTTTCCTTTGTCTGTAAATTCCCCCCTTCATATTCTCTATGCTCAAACCTTTCATTGTAATAAATGCCCCTTATTGGACTGTTAGAAATTCTTGTAAAATTGGTTCTTTTATTTTGTTTAGGTTTGGGGCAGCTTTATACTCATTAATATCTCTTTCAAGTTTTTTAGTTTTTCTCCTTAAACTAAAAAATTATGTTCTTGATCTTTTTTTCTAATATTAAAATATATGTTCCTTTATTCCTCAATGGTAAACTGTAAATCATTCTGAACAATGTTATTTACATTTCCAATCTGTTGAGGTCATTTCTCTATTTCTATGTTGTTATATTTTATAATAGTTTTCATTATTAAAACAATACAATTATCAAAAATCTGCAATAAGTTTTTGTGGAACTCTGAACCTTCTGAAACATTGTTTGAGTATTTATAAACTCTCGACCCCCTAGGTACCATTTGTTTGTTCAAACATTCATTCAAATAACTGTCATCTAACTGCAAAGTTTTCACCTTCAAGGTTAATTTATATAATACAACAGTGTTAGCTTGGTAAGTAATATTTTCATCCATTTCTTGTCCATTAACAAAATCAGGGGGTGCAGCGGTACCATTGTCACCTCACAGCAAGAGGTCTCCAGTTCAATTATTGGCTGGAACGCCTTCTGTGCCAAGTCTGCATGTCCTCCCTGCATTTGTGTGGGTTTCCTCTGGGTGCTCCAGTTGCCTCCCAGGTTTCAAAGACATGCGCCTAGACCATTTCTCACTGAGCCTCCACTGAAAACTGGCTTTGTTCCAAGTCAGACTTTCCTGGTAAACAAATGTTAAATAAATAAAATGTCATTATTAAGCCAAGCGCCACAATGTGGGGTTTCACATAACTGTCTTTGCATGTTACAAGTGGTTGGCTCCTGCCACTTTAAAAAAGTCATCTTTTGTTTTTTGTGTCCATTCTATAGGTTGCGCTCCTTTCACAATATATTTGTTCTTGCTGTTAAGTCGACCTTCATCCATTTGTGAGTGAAACACACTCAGAATATCTCTATTCATTTGCTCTACATCTTCCACATCACCATTAGCACAGTCTCTAATTCTAGATCTAGAAATTACTACATCTTCCGGTTCATATAACTTCACTTCCTGGTTGCCAGGCAATGAGTTTTAAGTTGTTCTGTTCTTGGATTCCACAAGTGTGGCATTAAGCAGTGCACTAGCTGAGTTAATTCACAAACAAGAGTTTTAATGCCTTCAGAATTAGTATTTGTGGCTCTATCCATATGAGGTAAGCTTCCTTGCACCTCTTGAGGCTCCATATTAAACCACTCAAAACCAGCTCTCCAAAAGCCAGTATCAAATAATCAAATGACCAAAAAAACACCAAATTGGTACAATGATGAACATTGAAGCAATACTGCCAAAATGTCTGCGTCTAATAAATCCCCAATGAAATATATTGATAAAAATATTTTCCTTAAAAAATGAACTAAAAACAAAGTTTATTGTAAAAAAAATCAACTAAATGCTTAACTTGATCACCACGTTTTTTGTCCGTTGAATCCAGACTTCATCAGATAAATTCCCAACTACCTTTACACTCCACTGTATACATCTTTCATATTAGTTATCATTCATTCTTAATTGAATAATTATTCCCACGCATTAAAACATAATAAACCCTTCTAATAATAAAAACATTTGACTTTGTTTATAGAAAGGAACAGATTGTAATGTGTATATATATATATATATATATATATATATATATATATATATATATATATATATATATATAAATAAAACCTGTATATCTTCATAAATAAGATGTTTAAAGGTTAACAATAATAATAAATAAGACAATTTTCTGTATGGCTTCTGCAAGGGATAGAGGACAATGCTACCCTCTAGTGGTCTCCTTTTACAATGCATATAGGTGAGCATTTAATATCTGAACACAAAATGTAAATGCATGAAATCTAATCTCTAAAACATAAAATCTAAATTCCTAAACTGTCTGCTTATATTAAAATGCTCTTTTATAAATAACATTAAAATGTATAATTCAAACCATCCAATTCCCCTAAAATCTAGCAGCTCTAATCTTTAACACAGGAACTAAAGGAATATTTTCATTGAATCCTGGTGGGGTTACTTGCCTCCAAAATGAGCTGCCAGTATATTTCTCTATACTCATTTTTTTTCCCATAATCCACCTCTAAGATCTTGCCTCAACTCCTCAAGGGCAAAAAATAGGTACTTAGCCTTACTACATTTTAATGTATGCTTAAACAGAGCATTGTTTATATCATTTGTTTTAATAGCATAGTAATATTCATATATTCTCCTCTTTCTGTTTTCCCTATATAGAAGGCCATGCATACATTACAGGTGGCCAGGTATATACCTCCCTTACTATTACAATTGGCAAAGATGTTAGCTTGTATACGTAAGATAAAAATAAGATAGCATTCCTCTTAGGAAAGCACAGAAAAGGGAATGAGGCACAAAAAGAAAGAGAGGAATACACCTGCAGTGTTTGCACTCTTTTTTTAAGATTGTGTCATTACATGGGTATCCTAACTATTGGCAATATCCCAATTATCCATATATTTACTGGCAAATGAGAATGGACAAATATAACTTGGTTCTGTTGCATTTTCAATGTAACATGATCCAATGTCACTTTTTGAGTGTATCTAAACGGATTACTATTAAAATGTCGAACGGCACTACGTCGACTGTACTATAGTTGAACACGGAAGTTCGAAAATAGTAATGTCGACATCAAAAAAACAATCTAGGAATGGTTTTAACATGGGTCGAGGTAGGTGTTCAGTATTATTCAGAACTACAAACATCTCCCCTACCTCGACCCATGTTAAAATGTAGTCCTAGATTGTTTTTTTGTCGTAGATATTACTATTTTCGAACGTCCGTGTTCGACTATAGTACAGTTGATGTAGTGCCATTTGACATTTCAATAGTAAACCTATCTAAACACTTTTCCCCTTACTAATCTATTTCTTTGTCTGTGGCAAATATGGGAAATAATCTTAATTGTTCTTAAAATCCTGGCCTGAGGGCTCAAATCCATACAGGTTCTTGTGGCAAGGCAAATAAGTTGATTAAACATCTGAAATGTACAATTCTACAACTTATTTTGATTTTTTCCCCTCATTGTGCTCCAGTGACTGGCAGCAATCAGTAGCATTGAATGGCAGTTCACTGCCCAAGGTAAAAAGTGACAGATTTAATTTGAAATTCTATCAAGAGTGCAACTGAGACTGGCATTGGTGTCAGGGACAGCTCATTATATAGGACTGCAGCCCCCCCACCTGTAGAAAGAAAAAAATAAATAAATTGCAAGTTCCCCCCCCACTGTAGAAAGTTAATAGAAAAAAAAAATTTGCGAGTCCCAGAACTCCACACATGCGTGTTTAGTTCCTGAACTCCAGACTGCTGTTAGGCAGTTCAGATAGGGAAGGAAGCAAACTCCACCCTGCCAGCCCAGAAGTCTGTGCGGTGATGACTGCACAGACCGGAAGAACACCGGACTGCATTGCCCGCAGTCTGGAGGCTCCAGCCTACTCACATCTTGTGAGGAAACCACCAGTACAGCCTGCACGGGCTGCAATGGAGGAGGAATTCAGGCCGCTATGGAGGATGAGATATTAGATCTGCTGGAGGTAGTGTGTGTGTGTGTGTGTGTGTGTGTGTGTGTGTGTGTGTGTGTGTGTGTGTGTGTGTGTGTGTGTGTGTGTGTGTGTAATATCCCAGTTGCTATATACTGGTGGCTAGAGAGAACTCTTGGTGGTGGGTAGAGAATACTCAGGCTTGAACCCTGTACCTTGGGTGCAGGTAGGAAGGGCCTGAATTCCCTACACACCACCATTTGTAAAAAATGTGCAGGTTTTTGCATCATATTTGTTCTGTTCCTCATAAAATCTGTGGTTTCTGTATGTTTGTTTTCCTGGCAAAGTCAGTAGTGCAGTGGTGCACTGGTAGCATTGTTGTCTGACAGCTACAGGTTCTCTGGTTTGATTCTTGGCTGGGATGCTTTCTGTGTGGAGTCTGCATGTCAGCCTATTTTACAAATACATGTGTCTAGAGTGTTTCTCCCTGCTCTGCTGAAAATTGGCTATTGTTCCAAGTCAGACTTTCCTGGTTAACAAATATTAAATAAAAATAATAGACATTTGAATTTCAGACTTCATTTTCTTCAGAAAGTACATGACCTTTTATTCTAGCAATTTTCTAAGTTTATAACATGGATATTTCAAATTTGTCCTTATTTTTGGGACTGTATTACCCCATTATTGGCTTCATCCAGGTTTTTTTGTGCTAAGGTTGAGAGCTATGGCGAGAACTGAATTCACTGAATATGTCTGAGGGCTGTATTCCCCCATTACTGGCTTTATCCATGTGTTTTTTGCTAAGAGGTTGACAGCTATACTGAGAACTGAATTTACTAAATGGTAGTCATTTAAGTTTCAGTCTTCCTCTCTTTCTCAAAACAGCTGATTTGCATAGTGGTATGTTGCTCTGACTTTTTTGCGCAGGGTTCCCCCTGGGTTCAAGACTTGGCAGTGAAATGTATGGTGGTAACACATCGTTTTATTGTAGCAACTTTCCAACATTATACAAGCAATGTTTAAAATGTGTCCCTGGTTTTTGGGCTTTTGTCCCCCCAATAAATTTTGGCTTTTTCCAGATTTCTTGTGCTGCAAAGTTCAGAGATACAGTGGAGTGTCGAATAGATTTTATAAGGAGCTAAGAGCTGCAGGGGAACAAAAGTTTAGTACTGCTTATGGTGAGTCTACTTGTATTGTTATTAGCACAATAGGTAGTGTGCTTGCTTTTGATGCAGAAGGCTGTGGGTTCTACTTCTATAGTAGGTTGATGCATTATTGATACTGTACTGCATTGTAAATGGGATGGATGCTGCAGTCCTTTTTGGTGATGATACCTAGTAACTATGAACCTGTTATCAGTTTGCCATCCATTCCCTACTGCGATATTACTAGCTTATCATTTTTTTAATGCAACATGGGCAATTTATTCCTCAAGGGCAACAACCAATTTATTTGTAGATGAAAAAATGACATATAAAGTTGTTTGCAAGCAGCAACCTCTTCATTAGTTACAGATTTCTTTAATGTGGAATTATTTAGATGACTTTTACTTATTCAGAGATTGTGCATATTTACTGATACTGGTGGACTGTAGATGTTTGAGTAGACTTTTATGATGGAAATGTAAGTCTGAGTAGACTTTTATGATGGAAATGTTCTGAATTGGGCAGTTTTGTCATTATTGGTGCATGCATTTTGTTTCATTGTTTACTGGAAAAAATATTCAAAACAATAAATTTAAAATACCCTCTTACAACTCTATTGTATTGTACAAGGAATATAATTTAATGCAATCAGTATGGTTATCAAAGAGCATGTGTATGTTTCGTGTTTAAGGGGCCTATGATTTGAAAACAGCCCAAAGTTAATCTTTATCTCCCACTCGCAAAATGTATTTTCTTTGAATGTGGGTTTCAATGCTGTTTCAATGAATGTGAGTTTCAAGGGCAGAGAAGTTTTAATGCTAAGTCTATTTTCATTGTGAGACTGCATTGCTTTGTTTAGCAGATATCTATTAGGGTCTGTGCTTTAAAATGCAAAATAAAACTTTCAAATGAAATCCAAATCATCGCAGAAGTAAAGCAGTATGCACATTACAGTGTGTATGGTAAATGGGGTGAATTAACCAAGGAATGGGACATTGGAATGGCTACAGGGAGAAGGCTCCATTCAACCATGATTTTGTGAGGGGGGAAGGGCAGCAAACTCAGACAGCCCCAGCTGAACTATACCTCTCAACTGTCCAGACTTTTGCAGAATGAATAGATATTTGCTTCTTATTTTTGGTTTATTCCTCATAAAATTTGTGGTTTTCTGGCAAGTCATTTAGGAATGAAGTCACTAAATAATGACAGACATTGAGTTTCACACGTTATAACCATAAAAAAAATGCATGCTAAAGCAAGACCTGTTATTCTATCAACTGTCTTAAGTTTATACAAGAGCAATTTTTAGTACTGTTTGTATGTTCCCCCAATATATTTATTTGGCCTTGTCTAGATTTCCTGCATTAAGAGGTTGAGAGGTACGTGCAAATAATCGCTTTTAGAATTGGGAATATCCAAACCTTTCAACTGTCCCCAATTTTGGCTCAAAATGTTGCTCTCCCCCTAATAACCCCTCCACAAAAAGGCAATTTTGGAAGAAAATGTGGAGGGTTTACAAATATAAATAACTGTAATGATTAGCGTTATAGATTACTTTTATTTCAGAAATGAATGTAGATGCTCTTATTTTGTCAGCTGCTCAAGTTAACAGTACTAATATTAAAAAGGTGTCCCTTCTTTGACAGGTTCCCATCTGTATTGTGTGGCAATTTTATATTTTTTGCATCACATTTTTAGTCTGTTTTTCATAAAATTTTGTTTTTTCTTCCAAATTAGTGGCAAATCATTGAAGATTGAAGTTAGAAAATAATGGCAGACATTTGAGTTTCAGATTTCATACCCTTCAGAAAATTCCTACTAATGCAAAATCTACTACTATTCCATTATCTTTCTAAGTTTATAAGAGCAATATTTAAAAATTGTCCTTATTTTTGGGGCTGTGTCCTACTTCGAAGTATGGCTTTGTCCAGATTTCTTGCTCTGAGGTTGAGAGGTATGAGTGTCAGAGCCATCACCATCAGCCAGAGACATTTAAAATTGTGACATACTTGTTGCACCCCACTCCCCCATGTAGTGACTCTGGATGTATCCAAGCAAGGCAAGGAGCAGTTATGTAGTGTAAGTGTGCAGAGTATTCCCCCATCCAAGGTAGACACAAGTACGACAGTAGCTTTTCATCTGTCCTTGATTTTGCAGAATGTTCATGTTTTCTGTCATATTTTTATACTATTGATTTATGCTTCTTATTATTCAGAAAATGCATGCTGTTGCAGTGCCCTGTTGCTTTGTGTTTAAGTAGCAATGCTTTAATGACCATCAGGTAAGCTTGTCTGAGATTGTAAGATGCAAGTAACCTTTAATAAGCATACTGTTAAATAATTACCAACACTGAAAGCCTTTTTGTTGTTGCCATGCAGATAAAATTTACGAACTATTTATTTTTATTTATTTATATTTTTTTATTATTTGTTATGACCGGAGTGTGACTGGACATGGGTCCATTTTTTTCAGCGGAGGCCTGGGGAGAAAAGCTCCACAGTAAAATAAACAAATTTGCTATTAAAATCTTGCTTGCTTGTGAGAAATTGTTTATTTCTGTATAATGCTCCTAGTTTTCAGTTTGGGTAGGACTGGGCTGAGTAGATGATGGTTGAGTCATCTGCGTATTGGATGAGTGTGCCATGTTTGCTGGCAGAGGCTGGATTATTGGTGTAAACAGAGAAAAGTAGGGTCCAAGGATGGATCCTTGAACCCTATGATCAGACAGGTAACTCTGAAACCAATTGGATTGTGATTGTGAGAAGTTATATTAAGGACAGATAAGTTTGTGTGTGGGACCATGGTCAATGTCTTTAGACAGGTCTAGGGAAAGTAGCAGAGGAGAGATAGCCATTGTTTTATGAGAGTAAGGGTGGTGCTATTTGGCTGTCGGAAACCATGCTGAGTACTGGAAAGGAAGTTGTTGTTAGTAAGGAGGTAGTGTGAGACCTGAGAGTGTATGCTCTCTAGTGTTTTGGAGAGTGGAGAGAATAGCTATGGGGGCGGTAATTGGCTGAGAGATCGGTTAATCAAGATGGATATCAGTTGCAGGTTGCAGGTCATCAGGGATATCATTGTATTCACTTTGGAGGTTGTTGTTTGTTTAAATTTTGTTGGGTTTTGGGAAGTTAAGAGTTTTTTTTTATTATGTTAGGTAAGAATTTACTAGAGAAGGAAGGGGCGGGAGGTTACTAGTTGAAGTTGAGGAGTGGAAGGGAGGGGTTGTGTTGTTTAGCTAGTGATAGTATGGTTTGGTGTTATTGAGGGAGAATGGGATTAGGAAAGGAGGAGCTGAGGAGGAGGGATGGGTGGGAGGATGGGTACTGAGGAGGACTGGATGGAGTTTTTGGGGAGGTTGTGTGGAGTTCAGGTGTGATGTTGGTAGTAAAGAGGGCTCTGTTTTTATTGATTTATGGGATTTTGTCATGTTTTTGCTATTTTTCTAGGTTCAGGGGGTTTGAATTTCTGTCTGGGTAGCTGAGGGGTTTTTGCAGTGCTCCCAGGCTTTTTCCTTTTTTTCATTTCTGACTTAGTGGTTTTTGGTATGGGTGGGGAGGGTTGGACTTTGGTTGTGGAAAATCTCTGGTAAAGATAAAATCCAAGGTAGTAAGGTAATTTCAAATGAAAAATTTATTAAAAGTCATCTAGACTGAGCTAGACATGCCATACTTCTTCCTTTGAGGCATGAATGTGAGTGAGATGAATGTGGTTTTAAGTTTTTTTTTTTTTGATTGATGATAGATGACAGGTTTAGCTTGGTACAGGTATAGGTATTTTGAATGTTGGGGAGTGATCACTGAGGATATCTGATAAGCAGATAGCAGCCTATGATATATATGACTTACTGACTAGTATCCCATCCAGGTAGTGCTGGAGCTGGAGTTTTTATTTATCCTTTTTATGGACTTGGATGTTGGTGACCTTTCAGAAGGTGTACATGATGTACGATTGTTGCCAGAACAGGATTGCCAGTCAATAATATTGAAATCAATAATGATATAGATGAGAGGGGGAGATGGTGAGATGGTGGCTAGACCAGGTGAGGAGGTTTTCTAGTGAGGAGGATGTTGGGGCCAGGTGGAGAGTAGCATCCAATTATGTTGATGATATTTTTTAGTTAATTTTGATATATTATTATTTTTTATATGCTTTGTTGTGCTGATGATTTTAAGATCTGGATGTTTAGATGCTGTTTAAATATTATAGCTACACCACCTCCTTTTTTAACTAACTAGATAATGTACAAACCTTAGATATTGAAATGCATATGACAGTATTTGTAATAAAGGACAGGATTACATTATTTTCAGAAGCTCATTACATTTGTTGGAGATTTGCAGTCATCTTTGCACGCTTTACCCGTAAACTAAACAAAATGCCAATCTATCACGTGTGGTCCATAACCTGTGCAGTAATCCTTTAAGCAATTTATCTTGAGCTTGTTTCTTGTTTGCTGTTCATTTTTTACTTTGATCATGTTTTCCCCATGAAACAAGTAGATCATTGTTGTCAGGCAGCAGGGCTTTTTTGGATAAGAAACATTTTTACAAGTGGGGGTATCACAGAGATTTCTGCTTTCAGCATGTTACTTGGTACTTTTATAAAGCTGAATATAAGTTATAATTAGACCTGAAGTGCAAGGAAAAGCTTGCTTTTTTATACTTGATTTTGCCTAGTATTCCAGTAATATATTTAAAAAGTAATTTATTTTTTCATGCCTCACAACCTTTTTGTTTCCATCTAGATATTAAGTAAGCTGTCATGTAGCCAATGCATTGAAATATTTTTTCTTCTACACTTCATTTTGTCTTGACTGGACTCTCGCAATGACAGTTTGGCAGCCAGGGCAGTGTATTTAATTAAAGTTCCAGTTGTTGTGTTTTTGAGTATATCTCCACCTCTTTCTAGCTGGCCACACCCCTTCCCATTGGCCCCACCCATTCAGCTGTCTCCTGCAGCCCCCCTTTAATTTGAAGTCACCAGCTGCCACTGATTGGTGTGCTTTCCTCCACATGCTAGTACTGATTGAAGAAAATTCAAGGTGTTGCTCAACTATTTATTTGGCATATGAGTAAATGTATTGAGCTTAGAAAACAATACAGGTAGTGCAGGGTCCAAAACCTGTTCACAGATCATTTTAGTGAAGGAGGTCATAGTACATCTTGACACACATTTTGGTATATGAATATGGTGAGATAGCAAACTCAATAAGGTCAGTATTGACTAAAAGTGACAGACAGATAGGTCATTTGAAATTATGTCAGTATTAACTGTGTGTGCTGTGTGAAAAATGAAATAATTTCTGCTGTTACCTGTCCCCTTCTCCATTCCCATGGCAATACCTAAAGTCCTGATATTGTGAGGAACACATGATAGTAGTGATGTGACAAATAGATGAAATAAAGCTGAATGTATCAGTGTAATACAGTAGAAGGTCTGATCATTGCTAGATATACATTTGAATCATTTCATGCTTTTTCAAATTGTTATCCAAATCAATTTTTGTGGATGCTTTTGATAAATATTATCTTCTGCATTTGTGTGCAGCTTGGAACTTTCATGACTTAAGGAACAAGCTGAAAATTGTAGTTTAGGCTGCTTTATGGGGTGCAGACTTAACAGATATGTGTGTGTGTGTGTGTGTGTGTGTGTGTGTGTGTGTGTGTGTGTGTGTGTGTGTGTGTGTGTGTGTGTGTGTGTGAACAAATGTAAAAATACCTGACCTTGCCAGGTAGTTATACTACAGTCATCTGTTAATAACTGTTTAAATTCCAATAAAACGTTACCTACAAAATATATGTCAGGTAGCATTCTGTAGCAACCTTTTTGTAATGCAGCCATAACTGACATACATAGGCTTTGCCAACAGTGCATTGCAATGCTATCAGCACTCTGTATAGTACTAAGTGAAGAAAATACACTTGTCAAGTAACTTTTTCTGTGGCACAATGTGCAAGTGCAGTGAGCTTAGAAAAAAGGGACAGCTAAAGCATGGTTCAAATCCACTTAACTGATAATTTTACAAAGTGCGGTCTAGATACATATCAAATCACATGTTGTGACACCATTGTGTTGTTTAAAAAATCAGATATTGGCAGTATTTCAGGTAATATGCAAGCTGTTGTCTGTCCATTTTAACATCATTTTTCAGTAACTACGTCTGATAATGTTTTCCACAAAGTACATTTTTGGTGTTGCAATGAGATGGATTTGCCACTTGTACGGATTTCTTGGATTAGTCATTGCTACATGTACCCATTGATTGCATATACTTTACTGTCAGCTTTCTTCTCTATCATATATTTTTTTTCTAATGCCATTTCCATTTGCTCTGTACTCAGCACCTCGCAAACTCAGTTCACTGTCTGAGTAAAAAAATTTAAAATGAATTTAGGCTGCCTTATGGATTACAAATATGTCAGCTGTCGGTGCACAGAGCTCAGCACCATGGATGGTAATGACTGCAGAGAATGCACCTGATAGATTTCCAAGTCTGTGGCACAAGGTGCAAATGAAATGAATTGATAGAAATAAAACATGTGATATACTGCTCAAATCCTGTTTAGAGATCACATTTCATCATCAACCCCCTTTTCCCATTTTTCTACGTGTTTAGGGTGTCTTGTTAACTTTTGCCATGTCTCTCGATTCAATGCCATGCCTGACTGTAGCAGACCTTCTCTCATACCGTTTTGCTGGATGTCCTTATTTCCTCTTACCTTCTTCCTGTTTGACCCAAATCTTCTTTACCAGATTGTCTTCTGCTTTTCTGCACATGAGCCCAAACCAGCTTAATCTGTTCTCTTTGTTTTTTTCTGCAATTTGAACTACTTTGGTTTCTGCTTTTATGTCCTTATTTCTTTGTCTATCCCTGTAAAATTTAAAAATACTGTATTGTATCATAATTAGATGGAAATACTGTATACAATGAGACTGAGAAATGAAAGTCTTAATTACCCAAGCTTGTGCTAAATAGGTGTTAGCCTCTCCCTTATGGACCAAGCCTTGTCTATTCAGAATGAATTCTCCAAACACTGTAGTTCATTTAATAAGGTTTTATTAGATGTTCACAATATCTGAATACTGTCTCCATTAACAGTACTGATAAAAACTCAAGTTGCTGCACATTATTCTGATTGTCCTGAACAACATAAACTGACATAGTCTCTAGATGACCTGCTTCTGTACTCAGGGCTGAGTATTTGTCATCTTCTCTGAAGTAACAGGTCGAACAAACTTACTAACCTTAACTGCCCTGCTATTCTGAATACAACATATTATATTCTCTTTTTCAGTAATCTTCCTCTATTGACTATATCCACATCCCTAACCTTGATTCTCAAGCTTCGTCTTATTTTTTAGCTTAACTTATCTCTTGATTCTTTCCTTGAGAAAGGAACATAACAAGAACTGTCTGCAATCTTCCCTTGAGAAACTGTTATATCAGAAAGGTCAACATTCAGTGAAAGATTCTTTGTTTCTGCTTTCTAAAATGTATGCATAAATAAAACACCATTTCCAGTCTTATTTTATTCTTTAGCTTATCTAATAACTACTGTACAGTGAAAAACCCTGATCTAATAATCCCACAGTGTGCATCTTATCATTCTTCTCAGGCACTTAATTGTCATCACCTCTAGCTTTGTTATCTGCTCTTCTGTTACTTCACAGGTTTCTGTACCATACAGTAGTACTGGTCTCACCACTGTTTTTTACACCTTACTTTTCAGCTTCTTTGGCATTCTTATGTCACTATACCCGACACTCTGTGCCAGTTGGCTACAGCCCCTCTAATTCTACCTTTGACCTCTTCATCCAGACTTCCCTTCTCCTAAACCACCCCACCCAGATACCTGACACTATTAACCTGTTCCACTATCTTCCCTTCTATCTCAATTTTCATCTTCTTCTGATTTTCCCAGTTTTCTGCCATTACCACTGTCTTTTCTGTACTTAATTTTATCCGATGTGCCTTCAGTTTTGCATTCCATTCTCTTATCCATTGCTGAAGTTTTAGCTCAGAGTCTGCTTGTAATGTAACATCACCTGCATACACAAACTCTGTTGATCGATCCTCTCTGACCTGTTTGCTAATGTAGTCCATCACCAGTATGAACAGCAGTTGGTTCAGAGCTGAACCCTGGTGCATATCTACTCCTACTAGGAACCACTCTGTGAGACTGAACATTGTTCATATTTGAGTCACTGAGTCCTTATACATAGCCTGCACTAATTCTACCAATGTTTCTAGGACTTTGAACCACTGCAATACTGCCAAATCTGCTTTCTTGGGACCTTACATATGATTTCTCTAAGTCTAGGAATGCCCAGTTGAACTCTTTCCTCTTCTCTAACGTCTTCTCAACTATCTGTCTCACTGTAAACATCAGCTCAGTTGTGCACCATCCTGATCTAAATCTGAACTGCTCACCTCCCATCTTACTTTCTACTACTCTGCATATCTGTTTATCAACTACCTTATCCAGAATTTTCACACACTACGACAGGAATTTGATACCTCAGTATCGGCCACAGTTGAGGATGTCCTCTTTGATCTTGTACACTGGCATGAGTATGCTTATTCTCTAGTCATCTGGGATATGCCTTCCTCTTCACACTGTTAAGAGTACTCTCAGGACTCATTTCTCCCCTATCTCACCCAGCATCTTTATCATAGGTTCATAGGTAGATACTAGGCTATCTGCCCTAGGGCATTTATAAGCCTAGCCAGAGTGTATTTGGCTTCCGGCTCCCTATTAGATTAGCCTACTGTGCCTCTGTAAAGTAGGTCACAGAAGGTACCCTTTTAAGATTAGTTTACTGTGCCTCTGTCTAGCAGGGACACAGGAGAGATCCCAGGGGTGAATTTGTGATTTCCCATCCACGCGTCCAAATTTTGCTTGAAGAGGGTCAGCGAGAGGCTATGTCTAACATGAATTGGGATTCTATTCCAGAGTGAGGGGAGCCTCTGGGAAATGAATCTGTCCCTCCAGCATGTCCTATTTATTTTTGTGCTGAGGTTTAGGTCCCTGGAGCGTGTAGCTCTAAGGGACTTTGATTTTTTGAGGTGGAGCATGTCCATTAATTCTGGGTTTGACATGGCTTTGTACATCAGGCATAGATCGCCTCTGAGTAGGCAGTAAGCAACTGAGTAGAGCTGGAGTTTCTTTAGTCAAGCTGCATAGGACATCTGTTTGTAGCCCATGATCCTCTTAGTGAGGTACTTTTGGGGTCTCTCCAGCTGCAGGTGTCGGGTAAGGTACATCCCAAAAGGGGCATTGTATTCAATTATGGGCCTGATGAGTGACGAGTAGAGGGGCACAATGACCTCTCTTGATCTAGATGCAAACCCTTTAATGATAAGGTGGTCTATATAGAAGGTCTTTCTAACCACTTTGGCAATGTGATTATAAAGGAGAGATTACTATCTACGTTGTTCCCCAAATCTCTAATTACTTCTTCTGTACTTAATGGATTACCACCTATGTGATAATTTGTGGGCACCTTGTTTTTCCCAAAGGGGATGACTATGCACTTTTTAGCATTTAGCTTGAGGCTGTGGCTCTGGCACCAAGCATCTGTCTCTGTGAGACCCATTTGGAGGATGCTTGTGTCAGCTGGAGATTCAATTATGGCCCCCAGTTTGCAGTCACCTGAGAACTTTGTCAGCCATAATGCCCCCGTGTTAGCCTGAACCTCAGAGAAGTATATACCGAACAAGAGAGGTCCCAGAACTGAGCCCTGTGGGATGCCACTTGTAACTGGTTTGGATTCGGACACGGCACCTGCGATTCTGACCATGTGGGTTCTATCTCTGAGCCAGTTTGCAACCCATCTTGTGATATAGGGGTTGATATTTAAGCTGGTAAGCTTATTTATGATGCCTGAGTGGGGTATTGTGTCGAAGGCTTTTGCGAGGACCAGGTAGGCTGTGTGGACTACCTTGCCCTCATCTATGGCTTTGGTAACTGTTTCAAAGAAATCAACTAGGTTTAAGAGGCAAGATCTGCCCTTAACAAAGCTGAATTGGGTAGGGTCCAGTGTCTGGAGGTTCCCAATGTCTTTGTTTATGAGTTCCATGATAATATGCTCCATAGCTTTACAAACCAGACTAGTCAGGCTTATGGGGCGATAGTTTCTGGGGTCCGTTGTGGCACCACCTTTGTGGAGTGGGACCACTGTAGCTGTATGCCATTCTTTGGGTACATATCCTGTAGTAAGGCTAAGTTTGAACAGTGACTTAATGTGAGGGTTCAGTTCTTCTTGGAGCTCATGTAAGACACAGCCTGGGACACAGTCCAGTCCCATAGATGCTGTGTTTTTTGCTTTGGAGAGGGCAGCTTTCACCTGTGCATCTGTGATGTCAGGGAGGTTACATTCAGTTGCGATAGGCGTTTGCTCCTTTGGGGGGGGGAGAAGTTTGCGCTGAATCTGTCTGCCAGGATGTTGGCTTTGTCTGTAGGTTTGGTATATTTTGTACCATTATGCAACAATTCAGAGCATATCTGGGAGTTTCTGCCCATGTTCCTGACATAACTAAAGAAGGCCTTGTGATTATCTTTAGTGTCTAGGACAATTTTTCTTTCGAAACTGGCCTTTGATGATTTTATGAGGGATCAAAGTTTCTTGCTAATACTGATCAGAGATGCCTTCCCTTTTTGGGATTTTGCTCTGTCATGTAGTAGCTTCCTCCTTCTGTTGTATAGCTTATTTATGGCCGGGGTCCACCAGACCGGTCTCCTGTTTTTGGAGGAGTGAGTCTTGGTTTTATTTTGGATAGCACAATCCATACATTCCTGCAGGTGCTCATAGAATGCATTTGTAAAGGATTCTGTGGATTGGGCTGTAGTATCCTCTTGCCCAGGGGCTTTAAAGGATTCCACCTCAGTCTTGAGAAGTGCAAAGTTGGCTTTTGAGAAATTCTTTACAGTGATTTCCTTGGCTGGGGGTGGGGATGGGATATGGATGTCCAGGGAAATTTGTTTATGGTCGATCTTACCAATGAGGGGTTTACCTCTGGTGTGGAACAAAGAGTCCCTATGTTGGTGATGACCAGGTCCAATATGTTGTTCCGTCTTGTGGGAGTGGTGACCAGTTGTTCCATTGTGTTAGAGTTTAACCGTTGGGCGAGAGTGTTTGGGTTTGAGTAGTTTTCCCAGTCAATGTTTGGGTAGTTGAAGTCACCCAATAACATAGTGTTTGGAAAGACCTTCATATTCTCCAGTGTTCTCAGGAATGCCAAGTGGGGTTCCTGTAATAGGGAGGGTGTTCTGTAGCAGGCTACAAACTGAAAGGCAGTTTTGCCCGCTGTTAGTTGCACATGGATGGTTTCCGATGCTTCGTGCAGTGCCACTAACCTGGAGGTGTAGGTATCTTTGATGAATATAGATACTCCCCCTCCTTTTGTGCTTCAGTCCGAGTTTTGGGGCCAAAACACATGGTATGAGTTATAACCTGGTAGTGCTGGGGTGCTCTCAAGAGCCTTGAATCAGGTTTCTGTTACTGCACAGACATTGATTTTCTCCATACTGAGGAGAGTCTCGAGTGTGTGCATCTTGAGGTTTAGACTTCTGGCATTAAGTAGCATTACCTTTAGTTTTTTTATCTTTGGGTTGTCTTTGAAGGTGGGTTTGTCCTTTGAGCCTTGCCTAAAAAAGGCACTATGGGGATGGCAAGAGCCTTGGCCAGTATACAAAAGCCTAAGGGGGACAGGTGCAAGCTGTCCCTAGCGAAGCAACATGGCTTGTCGAGCATGTCATCCCAGGCTGACAGACACTGGATCCCCTTTGAATGACACCAATACTTTAGCCAATTGTTGAAACTGATAATTTTGTCTTTATACTGTGGCATCATTCTTGGTGAGGGCAAGATGCTACTCAAGGTCAGGGTCATACCAGCCTGGGCTACATGGTCAGAGAGCTCCTCTATGTCTCTTTTCATGTAGTCCAGGAAGGTACATCTCAGGTCATTCACACCAGCATGGACAATGATGGAGTCATACTTGTACTTGCTTTGGAGTGACCTGAGTGCTTGCATTATGTGGTGGATCCTGACACCCGACAGGCAGCTTACAGTGACCTTCTCCTTGTTCAGTCTGGTGAGCGGGACGTCAATGTGCCGTACAATAGAATCCCCTATAGGTTCATAGGTTCATAGGTTCGTACTAGGCTATCTGCCCTAGGGCATTTATAAGCCTAGCCAGAGTGTGTGTGGCTTTCACCACCCCTTAGGATGAGAATACTACGCCCTTTTAGGGCTTAGTTTACTGTGCCTCTGTCTAGTAGTGACACAGAGATGACCCTGGGGTAAACCTACGATCTCCCATCCACTCATCGAGATTTCTCTTGAATAGAGTCAGTGAGGGGCTCTGCCTAACATGGACTGGGATTCTGTTCCAGAGTGTAGGGAGCCTCTGGGTTATGAATCTGTCCCTCCAGCACGTCCTATTTATTTCTGTGTTGAGGTTTAAGTCTCTTGTTCTCGTGGCTCTGATGGATTTGGATTTTCTGAGGTGGAGCATGTCCATTAATTCCGGATTGGACATGGCCTTGTACGTCAGGCACAGATCACCTCTGAGTAGGCGGTATGCGTCTGAATAGAGCTCGAGTTTTTTTCAGTCGGGCAGCATATGACATATGTTTAAGACCCTTTATCCTCTTGGTGAGGAACTATTGGGTTCTTTCCAACTGCTGCAGGTGTCGGGTGAGATACATCCCAAATGGGGCATTGTACTCCATCATTGGCCTGATAAGAGAAGAGTACAGGGGCACAATGACCTCTCTTGATCTAGATGTGAAACCCTTCATGATAAGGTGGGCAATATAGAAGGTCTTCCTAACCACTTTGACAATGTGAGTGTCAAATGAGAGGCTACTGTCAACCTGGGTCCCTAGGTCCCTGATTACCTCTTCCGTACTTAATGGATTACCACCTATGTGGTAATTTGTCGGTACCTTGTTTTTCCCAAAGGGTATGACTATACATTTTTGGCGTTCAGCTTAAGGCCATGGCTCTGGCACCAATTATCCATTTCTATGAGGCCTCTCTGAAGGATGTTTGTGTCCGCTGGAGTATCAATTATGGTGCCCAGTTTGCAGTCATCTGCGAACTTTGTCAGCCACAATCCTCCTATGTTTGCCTGTACCTCGGAAAAATAAATGCCGAACAAGAGGGGTCCCAGGACTGAGCCCTGTGGGACACCGCTTGTGACTGGCTTAGAGTCTGACATAGCTCCAGCAACTCTGACCCTGTGGTTTCTGTCCTTGAGCCAGTTTGCAACCCATCTTGTGACATATGGGTTTACGTTTAAGCTGGTGAGTTTTTCTATGATGCCTGAGTGGGGTATTGTGTCAAAGGCTTTTGCAAGGTCAAGGTAGGCTGTGTGAACTGCCTTACCCTCATCAATGGCCTTAGTGACTGTTTCAAAAAAGTCGACCAAGTTCAAAAGGCAGGATCTGCACTTGACAAAGCCAAATTGGGTAGGATCCAATGTCTGTAGGTCCCCAATGTCTTTGTTTATGAGTTCCATAATGATCCTCTCCATAGCTTTGCAGACCAGGCTCGTCAAGCTTATGGGGCGGTAATTTCCAGGGTCCATAGAAGCACCGCCTTTGTGAAGTGGGACCACTGTTGCCATCTGCCACTCTTTGGGTACGTATCCTGTAGTAAGGCTAAGATTAAACAGCAGCCTTATGTGTGGGTTTAGTTCCTCTTGGAGTTCATGTAGCACACAGCCCGGGACACCATCCAGTCCCATTGATGATGTGTTTTTAGCTTTAGAGAGGGCGGCTCTCACCTGGGCATCTGAGATGTTAGGGAGGCTGCACTCTGCTGGGATAGTTATTTCTCCTTTTGGGGGGGAGGGGTAGGAGAAATTTGCACTGAACCTGTCTGCCAGAATGTTGGCAATGTCAGTGGGTTCAGTGTATTTTGTGTCATTTTGGACTAACTCTGAGCATATCTGGGAGTTTCCACCCAGGTTTCTAACATAGCTAAAGAAGGCCTTGTGATTGTCTTTTGTGTCTTTTGCGATTTTTCTCTCAAAGTTGGCCTTGGATGATTTTATGAGTGATCGTAGTTTTTTGCTAGTACTGATCAGAGATGCCTTCCCTTTTAGGGATTTTGCTCTGTCATGTAGTAGCTTCCTCCTCCTGTTGTAAAGTTTGTTTATGGCTGGTGTCCACCAGACCGGGCGCTTGACTTTGGGGGAATGGATCTTGGTTTTATTTGGGATTGCATGATCCATGCATTCTTGAAGGTGCCCATAGAAGGCATTTGCAAAGGATTCAGCAGTGTGGGTTGTGGTTTCCACTGGCCCAGGGGCTTTGAAGGATACCACTTCAGTTTTAAGAAGTGTGAAGTTTGCTTTTGAGAAGTTCTTCACTGTGGTCTTTTGTGCAGGGGGTGGGGGCGGGATGTGGATTTCCAGTGAGATTAATTTATGGTCTGATCTTACCAAAGAGGGATATACTTCCAGTGTGGAGCATTTTGTCCCCATGTTTGTGATGATCAGGTCTAGTATATTGTCTCCTCTTGTGGGAATGGTGACTAGTTGTTCCATTGCATTTGAGTTTATGAATTCTAGGAACCTTTGGGCTAGGGTGTTGGGGCTTGAGTAATGTTCCCAGTCTATGTTTGGGTAGTTGAAGTCTCCCAAAATGATGGTATTTGGAGAGACATTCATACTCTCCAGTGTCTTCAGGAAGGCTGTGTGGGGTTCCTGAGTTTGAGAGGGTGGTCTGTAGCATGCTACAAACTGTAAGGCAGTTTTGCCTATGGTTAGTTGCACCTGGATAGTCTCCGGTGCTTCGTGCATTGCCACTAACCTGGAGGTGTGGGTATCTTTGATGAAAATGGATACTCCCCCACCTTTTGTGGTTCGGTCCAAGTTTTGGGGCCGGAAAGCATGATATGAGGTAAAACCTGATAGTGCTGGGGTGCTCTCAGGAGCCTTGAACCAGGTTTCAGTCACTGCACAGACATCAATGTTCTCCATACTGAGGAGGGCTTCGAGGGTGTGCATCTTGAGGTTTAGACTTCTGGCATTGAGCAGCATTACCCTTAGTTTTTTTCCACTTGTGTTTTCTAGGGAGGTAGGTTTGTCATTTGAGCCTTGCCTAAAAAAGGCACTATGGGGGTGGCAAGAGCCTTCGCCAATATCCGGAAGCCCAGGTGTGACAGGTGCAAGCCATCCCTTGCGAAGCAGCGTGGCTTGTCAAGCATGTCATCCCAGGCAGACAGACATTGGATACCCTTAGAATGACACCAGTAATTAAGCCAATTGTTAAAACTGATCATTTTGTCTTTGTACTGTGGCATCATTCTTGGTGAGGGTAAGATGCTGCTCAGGGTTAGGGTTATACCGGCCTGGGCTACATAATCAGAGAGCTCCTCTATGTCTCTTTTCATGTAGTCCAGGGAGGTACGTCTCAGGTTGTTCACACAGGCATGTACAATGACTGAGTCATATTTGTACTTGCTGTGGAGTGACCTGAGTGCTTGTGTTATGTGGCGGAGTCTAGCTCCCAACAGGCAGCTTACTGTGACCTTTTCCTTGTTCAGTCTGGTGAGTGGGACGTCAGTGTGCCTGACTATGGAGTCACCTATTACAAGTGTGTCTGGCATGTTGTTTGGCCTTAAGGGTTGTGACTGTTTAGCACACTGACTTTGTGAGCTATGTGTTGTATGTGCTATGTCTTGAGGTGGTGGTTGCTTGGGTGTCTGCTTTGGAGGCCTCTGTTGTTTTGGTAGATTTTTAATCAGCCTCCAGTATGTTTTTGTGTGTTTATGTGTTTGGTTTGCAGTTGTGATAGTTCTATGTGAGACTGGGTTTGTGGTGTGCGTGGTTACTTTCTCCTCCTGACTGGTCTTGCCAGTACTGAATTGAGAGAGCTCAGCCTCCACTTTGGCTATATAGTTGCATCTCTCACATATATTTGTATTTGTTGGGAGGAGGAGAGGGTACATGAGGCAATTGTAACATTGCCTCAAGATTCCCAGATTCACCAGCTGAACAGGAGAGGACGCCAGCAACTAACCCTTCGACATGCTAGAAATAGTGAAAAAGATTGCTGTGTAACTGAGTCAGAAAGGACCTATAGGGAAATGGGTACTCAACAGAATTTAGGTGAATGAAGTGCTTTCTTTTGTTTAAGAGTGCTTTACCTGTGTAAAAAATGCTTTAGGAGCAAGTGCTGAGCTTTTCAGATAGAGTATAGGCTGTTTAGATTGCAAGTAGAACAGTTCTAACGGGAAAACTGAAGAGCAGACTTGGTGGAGCCAGAAAAAGTTTAACCTTGTTTAACCAAGTTTAACCTTGTTTAACCGGCACTGCGCTATGCGCACGACCGCGCAAAGCCGTGCAAATGCGGATTTTAAGCAGTGAACTACAAAAGAGCTAGAAATGGTCCCAAACAACCAATTACTACAGCTTCTTGTGCTGAGGTCACTTCCCCCAAGGACAGGTAGACTGCTCAAGGCTCCCCACTCCCACTGGTGAGCAAAGAAACTTCCTTCATACAAGTAAGGTAATGGACAACACAGGAACTACACCACAGCCCAGAATACAGCAATGCCTGTATACTGGTCTAAACTAGTCATAAAACTACAGCTTCTAGGTAGTAACCACTCCTCCAGGGACAGGCAGGCTGTTCAGTGTTAATTTAGAATTGATCCAAAATGGCCAATAAAACTACAGCTTCTAGGTAGTAACCACTCCTCCAGGGACAGGCAGGCTGTTCAGTGTTAATATCTACTGTGACCTCATCTGAGCCTGTTGCTTTCCCTGACTTCATTTTCCTTAGTGCTATTCTTACTTCTTCTAGGGTCAGCTCCTCTTCATCTCTCATTGTAGGCTGTGTCTGGGGCAGTACATCTTCAGTGGGGTTTTCTTCATTCAGAAACTGATGGAAGTACACCTTCCATCTGAATTTGATGTCTTGTGGACTGATGAGCAAGTTGTACATATCTTCAGGTTTGAGACAATGATAATAGTTCTGAGGTTGAAAACTAGATTCTCACTATTTTCAAACTGGATGTGAGTGCGCCTCTAATGTCCCCTACTTATCCCCAATCATGGTGCCCCCCCAAATCTTTGTATCCATCACCATCTCTGTATGTCTTGCGTGATGTCCCCACTCTGGCACAGTAATCATGGAGCCTGAATCCTTGCCACTGACATTGGAGAAGAACATTCACTTGGAATACAAATAGCTATGCTCAGTATTTCCTGATGCAAACTTCTCTGCATCAAGCACAACTTCCCTTAAGAGCACACAGGGAACACATTCAGCCCAGGGTCCAAGCTTCTCTCTCTGTCTCTTCCCAGTAAGGCTCCCCACTGCCACCGCTATACTGTTGAGACCACAGAGGAGTGTCCAAGCCAAGTCCTCCAGCACCCTCTCTGTGAAAGCAGTGCTTTTTGTCCCTGCCCCAAGTAGCTGACACACACACTCTTTGAGATTTAGTTTGCACACACACATACACCTGGGAAAGGCTGACACAGATTACCCACTGTACCATCTTTGCCTAGACTATAAGGTAGATTCACTGCCACCAGTCAGTTATTATAAGACTCCTAAAAGGGTATCCGATTATACTGAGTAAAGTTAATATTAATATAAATGGTAATACTGACCAAGCAATAAGACTTTCAGGAGTGGCCATAGTTATAACCAAATAGACATAAGTACTCTCAAAGGTTAAAAATGTCCTCTAAAAGGACCAGCCACAATGAAAAGTTTAAATATAATTAATAATAAATAATAAAATAACACGAATATACTAAATATCTATTTACAGGAAACACCAGAGTTTCAACCACAGGAAATATTTAAATAACACAGATGAATAGATTCACACAGATAAAGAAACAATACTTAACTATCTCACTATATTTTCCTGACTAATTTAAAGAGTTACTATTCCCTGGTCACTTAGTAGAGCAAGACAAGATGTAGTGGACGAGAGATCCTTCTATGTCATGTTCCAAGGAACAGAATGTTCCCAAGACGTCTGTATCACCTAATATTGAAACATTATTTCTGTACAGAATAACATGACTTATATCTGGTCATCTGACTTCTGGTTCTCATGCAACCCCCCATTGTTAGAAACTGTCAAGATTTATCACATAGATGTCAATAATACACACAAAGAGAGCCTTGCTAAGATCTGCTGCAGCACCTGGAAGTCATAAAACAATTTCAAACCTCTCCCCTTTCAGAGTAGCAATTAGTTCACCCCAATAACAATGCAGAAAACTTCCTAGTACAGACTATTTTAGCTTCCTAGTACAGATGTTTTGTCTCTAGCTGCATTCACAACTGTGAGATAACATCTTTATGGAATAGGCCCAGTAATTTAATTTTCTTGCTATTTTTCAAAGTCAGCTGGATTCAGATTAACATATTCTCTTCCAGTATCCTTTGTTATAATACATTTTTAACACAAGCAGTTTTTTAATACAAGCATCTGTACACATCAGTTTGATATACAAATGACATATAGTTCTTTACAAAATTCCAGCTAGCTGTGCTGGCATATATTACACATCCACTGCCCTACGTCTCCTGGCATAGCTGGCAGTAACTCCTTTCATCACATTTTGTATGTCCTGTATGTCTATGCATGCTTCCTAACTTATCCTGCCTACCTGACCCTCTCATTCCTAAGCCCATTCCACTATATTCCTCTCCCCCTGCAAAAAAAAAAAAAATGGGCAACTGTCCCACAAAAAATTACTGTCCATACATAGCTATCCATTTTGGCAATGGTCATTTTGGCACACTTAATTTGGTCCAATTGGTCATGCAATATTATTCTGTTGTTGTGATCCACCACTGGTGTGATGACACTCCAAAATCATGAAATTGTATGTACAACTGTATATTTATGTTATGAAGAAGTAGGTAGCAATGGTGCTCTCCCACCACCGTCCTGCAGATTCCTGCCTTCTTTCCCATGTTTTGTAATCTGCTTGCCAATTCCATGTTTACCACTGTTCTATCCACCTCTTTTCACACATTTAATCTGATCAAAAATAAAACTGCACACAACAAAAATAGCCAGAAATGCCCCATGGTAAAGGCTTCACCTCATGTACTTGCCATTTGCACAGAGGTTGACATAGCACAACAATGCTGAGTGACTGTGAACACTGCCAACTGCTTATTGCAAAAGCTGATCATTTAATTTGAATTTTCAGTGGTCCAGTTACTTTTGTGCAAATGTGTTTAAATCTGCTATGCTGTGGGAATACAGAGTAAAAGCAGACTAAAGGCAGTACTGTGAAACAGTTAATGTAACAATTCTTAGGCTGCTGGATGTAATAAAGCAGGAGTTCCTATGTTTTGTGTTGAGATAATTCTCCTTTTTGTAGACTGATGCTTTTGCATAGTGTCATGAGTTTGATTACAACTATAGGTCAATTTATTATTTCATGACATTTTATATTAGTTTCATATATTTAACAGCCAACATATGTATGTTTCACAGTATACAACATTTCATTAACATACCATTTGAATAGTGCAGCAAAACATCAATTGCAAAAACATTGCAGCAACAACAGGGAAAGTTAGCAAGTCAACCGTATCCTCCTTATGGCTATATGTTTACTGCACTCCCCTACCCATTATTTGTCCATACAGCAAGCACTTTGTTGTACAGAGCAAGACAGATTAGGGATTATTTAATAAATAAGACTAACACTTCATACAGATGTTCTTAAATATCCCACAAAACATATTGTTGCTATTCCTGTCTGCATCTGTCTCTATCCTTCTCTCCTCACTCCTTCTGCTTCATTAACTTGTCGCTGTGTTTTAATTGTGTTATTTAAATGTTGTGAAGTAGTAATTGTTTTGTGGCATGAAGAGATAATGCTCACAAGTATTGATAGATTTTTGACTACTTTCAATGGTTCTATTCTAGCCATTAGTTAAGTGTTACCACCTGTTTTGGTACACTAATGTATGTGCACCAGTTGGCTACATATTGTTATGAGCCAACATTATCATTCCTCAGTGATAATCTACTTTGCCCATGCCTCGTGTCACCCTGATGATGTATCCTCTCTTCTGTTTTACCAGTCTTCCACCTCTCTATTTGTACAATGTCTGGCACTGAGCAGCAAATGCAACTAAGGCTAAATGCAAGTACACAGCTTCTGACAGTATCTTGTGACTATTATCTTCAGCCACATTACTCTGGTGCACTTCACACCTCTGTCCTTAGCTATGATATTTAGTTTAATGTAATTTTCAACAAGCTGAAGAGTTGGCTGTACAAATTACAGTGGTCAATATAGAATGAGGATGTATATATACATCCACATTTGCTGAAATCTGCTGACAAATGTTGTGTCAAAAGTATGATTTCCTACATGGAGTGCTTAAATAATAGTCAGTTATAAATATTTTTCTTGGAATTAATTAAATGTTTCAGAATGTTTTGTCTAACTCCTGTGATGTAAATATTGGTTACAACTTTCCTTAACACATAATTATCCTGCTGCTATCTTAATGTGCCTGTCTTTTACAGATGTTTGCATGAAAATCAGCACAGAGCAACTTTGACTATTGCTAATTCACATTCTAAGTTCAACACTTTGAGTTATAATTATGCATGCACTAATACTTTGGCATCGTCAATGCAATTCAGCTTGGCAGTGCTATGTTCAAAGATTAAAATAAAAACAAAGAAAATCAACTGATTATTGTTTTAGGCTGCAGGATTTTTGTATGCCTGTATTAATTTTGTCAACAGCTATCTTGATTTCAGAGTGATATTGAGTCAATTAATTTAGTCAATTTATGTCTGCTCTCTAATGCTTACACTTGTGACTGTGTTACATGTTTGGTTCACCTATTCACACATAATCCATTACTGTTGTTCTGTAGTGCACTCTCCTATGTATGACTAGTATGTTTGGCCTGTCAATGCACATTGTGCAAGTATGAGGCAACACCAATGTGAAATCATCCCTGTATGAAATGGCAGGAAAGTTTGATTGATAATCCATTGGTTTAAAACTATGAATTTCTTTGGCATCCCATGCTTTAAATCATGTCCCTCACAGTAACTAAGTGCTCATGAAGGACAATATTTAAACATTAGTAGCGAAGTATGTACAGTAGAGAGTCAATTATCTGAATATCAATTATCAGAAATGTCAATTATCAGAACCAGCCTTCCAAAGTTTTCGGGAAGAAAGAATCATAAAGTCTGAATATGTAAACGTTATATGTATTTGCCTGAACATATTTTTGAGCTTGTAGCCAGCTCGTGTGTGAAAAATATTCTTTATTGTTTATTGGAATCACTGAACGGTTGAAAGGTGGATTCCTTCATGCAGAAAAAAAACAAGATTTTAGAATTTTTTTTTATCTGATTCAATTATATGTTTGATTATCTGAACAATCTGATTATCCAAACTACCCTAGGTCCCAATTAGTTTGGATAATCAACTCTCTATGGTAATTACATGGAAGAATCACAGTGATGTTACATTGTCCTGTGCACACATATGTATTTGTTGCACAGCCTGTGATATACATTACCATCTGTTCCAAACAGTGAATTTTCAACAAGTGCAAATGTGCTTTTTCACATTCTGGAAATCACATTTCTTTTTTTAAAACAGGTTTATTGTTTTAACATATAAGAGAAATATCATAACAATTTTATACAAGTAATTAAAAATAGGTATTATTATAACATTCAACAAAACAACTAAAGTATTTACAAAGACATCCACTACAATCAGATCAATTAATTAAACTAAAATACCATGCTATTGAAATTAAATTTTTTTTAACAAATTTTGTAAATTATCCCATACAATATAATAAGATGTTTTTCTATTTGTTCTTGTCCTAATTGTGTTTATTTCCATATGGCACACTATATTCATAACATTTTTAAATTCATTGAACGAAGGAGGTGTATCTGAAATCCAATTTCTAGTTATTATTTTCCTAGCCACTGCTAGAATAGACCATAACAAGGGAAGCTTGAACTTTTTAACACTTTGAGGTACAGGTGTGTTGAATAATATAAGAGATTTAGAAATAATGAAATTATCTGTAAAAAGAGCCTGCAAAAATTCATTAATTGACTTCCAGTATTCTTTCAATTTTATACAGTCATAAAACATATGAGCCCAGTCAGCATTAATTTCTACATTACATCTCTTACATAAATTATCTTTATTATTTATTTTATTCATCATCAAAGGTGTATAAAAGATCTATGTAAAAATTTCCATGTATAAAGTCTCCAGACAATGGAAGACGTAGTTCTATAAGCAGATTCCAATATATATTGTTTATCTTGTTGATTTGGTGGGTCCCCATTAATAGAAGTGAAATAATTCCAGTATGAATCTACACTGTAAAAAGTTTCTTGTCTGATAATTTTATGTATGTTTGAAAGTTTACCTTTATCAGAAACTTTATGTTGTAAATTTAATATCAAGTAATCAATCAGTGTTGGAATAGATTCTTTAACTGTTATAGACATTAGATCTAATTTATTAATGAGATGTTGTCTAAAGGTCTGAACCTCTAACCAGCAAGTTTCTCTTAGATCAAATTCTTGTTTTAAAAAATCTAGATTTTTAACTTTATTATCAGATATCAACTGATACCAGTACTTTAGATCATTATCTATAGCTAAATGAGTTCCTTCAGAAGTAGATGACAAAAGCATACCCTGAGTATACATTATAGGGAATACAATAAAATTCCATTCCCTATACTTAGGGTGCATGAATATAAAGTTACGATAACTAATAATAATATTTAATGGGTAACAAGCCATATGTTTAGGTGTAATAGGTGAAGTACAAAATTCCTTTAGTAACCATAACATGGAGTTATTTACAATCATATTTTTATGTGTTAAGGAGATTTTCATGAAGTGCATACTAATTAGCTCCCAATAATCTTTCCATTTTGCGACATATGACTGATCTATTAATAAAGTAATAACTTTTACAATAGAAGAGATAGTATATAAATTAAAGTCTGGAAAAGAAATACCCCTTGAGACCAGCTATTAGTATGTTTCTTTAATGCAATCCTAGGTCTATTAGGTGCCCATAGGAAATTTAACATTATTGTATTCAGTTTCTTGATAATTATTTTTGTAGGTGGAAGTATTATTGATTGTATTAAGTATAAAATCTTGGGGAATATTATCATTTTAATAATTGTAAGTCTCTCCTCCATAGTAAAAAACATATTATTCCAGGTATTAAAACGATTTTGTATATTAAGAAAACATGTATTATAATTATTATATATAGTAGATTTAATATCTTTAGATAGTATTATACCTAAATAAGTTATCTGACCTGAATTGGGTACATATTTAGTAAAATCACTAATGAGAATATTTTTTCGTGTATATATAGGTAGTATTTTAGTTTTTTCTTCATTGAATATTAAACCAGAAATACTTTTAAAATTCATCATGTTATCAAATAGAGACTGCATAGAAGAATTAGATCCTGCTGATGTAATTAGAACATCATCTGCAAAAGTTGAATTTTGATGTTGTATTTTTATCTATTTCAAAACCCTCTATGTCAGTACTGTTTCTGATCAAATTAGCCCAAGGCTCCATTACTAAAGTGAATAATAGTGGAGAAAGTGGATATCCTTGTTTTTTACCTTTAAGAATGGGTATTTTTTGTGAAACATATGTTCCTACCTTAATATAAGCCAATGTTCCTTTGTATAAATGCTCAATTAGATTTACAAATGCATCTGAGAAGTTTGTGCACTTCATTAAGGTAAACAGTCCCAACTTACTGAATCAAATGCTGAACTTATATCAAGACTAATAAGTGTTAAATCTTTCTTTTTCCTATTTGCAAAATCTATTAATGTTAAAGTTCTTCTTATATTATCAAAAGTATTTCTATTTACAATGAAGCCTGTCTGATCTATATCTATAATGCCGGGAATGATTGTCTTCAATCTATCAGCAAAGATACTCATAAACATTTTATAATCAACATTAAGTAATGAGATGGGCCGATATGAATAACATCTAGTTGGATCTTTATTAGGTTTTAAAATTGGTGAAATAAATGTATATTGCCAAGATGGGGAGGTTATTAACTCAGTTTGGGCCAAAATAAAAACCTTATGTATTAATGAATATGTACTTTTAGAAAGGATTTTATATATCTCTGGTATAATACCATCATTACCCGGTGCTTTGTTTGATTTAAGCTTATTTATTTGTGTGATAACCTCTGTATATGAAATACTTTTGTCCAATAGTTTAATCTGTTGTTTATTAAGCTTTTTATTCATGTTTGTGGTTATAAACTCCTTTATTTTATCTTTAGGTTCCATGTTAATGTTATTATGGTTAATTTTGTGAAAGTGATTTCTAAATTCATCTAGTATTTCTGGTATACTAGAAACATTCTTCTTTTCCTTAGAGAAAAGATTTCTTTGATATGGGTTTGTTTATTCAACCTTTTGTTTTATTTTTAAGTCTATGTAAGTATTTGGGGCTTATTGAATAAGACAAAACTTGTATTTCTCTAAAGTTATTTTAACTTTATGAGTTAAAATTTCTTTGTATTTCTCATTTAGTTTGTTTATTTCTTCAATAACTTTCTTGTCTATAATATTTTCTTTATTATTATGTTTATAGGAGTCTAATTTACTTTGAATATCTAACAATTCCTTATCCCAAGATTTCCTTTTATTATTATACCATCTGATACTTTGTCCATATAGATATGATTTTAAGGCATCCCAAACATAAACAATGGAGACTTCAGGAGTATTATTTATGTCTAAAAATGTTTTACTTCTGAAAGTATATATTCTTTATAGTCTTTTAGTTGAGTTAAGTATGCTGGTATCCTTTTGATCTGAACATTATGAGTATTTTTTATCATGAATTCAAAAACAATTGAATTATGATCAGATATAGGACATGAAATGATTTTGGAATTAATTAAATCTGTTACCATCTGGTTAGAAATAAAGACCCTATCTATTTTTGAATATGTTTTGTATCTGTTAGAAAAAAAAGGTGTATGGTAATGATTTTGAATCTATCTGATTATTAATATCATTCAAATGATAAGAATTAGCAAAATCATTTAAATGTTTTGCATTAGATGTAATTCTTCTTTTGCCTATAGTGGTAGTATCACTTTCATGTAGTATACAATTAAAGTCACCAGCTAAAATAATATCTCCTATAGAGAATGATATGATCTTATCAAGATGATGTTTCACTGTATTAATACCAATTCCAGGTATCCAATATACATTAATTAAAGTGTAAGTCTTCCCATTACTTTGTATTGTAACCATACAAAACATTCCTTTGTCATCCTGATAAGACTTAATGGTTTTAGGAATGGGCATACTTTTATTCCATAAAATAGCCACTCCTCTTTTTTCTGAGTGTGCTCTGAACTAACCAATACTGTATATTTGTTTGTGGCTAGTTTATCAATATCTTTTTCAAGAGATGGGTTTCTTGCAGGAAGACTAAGTTGGCCTTATGTAAATTAATGTATCTTATTAGGCTTGCCCTTTTACATGGATTATTCAATCCATTAATGTTTAAAGAAATTCCTTTTAAAGATGTCATTTGGCATTTTTAAAACTTAAGAATCTTATGATCAAAATAACAAATAACAAGATAAGTAATGTTACATCTCCTCCTTTAGGTGTACCTTTAAATATAGCTGTATTTATTGAATCTCTTATGGGATTTCGTATAGGATTCAATTTTGTTTGTAGTGACAATGAATGTACAAAATATATTGTGGATGTCAAAACTATATATAAATAACAATGAACAAGTAAAAATAATGTAAGGATTAAACCTTGCATCCAGCCTGGAGTTATAAACTCCAACTTAGAGTAGTATTTACCACTCAAGTTAACCCCCTACCCTAAGCAGCAGTACCTCAGCTACCACCTTATCAATTTAATACCAGTTATATTTAACTGAGGTTAACAGTTTTCAATTCAATTATCTAGCAAGACAAGACTACACATTTGGTAAAACAGCATCATATAAACTAAAATAAACCTTTTTTTTTTTTTTTTTTTTTTTAAAACTGTTCATACTACTATATACATCCATGTAATATAAAACACTTGTATTCAAATAGCATTCAAATAATCTTGATGTTAGAAATCAAGAGGAGAGTAAAATAAGTTCTAACATTCATTTAAATCAAAAACTTTGGCTAATATGATTCAGACATTACATATATTAAGATGCATCTATTTTCTGTCATGTAAATGCAATTAACGGCTTCCAAAAAAAACCCTGAATTGCTTGTATATGAGCATTTACTCAAACTCATTATTGTCAATAGAATAAAATATTGTATTCATAGAAATTGTTATAAATCATACTGCATAGTTATGCAGATTCTCGGAAACACTTATATACATATATACATACACACACACACACACACACACACACACACACACACACACATATATATATATATATATATATATATATATATATATATATATACATATACACACACACACACACACACACACACACACACACATATATATATATATATATATATATATATACATACACACACACACACACATATACACATATACATATATATATATATATATACACACACACACACACACACACACACACACACACACACACACACACACACACACACACACACACACACACACACACACACACACACACACACACACACACACACACACATATACATATATATATCTGATCTCACTGAGTTGTGTCCTTACTTAGCACCATCTTACTTGCTGTCCCTACAATAAATCTGTCTGCTTTATACAAAATAATGCACAGCAAACACATTTCAGTAACCAGATTTTACAACCATGCTATACTACTGCTTTAAAATATATCACATGACAATTTCTTCCAGTATAGAGTTATAAAATTATTTATGCTTGTCAATCAGATGAATTAAATGAGTTATAGTAATGTATATGTTTGGAACATAAGTTTTTAACACAGATTATTAAGCTGCTGTTAAGTAGATTTTCAAAAACACTTGAATAAATGTTTCATTTTCTATGCCTTCTAAAATAAGACATTTACTTACTACAAGAAACTGTATCATTTAAATTCTTTATAACTGACATATTTTATGAATTATAACATAGATATTTAGGTAATTATATAAAATAACTCATATTTAGCTGTTAAAGAGTTCATTTTCCTTCACATAGTCGCATTTGTATCATTTCTATTTCTTGGTAGAGTGTCATTCCTGAATCTGTGATGTGTCAGTGTGATATCTAGGTCAAAGGTGAGACTAGCTGCTTTCAGCTTCTCTGTGAGAATTCTGAGAGTTGAAGCTTTTGAAGTAGCTCATGGACACTGTGCATGAGACAGCCCACATCCCAGATTGTCTCTCTTAACATTTTGGCAGGAAACTTATTAAAAACTAGTGGCAAACATTCATTTAGCAGTGTAAATGCATCTAAACATGACAAAACCTTCACAATGTATTTTACAGGTTATTACAGCTTCTATGTAAGTGAAATTAAGCCCCAAATTATTAATAAGTAATAAAACTCAATATTTTTGTCCCAACTCAATTTTTATGCAAATCTTATTATTTACTGTGTCTATATGATCAAAAGCATTTCTATATATTAATAAAGAAAAGAAAAAGAGAGTAGAAGGTAAAAGGGTGTAAGGCAGAAATAAAAAAATGTAAGAGAAATCTATAAGAAGTATATACAATGGAATATTACTTACTGTTTATATTAATAGAGTTAAAAATAAAACATATTATTTACTATTATTTAGTTATAATTATTATTAGTTAAAGCATGACAGATTATTTACAAACAAGCATAAGCAGTGTAATCATGAAAGTATAATTAGGAATAGCATTTGAAGAACATATAAACTTTTTACAAGGAATAAATATGTTATTATTCTATTAATCATATTTTCATTACTCTTCTCTCCTTGCCCTCCCCCACCCTTTACCCACTACATAATCTAAATAGAATGTCATTGTTTAAACAAAGAAAAGAAGAAAAGAAGAAGAAAAAAAAAAGATAAAGAAAAAAATGTATCAAATTACTGACCTTACTTCTGCTTTTCAGAAAGAGAAACCAGTTGAATCACAACTTGCCATTAAATCTCCAGGTATTTTGACTAGTTATGAAACAAAACATTTCTTTGCACACAGAGAATAACTTTGAATAAATCTTTTTCAAAATATTTGTTGCTTCTTGGAAATGCAGGAACTATATTTAAAAAGATTAATAATGAAATAAAATGATGAGAGAAAAAAAAAACTAGAACAAATCATTTGTTTTTTAGTCTCTTCTTCTTCTCTGAAGTCTTCCACGAAGTTTCAGTTGCCAGTCTCTTTAATGAAGGACTAGCCCATTTCATTTCTTCTATTTTATCCAAAATCTTATTTTTTTTTGATAAACAGTAAAGCAGAGTCTAAGTCATCGAAAATTTTAGGACCATCAGGAAGGAAGATTTTAAGCGTGGCAGGAAACAGAAGGTATGTTTTAAACTGTGCTTTTTTAAGCTCCCTTATTAGTGGCAGAAAAACTTTTCTTTTAGCTATTACCATGGAAGAATAGTCATTGTCAAAATGCACAGTTGTATCATTAATCTTAACAGGAGCTTTAGCCCAAGCAGATTTAAGAACCATCTCTTTATCAAAAGATGATAGAAATCTAACTATAACTGATCTAGGATAGTTTTTGTTAGAGTTAGTATTAGCTATAGATCTATGTGCTCTTTCGATACCAAAAGAGAATGCTTCTGGTAAGTCTAAAGTTTTAGGGAGCCATGTTGTTAAAAAGAAGTAATATTGTTACCTTCAATATTTTCTGGCAGTCCAAAAATCCTAATGTTATTGCGCCTAGATCTATTTTCCAGGTCATCCAGCTTTGTTTGTAAATGTGTATTTTGTTTCATCAGAAACTCAATGTTGATTTCCTCTTCTTGTATTCTATTTTCCATGTCATTCACAGCTTCTTCTATGCCTGTCATCTGGATCTTCTGTTGTTGCAGGTCTATATGTAACAAGTCTATTTGTTTTGTAGCTTTTTCTATGAAGGTGTCTATTTTAGTATCCATTTTATCCATCTTAGCAGTAAGTTGCTGGATTATAATTATCAGAGACTGAAGTTCTTTCTTGATGCTGGAGTCTTGAGAATTTGTCTTACTGGAACTCATTTCAGACTGATAAACTGACAGGAAAATTTCCAAAGTGATTTCTGACAGGAATATTGTTAAGATTTCCTTTCTTTTTTAGATATAGTTCAAGGACTATATAAAACAGACATATTTAGAAAGAAAATTACTTCAAAAATTAATTTTTTAAGTAATTAATTCCTGTCAGTGTAATGAAATTGGTGGAGCTGAAGAAATCTGCTGCTATCCTGTGTTCATCCTTGGCCACGCCCCCCTGGAAATCACATTTCTCTTGAAGTGCTTGTGAATAACATTGTGCTCTCTAGCTTGTGTAACTAGATTGGTAGGATGTTTGATGCTCAAAATGGGAAACTTGTGATTGTAATAGTTGGTGTTATATCTACTTCCATGAGGAAAACACATTTAACTTTACACACAGCTACTTTATCCCACATTTTACGGAAACATCCTCTCTACAATACAGTGATGAGGTCATCTGCTCAAAAGTACACTCTTTCTGCATAAGAATGAGACTTCTCCTGTGACAGTTGGCAATTAATATAGTGCATTCTGGATTGTGTAAATAGATGGGTAGGAGGTTTGATGCTCAAGATGGGAAACCTGTGTGGATAGAACTTGTTGTATCCACTTCCAATAAAGAGAATATATTTAACTTTGAACACAGCTACCTTATCCCACTTTTCACAGAAACATCATCTCTGAAACACACTGATAAGGTAATCAGGTCAAAACTGCACTCTCTCACCCTAATGCATTCCCTGCAATGGAACTCTGAAAGTTTGCACTATCATTTTCAAAGGGCTGAGCCAAAGCTTTTTGATAAAATCAAATTATGAACTCACATTTCAAGCAAATGTTCATATATCTGGATAGGGGTAACTAAATAAGCATAAATGACAAACTCTTCAGCACAAAATATTTTATTATGGTAGTATTCTTTAAGTTCTAGTTTTTAAACTGGATTTTGTAAGTCACAGTAAGTCACAGTAAATACAGTAATTATTTTCGTAATATGTTGTAAACAACTTACAATATCTCAGTAACCACTCAAATCACAGACAAGGTGTCAGGTGCATTTTGTTCATCCAGGTGACATCTTTCATACAAGGCTTATCAGTTCTGTCTATGCTACTTGGCTGTTGAAATTTATGAAAACATAGATAAATATTAATATCAACAGCAATTAATATTGCTTTACCTGTGCCAGACAAAAGTCAAATATCAATACAGTTGTGTTTGCCATTGTCAAAGCTTTAAAATGAAATCTTCTAATGCTTTGTGTGTGGCATAGTTTTGGAATTATTAATGCAAATATACACAAGCAATATTTGATGCCTAGAGGCATCAACAGGATGTAAATGCAGAAACACCTAGAAGCATCAATCAGCTGTGATGCATTTAGTGCCTGTGACTAATACTGTGCTCTCTAGATCAGGTAATTAGATAGGTAGGAGGTTTGAAGCTCAATAGGGGAACTTGTGTGCATGCGTAGGGGGTGGGTACAAAGTGAAGTGAGCATGTCCTCTGACACAGTTGTGCTCAGTCAACTTCTACTCTGGCTAAATGTTTTAAACCTAGATGACTTCCCCACCCCCTTATCCTACCTTTCACAACCACATCTTCTATACAAGACAGTCACAACCACATATTCTATGCAAGACAGTCATTATATATTCTTTCTAAAGTGCACTCTCTCACTTTAGATTTCTCCTGTGGCACTTGCATTTCTTACACTGTTCTCTAGAATGTGTAAATAGAGAGGTAGGAAGTTCGAATGCAGCACTGAGTAACTTCTACAGCTGTGTGTGTGACTGTAAAGGAATTCAGCACTTCTTTACACGCATTTACAGTGGCAACATTTACAACCCAAGGTGACTGCACAATTCATTTTACCACACACACATCTCCCTGGTATAGAATGCTGATGTCATCCCTTCATAGATGCTATGTGCCTCACTTGAACTCAGTGTTATCCTGTGGTGCTGGTTGCTGATAATATGCTATGTAGATGGTGTAACAAGATTAGTAGGTGGTTCGAGTCCATCCCTGCTTAAATAGTGTGACTGTGATTATTGTCATATACTGCTGGCCACCTCACAACCACCTTTATATACCCTTCCACTTATGAGATGGGTTTACACTGACACAGTATTATACCATCAAATCCTAGCATCTCCAGGTAAAATAAATTTTTGGCCACACAATGATGACATAATGCTACCATAACTGCAGTGTCGCACAGTTGTATTGTGAATTCTCTTGTGGTCTGTGACTTTGATACTGTGCTTTGTACATTGCATAACTACATATGTAGGATGGTTGAGGCCAGCTGTGAGTGTGTCTGTCATCCTTACCCTGTATATACTACTCTTCAAACAAATATATGATATTTAGCTGTACAGTGTTAATGTGTACTTTGACCACTTTTTAGCATAAGCATCTAGCTAGTAAACAGCGGTGATATCATCCATTCAACTGTGCACTGTCCCAGTTGTACCACAACATGCCGTGTAGTGCTTGTGATTCAGGCACTAATTTGTAGCTCATGGTTTTAGGTAGTTAGTTCAAATTCAGTCATTACTGTTCAGGCTATGTTGTGTCAGTCTTATTGTGACTGTATATGTCGCTAACACTGCTGTCAAACACATCTGCTGTCTGCACGTATACATGTTGATTCTTCTTACAAAAAGCTATGGTAATTTATCACATAGCAATGCTTATATTCAGAGTAATGATGATGTGATTACATTTTCCCTATATAACATATGAAATAAGTGTTATCATCTGGCACAATTGAATAAGACAACATTCTGTATGTTTTGCTTTGGAACAGCAATTACAGGCACACAAATTACTTGCAGTAATAATATGACATACAAACATATCTCACAATTATAGTGGCACTTCTACCATGGCATATTCATTCTCAAAAATATCATGTATTTCCTGTTATCAGATGCTCTTGTGTGCAACATCCATATCCAGTGCCTGTTAGCATTGTTTGGCCTTATACTGTAATTTTATGTGGCATCCACCACGGTTATAATGTGTCCATTTACAGTGGGACAGGCCTCCACCATCCCTTTTATCTCAAAGAGATTGTATATGATACATGCATATGATGTAATAAGTTAGCATAGGTGGGGTGTCTCTTGTGATTCATCCACATGTCATTAGCTGGTAATGTAACATAGTTTGCTATTCAATTCCTTAAAGGGAAACATTGTATAAATGCACTAACAGTACATAAACACCATTGTATCCAGTTATTCTCATCCATTTTTATATTGGACAATCATATATTATGATGGATTTTGAGTGCATGGCAGTGAAATTGTTATTCAGGGGATGTTATGCTCTGACTGCTTCTGTAGCACATGCATTGAGAACTGGCTTGCACAACATACCTACACAGATAGGTGGTGTTTCAATTCTGTAACAGAGTGTGTACTACATGATGGAAATGGCTTCCTTATCAAAGAAGCATTGTTATTGTACTGCTTACTACTGTGTGGACAGTAACATGTACAGCTTTTTTTCAGCATTTTGACCAAATCAGATTGTTCATATTTATTCATAACTCCTTTCTTACAGCACACTGATGTCAGGTATTTTGACAGCCTCCATTGCTATCTACTGTGGGGCATACAGCCAATAGAGAAGTCTGTAGAGAGGCTACTATCATAAGCAGGGGTTTGAATCTGGAAACGTCTCTCTGTCAGACAGTGGTAGATTACGCACAGACAATAGTTATGACACAGTCAGAGGGACACCTTTTTTAAATTACTGTCTTACAAGGTAGGGCATCTATATCCCTTATGATAGGAAAGTGCTGTAATCGCTTCAAGGATGTTCTTTCATGACATAACCAATATGTGTATTTTTGGGGTATCCATGATTGGTATAAATCTTTTAGATATGTGCTCGAAAATTGCATAATGTGAATGTTTATTATGTAATTCGTTGCTCATAAACATTACCTATTTCCAAAATAATTATGCTCTGTATTGCATGTCTTCATCTGGACATTTCTTTATTACTGTAATTGTTTTCATCAAACTAATGCTTAATGGCAGATGAGGGCTTCCATAAATGTGTCTTCCTGATTGGTTCTCTGTTATGACACTTTCTTGTGTGTTGGTGCTGTTGAATTACTGCGATGTTACTGTTCCCTGTAATTTCATATGAGCATACCCATTATAACGATGTTTGAGATGCTTGCAAATTACGAAAGGAAAACTTGAAATCATGAAATGTCATCTGATCTGTGTTGTCATTTGTCACTTACATATGTTGAGTGCTATTATATTACCATTTATAATTTACATGACTGTACAACACTTGCTTGTCTATTGCAGGTTTATAGGTGATAAACCCCTTTCCTATGGGTGTCACTGGCAATTATTTGCAAAACATGTTAATTTCTAATGTGCATTACATTATAGTTGTAAGGACAATTTGTTCATGCGTATACATGCTGAGGTGGAGAATACAGCAGTGGTGCTTTCTTGAATACATAATTTTCCTGTATATACATCTCATATGCAATAACTACGGTCAATGCATTCATCCCATAATATATCTTCTGTCCTTGCTGTCATCTCAGCTCAGCATTTTATTTACATGGATATCACATTTTCACTCCCCTTGGTTACACTGCAGCTTATATCCCTATCACATCCTTTGTTAACATGTCTGTTTTTATTTGTGTGCATAAATCGGGTATTGTCATTCACGTTAATCATCATTACATTGATATTGAAAGATTTATGTTAGAAATATTTATTTTGACACTTCGGCACTTTTGCCTGTAGTTTGTGAGCACAGTTTACCCATTTCCCATTTTCTGTCGATTAATTATGCAGCGCAAACTATTATTATTTGTGTACAATTTCCCCATTTAACTTTCCCTCCTTCAGAATTCTTTCACTGTCGTGCCCTTAATATTTCATGGTTACAGCATGTGCTCATATCTTATGTTTGCATCTAAGCAAGCCGTTTTGTTTACATTCTGTGCTCATGCTTGCAAGTACCTTTCTATGGCCGCAAACAGTACTGCTAGCCATGAAAACGTGCTTGCAAATGTGTAGGCATGATGATCAGTATTCATATTCGATTAGCTGCTCGTCATGCTGAAACACATAAATCTTGTAGATTTAGCGTGAAGCTATATCTCTAAATACCTGGTGAAAAATGAAGTTCTCCTGTTGCAGTGACAGTTAATAAGCAAAGGTTAGCACTTTATCCTTTTTTTCTTGTAAGTTTGATTTCCAGGTGGGTACTACTCAGTTTTACTAGTGCATAAGTTCAACAGCTCAATATGTCTCAAATCATATACCATTTTTCCACCAACCAACAATGATTATAACAAATGCTATAAAGAACTGCAGTGTTAACACTGGACCACGTTTCAATCGTTTGACCATCACATATGGCCTAATCTCACTGACATACTTCACACCTTTTGTGCTATTTGATGTAATCACTACCAATGTGTCTGCCAAGCCACTTTTGTGTTTTCAGTTGTGTGCATGCAGCTGGCAAGGCTATGCTTGTTTGCACACAGGCTGTTACTCATTAGATCTGAATTGGGGACAAATTCAAGCACATAGTTTTAGCTTGATTTCTCTAGAAGTGGCTGTCAAAGGCGAGGATGGTGTTCCATTTAAAACACAAAGGTGGGGTGCTATGGAGTCCAGAATTGTTGTGGCATTTTGAGGCTACTACAGGGGGATTATACCAGGTGGCATTCTGCACACTGGAGAATCGTTAGACATATATATATATATATATATATATATATATATATATATATATATATATATATATATATCAACAACTGTGTGTGTGTGTGTGTGTGTGTGTGTGTGTGTGTGTGTGTGTGTGTGTGTGTGTGTATGTATATACAATATATTTTAGTTATATGCAATAATATGTTTAGATACAAAATGGTAGCATTTTCTGGTGGACTGTACACTTTGGTAATATGGTTGATGTAATTTGCTGTTCTTTGTGTAGTGTGTTTCATGAAATTAGAAAATAAACATACCTCTGTTTTGACTGCAGTCAGGCTGTAAGCATCTATTTGCTGTGCCCAGAAGAAGTTTTTCTTACAAGAATAATGTCATCATCATTACAGCGACATGAAAAGGTGCAAGTAGGACCTGAGCCGATGGGAGGATGAATTCAAGACTGCAAACACCCCTCCTTTGTGTAAGTATAGTGAACTATCACCAGTCTATCATATAGTATTGATTATCCCTCCAATACAGTTATTTAATATGTGTTCATATTGTTTTCTTTTCTCTGCTATACAGCTGCAGAAGAGAGCACAAACCCATGAGGATCATCAGGTGTGCATCAGGTCTGAAAGCAAGCAGATAAGTATTTTCAGTCCATCACTCACTATCATCTTGAAGAAGCATACTTAACATCTGTATCAGGCATACATGCCTGTTCCAATAGCTCTTGCATTAGGCAATGAGTGCACCAGTTTAATTGTGAGTTCAATACCCAGAAACAGAAGTTAGATTTTTATTAAAGGATAATATTTATAAGATATTAACTGAGATTCTGCATGACATTAATCATTCAATTTTTGTAAATGCAGTTATTAAGTTTGAAAGCATATATTCAATATGGTATAATCAAATAAATGATTCTTATATCATAGCATTGTGATTGATTTATTTTATGACACATTAATGTCTTCATATCATATATGTGGCAAAGAGGAACATATTTATATGACATATTTGTTTTTTGTATGCATTTATTTCTTATATTTGTTTATGTTTTGAAATAATAAAATAATGTGACATTCCACAGAAGTAATTCTCTCTTTTTTGCCTCCCACATCCTACCTCTATTGTTTTTTCCCTATATATATATATATATATATATATATATATATATATATATTTTTTTTTTTTTGTTCATACATTGATGCTGAAAACAAAATGACCATCAGCACAGGGAGCTAGAAGGGCCACTGTAGTTTGGCCCACCATACCTTCACAGGTGACTGTCACAGCATGACCACAGTCAGACAGCCAACATATTTGGGTTACAACCTTTCATTATTTCCTTCACAACTCCTGCCCAACCTGTTCCAACTATGTCAGGTAGCTCTGCCCCAGTTGCTGGTGCAGTACTACCTCCTGGAGCAGTTGTAATAGTGGAGGTGGTGATTTTGTCATCAGGAGCTGACAGAGCTGTTAGAGGACACAAGAGTGAGGGGTCTTGGTCCCCAAATTGGCATGATTGAAAACGTCCAATGTTATATTGCCAGATCGTTGCCTTGTGCAGCACTGACTGAGGAACCTGACTCAGGAGACAGTGATAACAGTTACGACAGTGAGGACTAGATTCTCACTATCCTCAAGCTGGATATGGATGAACCTCTGATGTCCCCTACCTACCCTGCATCATGGTGCCCCTCAACCTTTTGTTCCCATTACCTTCCCGTTGTGTCTTGTATGTCCTGTATGGCTATGTCTGCTATATAACCTGCCCTACTTACCTGATTCTCTCATACCCAAACCCAAACACTTTCCCCAACATGTATCTCTCTCTCTAAAAAAAAAAAAAAAGAAAGGAAAAAGAAAATTACATCCCATATATAGCTCTCCACTTCATCTCTGTGTCATCTTGACGTAATTCATTTGGTCCACTTGGAGATGCAGTATTATTCTGATGTTACACATTACCAGTGTGGTGAATTTCCAAAGTCCTAAAATTCTGTGCACAATTCTACATTTATGTTGTAAAGCAGTGGATTCTTGTATTCCGGTATTCTTTCCTCTGTTTATCCCCCATTTTCAACATTGTCTTTTCAACCCTTTTTCACATGTTTAATCTCATCAAAACATAGACTCACACACAACCCACATGGCCAGAAATGGCCTATCAACAATTCTTCACTTTGTGTCCTCATCATTTACACAGAGGCAATATTGAGCACCAATGCTGAGTGATGGTGAATGGTGTTTCATGTCCTGTGGCAAAAACTGATGATTTTTTTGTGTTCGCCTGCACTAGTCCAGTTATCTTCATACAAACATTGCTTAAAACTGCTGCACTACAGGAATAAAGACTAAAGGCAGTAATTTGGCACAGTTTCTATAACAGTTATTAGGCTGTTGAACGCAATGAACTAGGGGTTCCTATGTGGTATGTTCAGATAATTCCTGTTTGTTGACTGATGTTCTTGCATAGAGTCAAGGGTTCATTTCCAGACATATGTCAAACATTATTTCATGTAATTTTATATTCCTGTAGTGTTTTTACTATTTCCTACAGGGATTTTACTATTGGCATTACTGTGATGAAGCCTAATGCTTAAATCCTCTATTGCATCAATAAGTTGTCACTGTCCCTTTAGTTGTGTGATTTTAAGGTTGTGAGTTAGGAGTACTTTTGGGGTGTGCTGAGATGACAATCAGATCAATCAACTGATGTTTAGCATTATTCTAAGGGTCTTTATCCAAAACTATGTCAAACTGTTACCTATGGTTTTTATAAGACTTTTTTAGGTGTAGCTACAACCTACATATTGTATTGAACCACCATTATCCTCAGCTTGTCCCATGACTCCCTCTCCTCATCTCTCTGTCTCTATCCCCTTCTGTCTCATCAGTCTGTCTCCTCAGCATTTGCACAATGCCTGATGCCAAGCAGTAGCTGCCATTTAGGAGAAATGGCAGTACACAACTTATAGCAAAATCCTGTCAGTTTTTGCCTTTAGCTGTATTAGTTTGTACCCTTCATGCTACTGTGCTTCACCTTGCTGTGCTGTGTACAGACAGGCTTCATCTTGCCATGCTGCATACAGACTGGCATCACCTTGCTGTGCTGTGTACAGACAGGCTTCACCTTGCTGTTCTGTGCATACACAGGCTTCATCTTGCCATGCTGTATACAGACAGGCTTCACCTTATTGCTGTGTGTACAGACAGTCTTTACCTTGCTGCGCTGTGTGCAGACAGGCTTCACCTTGCTGTTCTGTGTACAGACAGGCTTCACCTTGCTGTGCTGTGTACAGACAGGCTTCACCTTGCCGTGCTGTGTATAGAAAGACTTTACCTTACTGTTCTATGTACAGACAGGCTTCATCTTGCTGTGCTGTGTACAGACAGGCTTCACCTCGCTGTTCTGTGTACAGACAAACTTCAGCTTATTGTGCTGTGTACAGACAGGCTTCACCTTGCCGTGCTGTGTAGAGACAGGCTTCACATTGCTGTGTTGTGTGCAGACAGGCTTCACCTTGCTGTGCTATGTACAGACAGGCTTCATCCTGCTGTGCTGTGTACAGACAGGCTTTGCCTTGATGTGCTGTGTACAGACAGGCCTCACCTTGCTGTTCTGTGTACAGACAGGCTTCACCTTACTGTTCTGTGTGCAGACAGGCTTCACCTTGTTCTGCTGTGTACAGACATGCTTCATCTTACCATGCTGTGTACAGACAGGCTTCACCTTGCTGTACTGTGTAAAGAAAGGCTTCACCTTGCTGTTCTGTGTACAGCCAGGCTTCATCTTGCTGTGCTATGTACAGACAGGCTTCACCTTGCCATGCTGTGTACAGACAGGCTTCACCTTGCTGTGCTGTGTACAGACAGGCTTCACCTTGCTGCGCTGTGTACAGACAGACTTCACCTTGCTGTGCTATGTACAGAAAGGCATCACCTTGCTGTTCTGTGTACAGACAGGCTTCACCTTGCTCTTTTGTGTACAGACAGGCTTCACCTTGCTCTTTTGTGTAGAGACAGGCTTCACCTTGCTGTGCTGTGTATAGACAGTCTTCACCTTGCCATGCTGTGTACAGACAGGCTTTACCTTGCCGTGCTGTGTACAGACAGGCTTCACCTTGTTCTGCTGTGTACAGACAGGATTCAGCTTCCCTTGCTGTATAAACACAGGCTTCAACTTACTGTTCTGTGTTCTGTGTACTGACAGGTTTCACCTTGCTGTTCTGTGCATAGACAGGCTTCACTTTGCTGTGCTATGTACAGACAGGCTTCAACTTGCTGTGCTGTGTACAGACAGGCTTCACCTTGCCATGCTGTGTACAGACAGGCTTCACCTTGCTGTGCTGTGTAAAGAAAGGCTTCACCTTGCTGTTCTGTGTACAGACAGGCTTCAACTTGCTGTTCTGTGTACAGATAGGCTTCATCTTGCTGTGCTATGTACAGACATTTTTCACCTTGCCATGCTGTGTACAGACAGGCTTCACCTTGCTGTGCTGTGTACAGACAGGCTTTGCCTTGCTGTTCTGTGTACAGAGAGACTTCACCTTGCTGTGCTGTGTACAGAAAGGCTTCACCTTGCTGTTCTATGTACAGACAGGCTTCACATTGCTGTTTAGTGTACAGACAGGCTTCATCTTGCTGTGCTTTGTAAAGACAGGCTTCACCTTGCTGTGCTGTGTACAGACCGGCTTCACCTTGCCATGCTGTGTACAGACAGGCTTCACCTTGCCGTGCCGTGTACAGACAGGCTTCACCTTGCTCTGCTGTGTACAGACAGGATTCAGCTTCCCGTGCTCTATACACACAGGCTTCACCTTGTTGTTCTGTGTTCTGTGTACTGACAGGTTTCACCTTACTGTTCTGTGCATAGACAGGCTTCACTTTGCTGTGCTATGTACAGACAGGCTTCAACTTGCTGTGCTGTGTACAGACATGCTTCACCTTGCCATGCTGTGTACAGACAGGCTTCACCTTGCTGTGCTGTGTAAAGAAAGGCTTCACCTTGCTGTTTGTGTACAGACAGGCTTTGCCTTGCTGTTCTGTGTACAGACAGGCTTCATCTTGCTGTGCTATGTACAGACATTCTTCACCTTGCCATGCTGTGTACAGACAGGCCTCACCTTGCTGTGCTGTGTACAGACAGGCTTCACCTTGCTGTTCTGTGTACAGAGAGACTTCACCTTGCCATGCTGTGTACAGAAAGGCTTCACTTTGCTGTTCTGTGTACAGACAGGCTTCACCTTGCTGTGCTGTGTACAGACAGGCTTTGCCTTGCTGTTCTGTGTACAGAGAGACTTCACCTTGCCGTGCTGTGTACAGAAAGGCTTCACCTTGCTGTTCTATGTACAGACAGGCTTCACATTGCTGTTTTGTGTACAGACAGGCTTCATCTTGCTGTGCTTTGTAGAGACAGGCTTCACCTTGCTGTGCTGTGTACAGACTGGCTTCACCTTGCCATGCTGTGTACAGACAGGCTTCACCTTGCCGTGCCATGTACAGACAGGCTTCACCTTGCTCTGCTGTGTACAGACAGGATTCAGCTTCCCGTGCTCTATACACACAGGCTTCACCTTGTTGTTCTGTGTTCTGTGTACTGACAGGTTTCACCTTGCTGTTCTGTGCATAGACAGGCTTCACTTTACTGTGCTATGTACAGACAGGCTTCAACTTGCTGTGCTGTGTACAGACATGCTTCACCTTGCCATGCTGTGTACAGACAGGCTTCACCTTGCTGTGCTGTGTAAAGAAAGGCTTCACCTTGCTGTTTGTGTACATACAGGCTTCGCCTTGCTGTTCTGTGTACAGACAGGCTTCATCTTGCTGTGCTATGTACAGACATTCTTCACCTTGCCATGCTGTGTACAGACAGGCCTCACCTTGCTGTGCTGTGTACAGACAGGCTTCACCTTGCTGTTCTGTGTACAGAGAGACTTCACCTTGCCATGCTGTGTACAGAAAGGCTTCACCTTGCTGTTCTGTGTACAGACAGGCTTCACCTTGCTGTTTTGTGTACAGACAGGCTTCATCTTGCTGTGCTGTGTAGAGACAGGCTTCACCTTGCTGTGCTGTGTACAGACCGGCTTCACCTTGCCATGCTGTGTACAGACAGGCTTCACCTTGCCATGCTGTGTACAGAAAGGCTTCACCTTGCTCTGCTGTGTACAGCAGGATTCAGCTTCCCGTGCTGTACACACACAGACTTCATCTTGCTGTTCTGTGTTCTGTGTACTGACAGGTTTCACCTTGCTGTTCTGTGCACAGACAGGCTTCACTTTGCTGTGCTGTGTACAGACAGGCTTTAACTTGCTGTGCTGTGTACAGACAGGCTTCACCTTGCCATGCTGTGTACAGACTGGCTTCACCTTACCGTGCTGTGTATAGACAGGCTTCACCTTGCTGTGATCTGCACAGGCAGGCTTCACCTTGCCGTGCTGTGTACAGACAGGCTTCAACTTGCCATGCTGTGTACAGACAGGCTTCACCTTGCTGTGCTGTGTACATACAGGCTAATAGCAGTATGAGGAGACAGTTATTATCTTCTCTTGAGCAGGATGCCAAGTTGAATGTACACCACAGAGGATGCTCATATCAGAAATATTGTTTTCAAGCACGATGCCCAAAAATTCTTGGCTTTATGACAAATGTGAAAATCATGACACATAACACCTTAAGATAGCATATCTCTGCTCTGTACTGGATCATTTACTATGCTGCTGGCTGTAAGGTATATCTCATGTAATGTTAAAATTGTCATTAATGTGATGAAGCCAGATGCCTACATTCTCCCTTATTTCATTCTTTTTTGACTGCTCCTTCATACCAGTAAAATTAAGGTTGTGAGGTAACATTTCCCGTGTGGTGTGTTCACATAATCCCCATGTCTGCAAAATGCTTTTTAGCATAGTGTCAATGTTTCAAATTCGGAGATATGTGAAAAACATATTTAATATTGTACTTATATTAGCATTATGTGTTATGTGTTGTCTGCATATCTTGCTAACTCACTATTATCCTGTTTATGTCTTAATCATGTTTCTTCTTTTCAACCCCTGCTTGGTCTGTTGGAAACACTTGATTGTAAATAACACAGCAGATTACTTGTCAGGAAAAACATAACAGTAACGTACTACAAAATGTTAAAAAGTGGTTCCAAAAAATAAAACCTTTTTTTTCTGTCTCTATCCCTGTCTCTAGTTGCCTTTCTGTTTCTCTTCTTCTATCATTACTTTTTAGTGTTGTATATGTATTATGCTACTTGATGTGATGTACACATTATGGGATTTTACAATTGTCATGAGTGCAATAAAGACTAATATGCACATTCTCCTGTGCTTCAATCTGTTGCCAGATTTGAACTTCACAAAATAGGAGTTCCTACATGGTATGCCTTGAGTCTATAGATTAGTTTTTGAATACTGCTAAGGACTGAATCCTGATGTATGTCAAAGTGTTATTCTATGCTTTATATTACTCCTTTCTGTAACTGTTGGCTACACATTTTATTAATTTTCCTGCTGCTGTATTAATCTGCTTGATCCCTTCTGGGAACACTGTCTTGTTCTTGCCTGAATACTTATAATGAAAAATGAAGATTAACACAACTCAAAGATGTGCAGAAATGCCTGTATCCCAGTTTATCAATCTTTATTCCCTGATTAGCTTTTGTGCAGAGCTTTTCACTGGGGAGTAAATCAAGTTTCACATCTTATGGTAAAAGCTAAAGATTTTAATTTTGGCCACACTAGCATGGTTAACATCATGCAAAAATGTCTCGCTGTACTGTACAAACAAATATAGACTAATAGCAGTATTGTGAGACAGTTAGTGTAACAAACGCATTATGCTGATAAATGTCACACAAATTTTGGGTTACACCTGTAGATGTCATGCACACCTTCTGGGTTACACCTGTCCTCCTGTGATGGAGGCTGTTGCCAACATTTTCCATTGCTTGACTATATTCTCAGTGTCCTTTCAAATGTGTCACTTAAACTTAAAAATGTAAGAGTTCCTCTGTGTCAAAATGAAATAATCCTTGTATCTATACACTATTATTTTATACTGTCAAGGGTATGAATCCAGATGTATGTCACACATTTATTTCATATTTTCAGATATTAATAGTATGTGTGTAAGTGCTTGCTGCATATGTTGTCAAACAACAAATCACATCCTGTCAAGGCTTTGAATCCAGATATATGTCATACATTTATTTCATATTTTCACATATTAATAGCATGTGTGTAAGTGCTTACTGCATATGTTGTCAAACAACAAATAGCATCCTTCTTATGTCCTAATCATGTTTCAACTCTCATATACTGCCTTCATCCATATTAAAAACATTTTATTATACACAGCAATACATCTGAAGTGTACAGAGTTTCAAAGGATGTACTAATTTCTACATGTTAATGTTTGTTGTTGTTATCCCTATCTACGAGAATGTTTTGAGGATCATTGATAGTTGGAGGCATTAGGAAAAGACATTGATTTGATTTTGCAAATTTATATACAGTACATCAGAAAATACAGGATAACACAACACAAAGATGCACAGAAGTTAACCATAAACCAATGACTTTACATGTCTGTATGTGCTTCCCCATCTAAATATCACTCCCTCTTCCCACCTTTTCTGTTTCATCAAAACCTCATTGCTTCAATACTGTTTCCATATCCATGTTTCCACCAGCAATAGCATGCTTGATTCCTCACATTTTATAATCATTCACAACATGCTCATATCTTCCCAGAAATCGTTGCAACACATACAGTGCATTCAATGCTTTTTTAGTGTTTAAAACCATACCACAATAGTCACAGGTAGACCATATGGCTGATATTCACTCAAGGTAATAAGATTGATAAGGTTGCACTTACATCCATGTTCGGAGGTAAAATAATTGACACATACCTGTTTGTTTTAGATGTATTGATTGTAAAACTTAGTCATGTCATTTAAACACATGCAATTACACAACAATTGCAACATGCCACAAGTACATGGACAGTCAACATATTTGAGGACTCTGCCGTTTTATACCTGTATCATACATATAAGGAGGGAAGGACTGCAACTGTCATGATAAATGTGCAAATTATGACACATGAAAAATGACCACAACAAATATCTGTTCTGTATTCCAACAGGTTCAGGCATGGTTGGTTGGTTGTCTATACTGCTTATCTGCATGCAGGTTGGCATGGAGCACCATAGACTACTGTTAATTACTGTTCTAAGTTCAACGCTTCAAGTTATGATTACACATGTGATAATACTTTGTCATCAGCTGCACAAATGAGCTTGCCAGTGGTACACTTCAGGGAGAGTGTGAAGAGTGGGTAAAGATAGATGAAGGCTGCCAACCTAGCTAGATATAATTTTGCAGATAATTCTGTCATTTGTAAATATGAATGTAAACTACAGGCTTGATGTCTTAAATGTAAAGAAATATGTTACATTTGGAACTGGAAAAAAATGTGACAACAATGCACTCTACTGACAAAAGTAAAGCATGTGGTAACCCTTTGATGTAGACAGTGGTGCCCAAGGGTCTAGATGAAGAAATTCTATTATTTTTACCCAAGAGTTAAATTGCTAGATTTAAACATGCAAATGTATTTTTATTGATCTGCTTCCTGACCAGCTGCAAGATAACACAAGGGGATGTTAATGTAATTGCAGTTTCTGTTAGCCTGGGAACCCAGGGAAGTGTGAAGAATGGTGTAATGTGTAGCCTGGGAACCCCAGGAAAGTGTAAAGATTGATATAATGTGAATCAGAACTGCAGTTTCAATTTAAACAGAGAGAACCAGTGATTATTAAACATTTTTGTCTTGACCATCCAATTCATCAGCACTCTGCCTGTTTTCTTATGTAAGTTTATCTTAGACTTGTATTTTCTTTTAGAAATAGATAGAAACTAGAAAGATTACACTTTTCTTTTAGAAATAGCTAGAAACTAGAAAGATTAGACTAAGTGTTTTTCTGTGATGTCAGAACTGTACTACTGAATTACTTTAAGTATTTATCTGTAATCTCTGAACTCTTGACTAACACTGTGCAGTAAGAAGTATTGCCTTATGTTTTTATTATTTATTATTACATATTTTAAAACCTTTCAACTCTGGCCATTTTGTTTAGAGATAATTTAAGCTCTAGAGTACATTGCATATTTATAGTGATTACTGTACCAAGTCACTCTAATAAGCCTTGACTGTTTAGTTATACTAACAATTGGATAATAATATTGCACAGTAATAATTGGACTCCCTTTTAAGGGCCTTTGAGTAGCTAATAAATATTAGCTGGGTGGTGACAGGCGGTACTACAGTATAGTCTGGGTAATAAGGGCACAGCTGGAGAACCTGTGCCAGCCTATCCCAGGAGTGTCTGTGTGGTTGCATAAACTCTTATCTCAAAGTGTGTGTGTGTCAACTACTTGGGCAGGGACATGAAACACTGGTTGGACAGAGAGGGTGCTGGAGGTTTTAGCTTGCCCAGCTAGGCTGAGATCTGGACCCTATAGCTGTGCCAGTGAGGAGTCTTATTGGGGACCTGGAGAGCAAAGGAGCAACCAGCCCCAGACTGACTGTGATCTCTGTGTGCTCTTAAGGGAAAATGCACTTTACTGTGAGTATTTGTTATCCTTTCCTCATATATGAGATGTCCTCTCTGGTGTTAGTGGTGAAAATTGAGGCTCCTTGATTGCTGGACCAGGGCACGGGCATCACAGAGAGTATAAAAAAATATGACACAAAATTATGTGAGTGGGTTGTACAGCTTCTGTATGTGTTAATGGAAGGTATCTGGATTTCACAGTGATGCTGACTCAATTAATTCAGTCAACTAAGTTATGTCTGCACTTCAACACATGGGACAAACACATTGCTGTTACATCAGCCTGTCCAGATACATGAATTTTCCATAAAACTTGTGATGCACACTAGCTGTACTTCAAAACATTGAAGTATTAATACTTACACTTGTGCAATTTCACACCTTTAAAGTCTCATGTGGTGCTTGCAATTCTTACTGTGTTCTCAAGATAATGTAACAAGGTAGTTGGTTTGAATTTGTCACTGGTCAACTTGTGTGTGTGTGTTTTGTGTTCTAGTATCAGATAAGTAAAGTTTCAACATCATATATGATGTGTCCACTTCTACTCAGCAGAAACTTTTAACTTTGGTTATAGCTTCTGCACTTTATCCCACTTTTACTACAAATATCTTCCCTGCAATACCTTGATGAGGTCATCCTGTCAAAAGTGCACTCTCTCCCCTTAAAAGCCAGATTTCTCCTGTGGTCCTTACAATTCATTATGTAGTTGGTTCAAATCTGCCAGAGGTGAATGTGTGCATATATGGGGGGATTCTAGTATCGGGTAAGTAAAGATTCAACAACAGATATGCTGTGACACTTCCACTTGTTAGCAAATTTTAACTTTGGATATAGTCGCCTATGCAGCATTTAATCCCACTTTTACCACAATCATCTTCTTTGCAATACATAAATGAGGTCACCCTGTCAAAAGTGCATTCACTCCCGTTAGAAGTTAGACGTCTCCTGTGGCACTTGTAGTTCATGTTGTGTTCTATAGATTATGTAACTGCATAGGTAGGAGGTTCAAATCTGGCAATGCTGAAATTGTTTGTGTGTATGTGCATCTGAGACATTGAACTTCATTGTCAGAAGTGCTGTTTGTACTTCCACTCAGGTGAAGAATTTACACTGGGGGCTGGGCTTCCCCCTCATCTACTGCCACTTTCACCATAAATATTTTCTCTGCAGCACACTGGTGAGGTCACCCTGTCCAAACTGCACTCTTTATCCTTAGAAGTCAGACTTTTCCTGTGGTGTTTGTGTTTGATGAAAGACAAGCTGCAAGAAAATCCAAAAATCACACAAAGAATGTTGAGAACAAAACACTTTTTCTCAATACTGAATACAGACAAACAAAAGCAACTGCTTACAAGCCAGAGAATCATGTGACTGCAGCCAAAGTCACATGACATATTCAAAATGCATATCAAGCTATACACATTTAATAAGAACATTTAAAAACTTTTGTAAAAAAGTGTGTGAATGTATATACACATATACACATACAATACATAAATGTATTGTATGTGTATATGTGTATATATATTCACACACTTTTTTACAAAAGTTTTTAAATGTTCTTATTAAATGTGTATAGCTTTGATGCATTTTGAATATGTCATGTGACTTTGGCTGCAGTCACATGATTCTCAGTTGCTTTTTGTATGTCTGTATTCAGTATTGAGAAAGGGCTATAAAGTTTTGTTCTCAACATTCTTTGTATGATTTTTGTGTTTGTGTTTGATACCATGTTTTCTAGGTTTTTTAACTATATGGATAGATGGTTCAAATCTCACAGTCATGAACTTGTGCATGTGTGAGTGTGTGTGTGTGTGTGTGTGTGTGTGTGTGTGTGTGTGTGTGTGTGTGTGTGTGTGTGTGTGAGTGCATGAGGCTTAAGTGTCAGATTCATATAGCTTCATCAATACACATGTATGTGGCTTAAGTTTCAGATACATATAGCTTCATCAATAGACATGATGTATCTACTTCCACTCAGTAGAAACATTTAAACTAGGAGAGGACTCTCCTTTCCACTTATTCCAGTCTTAACACCAACATCTTCTCTGTACCACACTCATGAGGTCATCCTATCAAAAGTGGATTCTCATACTGTAAAAGTCAGACTTATCCTGTGACACTTGCAGTTAATATTGTTCTCTCTACATTGTACAACTAGACAGACAGGGGGTTCAAATTCAGCACTGCTTAAATAGTGTGACTATGCAGACTGTGATGAACAACTGGCTGCATCACAACACAAGCTATGTTCACCTCCAATTAGGAGTCTTGTTTTCAGTGGTTAAGGGCTATCCTATACATTTCTAGCATTCCCAGGCAAAACCTAGTTTTAGAAGCACACCAGTTACATAATGCTTTCAAAATTGCACTGTCTCATAGCTGTTATATGACTTATGGTGTGCCACTGGCTATTGATACTATTCTATGTAAACCATGTAGATAGGTTGATGGTTTGAATCCACCACTCACTGACTTCTGTGAGTGTGTATGTGTGTGTGTATATCTCTCTCTCATGCTGTAGGATGTGTAGCTGTACAGTATTAGTGGGCTCTTCCACCACTTTCTTTCCTTTTTAGCAGAACCTCTTCACCCTATTAAACAATGGTGATGTCATGCATTCTAATGTGCACCAACACAGTTGTAAGCAAACATCTTGTGTGGCTCTTGTGATTCAGGCAATATGTTTTAGCTTGTGATCTTAGGTAGTTAGTTCAAATCCAGCCATTACTACTAAGATGAGTTTTGTCAGTATGATTGTCAATGTACATGTAGATAACAATGTTGTTACGTGCATATCTGCTGTGTACATATGTAGCTTGGGAATTCCTTTTACAAGAACTTCTGCTCATTTTTCACAGATAAATGCTTTATTTAAAGCTGGTGATGGCATTTTATGAAATTTTCTTTTAGTAAACATAATAGTAAGTCTTCTCCTCTGGTGTGATAATATTCTGTATGTTTTTGTCTCAGTAAGGCATGTGCTTGAGTCTGTAATTACATTTCTACCATCAGACTGATTACTACATTACACATTACATGGGTTTGGGCATACATAGCATGAGGCAATGTTCTGTGACAAATATCACACACCGTGCCTTTAACCAAATTACATGCACAGGTATGCCTTGCAGCATACCTCTCAACTGTACAGATTTTTGCAGAATGTCCAGACATTTGCCAGTTATTTTTGGTCTGTGTCTCATAAAATTGTGGTTTTCTGGCAAATTGTTGGCAAATCATGGAGGTTTAAAGTCAGAAAATAAAAACAGACATTTGAGTTTCAGACCTCATACTGTTTAGAAAATGTGTGTTACTGCAAAACCTGTTATTCTATCAACTTTCTAAGCTTGTAAGAGCAATATTTAAAAAGTGTCCCCATTTTTGGGGCTTTGTCTCCACATATTTTATGGCTTTGTCCAGATTTCATGCTCTGAGAGGTTGGGAGGCATATCTTGAAGCAATAATATGATGCAATGTAATGCCTTCAAATACCCAAATATCTCAAAAATAGTAGTAAGACTTCTACCATGGTAGATTCATTCCTCATAATATCATGTATCTTCTCTGGTCACATAGGTAGGTGTTCAAAACATGCAATGAGTGACTGTAATAACTGTGTCTCATTATGCTGCTATGCATGAATGACATCCATCACTGATATAATGTGTACAATTATAGTGGGAGACTACAACCCATCCCTATTACCTCAAAACATTTTTTTTTGCAGCGCAATCATATGATGTAATGACTTCACATAGGTGGAGTGTCAGAGTTGTGCTTAGAGTTGCGCTTAGACTTCCACTGTGGTGCATGTTATTCATACATATTTCATTATCTGGTGAACTTAAATAGGCACCTGTTCAATGCCAGTAAAAGACAATACTATATGAAAGCATTGATGTGACACAAACAACATTGCATCACATTATTATTATTATCCATTTTTGTACTGGACAAAAAACGTTCAACACATTTTGAGATTTCAAGGCAGCAAAATAGTTGTCCTCAGATTCTTCAGGTTTGACTGCTGCTCTGGACATGCAGTGAGTAATGACTTGTACAGTGTATCTACACAAATAGAGTGTGGATTGATTCTGGGATTGAGTGAGTGCAAAACCATATGGATGGAGAAAACTTACTTGGCCAAACAACACTGATATTGAAGCACTCACAGTTGTGTGAACATTAGCATAGGTATCTCCTTATCATCAGTCTGACAAATTTCTATTGAATGAATTAACATCAAACCTCCTTTCTTAGTTCACATCTTAATTTCATTTATTTTTGTCTAGCTCCATTGGTGTCTCCTGTTGCAGATGGAGTCAATATATAACTCTGTAGATTGTATAATGTGATTCTTAGGGGTTTGAATCTAGTATCATTTGCCTGGCACAGTAAGAAGGCCACATTTTCAATGTGTCATGCTCCCAGTAAGGGGATCCATAGCCAATGCAATAGGAGACTGATGTAATCCCTCCAGGAGCATTCTTCATGACACAACGGGCATGCCTATCTCTGTGGCATTAATGGTTGATTCTCTGATATCTGTCCTGGCATGTGTTTGAGTCTGGCAAGATGCAAATGTTAAGTATGTCAGTGATTGCTCACAGCCATTACTTATTCTCAAAATATTACTGTTCTGTATTGCATGCTTTTATCCAAACTTTTATATATTACCGTAGTTCTTTTCTTCACACTGTTGACCTTTATATAACATGAGGACTTATATAATATTTCTTATTGTATGGCATGCAGCAAGACCATCAGAAAGTGTGACTGGGCTTAAGTTATAAGTCTTTTTTGTGTGTTTGTATTGCTTATTTGCTGTTATGGCAGTGTTTGCTGTAATTCCTTGCGAACATGCCCAGTATAATGATCTAGTAGATGTTCACCATTTAGTGAAGAGACTTTTACGTAATGAGTGTTATGAGATATGTGTTTTCCTTTGTCAAGACTGAATTGAATTAGCCTCTGGCATGTTAATATTGCCAACATCTGTGCAATGGAGTAAGTGACCTATGGGGAGAGGATACCAACATTTCTCACAGGGCAGTGTGCATTTGCTTTATGTGCAATTCAATTTACTACAGGTGAATTAATAATACATATTGATGCTTCACCTGATGTGTTATAACTCATTCCTGCCAGTACAGCTCTTTTGAGTGTGTGTGGCTTGAGCCTTTAAAAAAATGAAGCTATCGCCTTGCAGTTCTAACAAGTACTCATTGACAGAGGTCAAATATCAATACAGTTGTGTTTGCCATCATGTATCCTTCAAGATAAACATTCTGATATATTTTGTGTCACATGGCTTTGGAATTATTAATGCAAATATGAACAAGCAATATTTGATGCCTACAGGCACAGTAAGAGGTAACTGCAGAAATGCCTGGAGGCGCACTCAGCTGTAATGTAGTGTCATAAAGTTATTACTATTGCTTTTGACAAGGCTTACTTCAGGGCTAGATATAAATTGTAATGTACTACATTCACATCTGTACACTTAATCAAGTCAATATGTCAGATTTGGCACTTAAACCAGGTACAAATCATCCCCCTTGATTCAGCAAGCTCTGCACGGAGTGCCGAAATAGTGCAAGAGCTGCTGCATGCAATATGGCCGACGAGCGAGCCAGGGATAAGCTCCCGGGACACGCATGAGCGCTCCTACACTATTCCTGCACGGACACCACTGCTATATGCAAATTACCTCATTTACTGGTGACAACCATGCAAATGAGGTGAATTAGCGATCCAGGAAGCAGGCAGATATCTGTGCAGGAATAGTGTAACCTGCAGAAATGTATTCAGTTACTAACCAAATACATTTCTGAAAATTACAAAACAGAGGCATGACAGCTCAAAAGAAAGCATGTATTCAATGTAGGAGGCATGCCAGTGGCCAAATTTATGGCCATTGGCATGAAAAATAGTTGCAATTTTATAAAAAAAAAGTTTTTATTTTTTGGCCGATCTTGGCCGTTTAAGTGTGGGGCAGCGGTGGGCAAATGGGATCACCATGAAAATAAGAAAAAAAGGGTGAAATAAGCTCTTATACCCAAATCAGCATTTTGCCATAATAGTCAATGGCATACATAAAACAACAATACCAGGGAATAGTGGTTGCCAAGGGGGGGCTTAGTGTGAGTGTGGTAACTATGAATTAGCATTCTGGTTTATGTAACTGAGGGGCCTGATACTGAATCACAGATTTCCTCTCAGTGATAGCTTGCACCCACCTGTGTAGGTGCAGCAACACCATTGTATAAGTCTAAAAGGTGGAGGACCTCATAAGGGGGGAGTATCATGCATGCTGTAAGCTTATTGGAGCTGTGTGGCCTGTATTTTCCCTTAGCTAAGCAAAGCTAAGGAAGGGGGTGTATCTGAGGCTGCCTAGCAGTGTTTACATTGCCTATATGGATGTGCACGCCGCTCACCGGGTTTTAAAAAAAACAGGAAATAGCAGCTCTGTTCACATATGAGCACTGGGTATGCACGGTGTGCCTCAGGGCTTATACAGGAAGGCAATGGGAAGGGAAAACAGCAGGAAGAAGACAATCAAGGAGAACTAGCATAGCTGGCAGGTGAAATGTATCAGACTCGGCCAATAACACCAGCAGCAGTCCAGCACACTACTATAAACTATGAAAACACCTTTCAGTCTGTTTTTTCCCAAAAACTCTACACCACCAGTGTACACAGATGGGGAAATTTTACCTGAAAAAAATAAAATCTTAGGGGCTGCTGTCACTCTTATACATCAATATGTGCAAGAGGCTGAGGGTGGTGAGGATGTGAATGCTGATGACCATCCCACAGTGAGGAGGAGAAGAAGAGTGCACAGACCCAGGGTAACCTACCAGGGGCTACATGAGCTGGAGATAGTGGAGTGCTATAGGGTGGACATGGACATTCTACAGCAAATTGTTGAGTTGTGCCTGCCCCGCATCACACACAGAACCAACAAAGGGGAACCCATCCTAGTGGATACCAAGGTATGTGTAGGCTTAAGAATACTAGCCACAGGTACCTTCCAAAGTGCAACTGGGGATATCATGGGGATCTCACAGGCATCAGCATCCAGGGTACTCCACCAGTTCCTGGATGCCATGTCATAACATGCCGGTGAGCACATATATTTCCTCAACACCCGTGAGGCATTGACCAGCAATATCCATCTCTTCCACCAAATAGCAGAATACCCTGAGGTAGTGGGTGCTATAGACTGCATGCACATACACATCAAAGCACCACACAGCGAGTGGGGTAGGGTCTACATAAACCGCAAGGGCTTCCCCTCCATCAACTGCCAGGTCAAGTGCAACACCCAGGGCATTATCTTCAATGCGTGTGCTGGCAGCCATGAAAGCTATCATGACTCCCACATCTGGCATATGACACAGCTGTACCAGTCATTTGCCAGTGGGGACATCCCATATGGTCACCTAGTGGAGGACGTTGGCTACGAACTGGAGCTGTGGCTGATGACACCCCTCAAAAATGCACACACACCTAACAAGAACTCTATAATGAGGCACACGCACAAAACAGAATCATAATAGAGCGTGTGTTTGGGATGCTCAAGTCACGGTTCTACTGCTTGGACAAATCTGGTGGAGCCTTGCAGTACTCTCCAGCTACATGTACACAAATGCTCATAGTATGTGCCATGCCACACAATATGATCCTGCAGAAACAGCTGCAGCAGGAACAGCATGCGGCAAGGCCACACAGCCCCCCACCATTGCCAAGGCCATCACAGGCACAGAGTGACTCGGAGGAGAAACTACCTGAGCCTACCATGTTTGCAAAAGGAGGCATACCCAGTATGCCCAGGCCTTGGCAAAGCGGCAATACATAGCACCTACACTGAGATGGTAGGGACCCAGGGAATGACACCTCTCTCTGACTCACACATACAGTAAAAGGGATGCCAAACATGACACTAGCTGTGCTTTACCATGTATAAGGAGTGTACTATGTGCATCTGACATAGTCAGCCCTCCAGCACGGTTCTCAATACTGGCTCAGCCACAAGGTAAGTCACTCTTCCTATCAATTACTTAATGAAGTAGCATGTTCTGATAGTTGTATCTATGGTATGGCCATGAGCATGCAAGGGAATTGGGTGGCTGAATGGGATGGCAGCAGATAGTGGACACCTATATGGGCAACATGAAATCCATAACAAATACTGGTGCCAACATATTAGGCAGTACTAGACAAGGTGAGAAATCCCACTGCAGTACATGTGGTGGCCCAAATATGTGTCCATACATATCAGTGAGGCTCACATACCCAACAACAGCTTCAGCCAGCAGGACAGGTGTAGATGACCATAAAGAAAGGCTGGGCTAAAGCCTCCAATTGATGGCAATGGTGAACAGCCCCCCCCCCAGACCTACACAGACAGACTACAACAAGTCTGGCACTTGTGTGTTAGTTCTGAAGGGTAAGAAGTCTGAAACTGAAATGTAGGTCAATAAAACCTAAGATCTGTATTCTACTGGTATGTCTCCAGTCTGTATGATAGGTCAGAATACAATAGGAAATGGAAGTTAACAGAGTACCTGAAATGCCAGTACAGTCATAGCAAATGTTTAAAGTCGTCAGGTGTGCCCCCAACAATCCTATGTAGAAATGTAGTAACATGTAAGTGTGAGGAGTAATATCAGTGGAGCACAGATTACCTTAGCTAGCCCAATCTACAGGATAGATTGTTGCATGTGTACAATATGCAGGGGTCTGTGTGTTAGGATGTTGTGTGTTCAATATTGTCTGGAAGTGGTCAGCATGCAGGCATGGAGGGTTGTGCCTCGGTGGCCTATGGGCAGTACAGTGGTTAACAGAGCCATGTTCCGACAACTGCAGTGCCAACCATAATGCTTCTCAGCAATACCCATGTCGGCAGTTTTATATACTCACTGTCCAGATGTCAATCTCTGTCACTGGCTGAAAGATGGACATGCCAGGAATGTGAGCCCATACACAGGTGGAAGTATCCTAGACATAGTGCATAAAATGTAACTGTCAACTGCACACACCTTTAGAATTGTACAAACAGGTTAGCAGCACATTAGTTGTCCGTGTAGTATGGAATACTGATGTAGTCTGGCCAATCGCTGGCAGACCACAAAAGGCATAGTTATCACCTTGCAGTTCTAACAAGTACTCATTGACAGAGGTCAAATATCAATACAGTTGTGTTTGCCATCATGTATCCTTCAAGATAAACATTCTGATATATTTTGTGTCACATGGCTTTGGAATTATTAATGCAAATATGAACAAGCAATATTTGATGCCTACAGGCACAGTAAGAGGTAACTGCAGAAATGCCTGGAGGCGCACTCAGCTGTAATGTAGTGTCATAAAGTTATTACTATTGCTTTTGACAAGGCTTACTTCAGGGCTAGATATAAATTGTAATGTACTACATTCACATCTGTACACTTAATCAAGTCAATATGTCAGATTTGGCACTTAAACCAGGTACAAATCATCCCCCTTGATTCAGCAAGCTCTGCACGGAGTGCAGAAATAGTGGAAGAGCTGCTGCATGCAATATGGCCGACGAGCGAGCCAGGGATAAGCTCCCGGGACACGCATGAGCGCTCCTACACTATTCCTGCACGGACACCACTGCTATATGCAAATTACCTAATTTACTGGTGACAACCATGCAAATGAGGTGAATTAGCGATCCAGGAAGCAGGCAGACATCTGTGCAGGAATAGTGTAAAATTGCAACTATTTTTCATGCCAATGGCCATAAATTTGGCCACTGGCATGCCTCCTACATTGAATACATGCTTTCTTTTGAGCTGTCATGGCTCTGTTTTGTAATTTTCAGAAATGTATTTGGTTAGTAACTGAATACATTTCTGCAGGTTACACTATTCCTGCACAGATGTCTGCCTGCTTCCTGGATCGCTAATTCACCTCATTTGCATGGTTGTCACCAGTAAATGAGGTAATTTGCATATAGCAGTGGTGTCCGTGCAGGAAATGAGAGACTGCCTATGTACCTGCACAAGGCAGCATAAGGGGAATGTCCCAGGTATATCTGTGAGTCAGCTGAAAGTAGTTTCCATATCACACATGCACTCAGTTCACCTCACCATCAGCCATAGGTTTATCACATGTCATATCCTTGCTGATTGAGAATGAGTACAGTATGAACCCACTTCTGTATAGGAATATCCAGGGAATGCACCATGCTGAAGAGGTGTCCTATGCAGGTGTGTCCCTAGCTGTAAGCACCACCCCACCTGCACAATATGAACAGGAAGTATGGCCAGTAACAACTCGCACACTTATCCTGTCACCCCAGTGGAAATTCACTCGCTTGCAGCCTGGGAATGTAGGAGTGAAAAAATGCACTGGCCTGCTACAGATGGCCTGTATCACTACCAAATGGCCTACAGCCCTCTGTCAAAGGCCTGTGCCTCACTTGTAGTGCCAATGTATGGTATCTCATGGGGTCCCAACTAACAACCTAACACAGTCAACAGAACACAAATGCAAGGCCATGTTGACAAATCCCAGTAGCATGCCCCCCATGTCCTACTGCATGAACTGTGGACCAATCCATAAATACCACTGGGATGAAGGGCCAACTATAGGGATACTTCTCAAATATTGCTTGCATAATGTTAGGACGAGGATAGAATAACAGAGTAGGGGGTGTAGAAATATGGACGTCATGGAGTGTGTGAAGTCTGAAACTCTGATGTGTGCCCATACTACATCTGCCTACAAACCCAGTAATGGGTGGCTACAAACATGCTCATATATCACAATGTGAAGGGGAAATGACCAGATATAAGAGCTCTGCCTATGGGTAACCTGGGTGAATCTGTACAGCTGAGAAGTATGGCCACAGCAGGATATGGCCATTCTGTTAAGTCGATATACGTACAAGAAGGGGATCCTCAGCCACCATAATACCAAGGTGCTGGACCATTTACACAGACCCATCAGCAAGTGTCTGCAGCTACCCCTCCAGAATGGCAGGAATGTGCAAGAATGTGTAGGCTGCAGACCACAATACCGGACTCAGCTTCATTCATATTGTATTTTCCAGGAAATAACTGTGAGCAAATAATTATATCTGTCAGCAGTTGATGACATAATATATCACAGTGTAAAACAGTACATATGTCTGAATATCTCTGCTAACACCAAGCATGTAACACATGCTGCACAGACAGCAATAGTTACAGTATCCCCCTGTCACCCATTGTGACTCCATATTGTCAACCTATCTACAGATATACTTCAGAAACAGGTTGCTAGCTGTAGGTGTAGAACACCAAACCCTGGACTGGAGTACAACCCTACTTGGAATGGATTCACACACTCAATACAGAAGGTCATACTGGGCATGCTCCCACACTTAAAGAAATAAAGACCATGTCTGACAACACAGTGGACTATACTTATATGTCATTTGCAGATGTCTGTGCACACACACCAAATTGTACACCATTTATGCTTCACACACACATTGGATAAGAATACTCACATATATCCAAGGCCAATACACTATAACATGTCAAACATACACAGAGATGTGGGGAAGAGAGAGACAGACAGTGACAGAGAGAATTCCATTATGAGACATGTCCCACCCACTACACATCCAATTGGCCAATATCACATGATGTGCTGATGTCAATCACTGTAGACATTCCTTGTGGTAGCCCTCAGCCCTATAGTGTCTGTGGTGCTTGTGATAACTGTGTAACATGACAGTACTAATCAGTATTCATATAGCATTTGTATACTCAGTCCTGTCAAATGTAAAGTTGTGTGTGTGTGTGTGTGTGTGTGTGTGTGTGTGTGTGTGTGTGTGTGTGTGTGTGTGTGTGTGTGTGTGTGTGTGTGGAGATGAATGATTTTGAGGTCATTCACACTCACTACACCTCCCATTGCTCTACTTTAGCACTCCTGCTGATGTCAGTCACCTTAAAATAACCCTTTGGTGAAATCTTGACCCTGTGAGCTATGTGGCACTCTCAATAACTGTGTAATACTGTCGTGTAGCAAACTAGTTAGGTAGGAGTTCTAATCCCAGACATGGCAACTGTTAAACTTTGTGTGTGTGTGTGTGTGTGTGTGTGTGTGTGTGTGTGTGTGTGTGTGTGTGTGTGTGTGTGTGTGTGTGTGTGTGTGTGTGAAGATGAATGATTTTGAGGCCATTCACACTCACTACACCTCCCGTTGCCCTACTTTAGCATGCCTGCTGTCAGTCACCTTGAAATAACCCTTTGGCTAAGTCTCAACTCTGTAAGCTATGTGGTGCTTGTAATAACTCCGTAATACTGTAGTGTAGCAAGATAGTTAGGTAGGAGTGCTAATCCTAGCCCTTGGCACTGGGATAATGTGTGTGTTTGTGTGAGAGAGTGTGTGTCTTTGTTGATGCCTGATTTTGTGGACATTCACAATTACTACAATTCCCTTTACCCTCCTTTAGCACTACTGCTGATGTCACTCACCTTCAAAGACACCTTTGGACACCTCTTCAGCATATATGCTCTGTGGCACTTGCGATAACTGTGTAATACCCTAGTGTAACAAACTAGTTTGGTAGGAGTTCTAATCCTTGTCCTGCCAACTGCAATAATGTGTGTATGTTTGGGTGAGAGACTGTGTGTGTGTGTGTCTTTGTTGACATATTATTTTGTGGACACTCACACTTACTACACTTCCCTTACCCCTCCTTTAGCACTGCTGCTGATGTCACTCACCTTCAAAGATACCTGAGGACAACTCTCCAACATATAAGCTCCATGGCACTTGTGATAAATGCATAATACTGTAATACCAATACCATAGCTAGGTAGGATTTCAAAACTTAGTGCTGACAAGTTTGTGTGTATGTCATCAGTATCCTGTGTGGGTGATTGTGTAATAACAGGACCCATTGTGGTGTGGGTTTTGCTACATTATTATATTGAGGACCTATATGCCCTAATGTCCACATTACAAGGCCAACAGTTGTCAAACACTGTAGAGATTGTTGTAGACAATCCACTGCCATAAATGTCTGCTACCATGTGCATTGACTATGTGAAAGTATGGATTAGTGAACAATATAGGCAACCATTGTAGTACCCAGAGACCACTCTCCACCCACGGATCATACACAAACATGTGTGGCTCTTTCTTTCTTTCTTTCTTTCTTTCTTTCTTTCTTTCTTTCTTTCTTTCTTTCTTTCTCTCTGTCTCTGACTCTCCCTCTCTGGTAGATGTGGAAAAATACTGTTTTGCATCATTAGCAGCTTGACTTTTGTAGGTAATGCTTATGATCAGCTGATGGCCTGTGCAGAAATTGGACTCCCCCACTTGCTAATTGCATGTAGAACAGCTGTGGTATCATTCCTATAGCCTATTGTATGGAAACACACTCCTATAACTAAGCACTTCATGTGGGTGTTGGCCCTTTTCCTTCGCTATGAGCAGGACTTCATGTGGGTGTCTGACAGCATCACAGAGGGTAGTTGGAAATACCTCTTACAACAAACACAGAGGAGACAGGCCAACAAACTGGAGGGGGATGTTCCAGACATGGGGACAGAATGTTAGTATTGCTGTTCTACATTTAAAGTAATGTTGGTTTAACAGGCTTTGTGTGGATATAGCTCTTCTGCATGATTTAAAGTCTAGAATGACAGTGTTATGCGGTTGAGAAAACTCTCACCTGTAGGGCTATCTGCAGATTGGCCAGAGTTTGGAGTCTTAGATGTGGTGTTACTCACACATTTTATGTCTTTATAAATGCAGTAGCATACTCTGATGATTGCAGTCAGTAAATGATAACATCATGTGTGTTACTGACTTCATATCCCTCAGAAGAGATATGTCACAACAAACCTTGTTACACTAGCAATTTTCTCTCAGTTTATCACAACAATATGTCAATATTGGCCCTGTGTTTGTGCCTCTGTCCCCCAAGTCTGTTACCCTTTGTCCATATGTCATGCAGTAAGAGGTGGATATGTACAGTATATCATTATTTACTGACATCATTCCTGATATTAAGCCAGTGATATATCAGACTGCCAGACATGTTATGTATAGGAGGCCTTATATTTGAGGCCAAAACCTGGACATTCTGTTGTAGTCTGTATAGTAGTTAGGGCTGTGTACTTATGGTGATTGTTGACAGAGTGTCAGTATTGTGTAGCAGTGTATTGTGAATATGTTATTTGGCCTGTGTACAGACTGGGGTAGATGTCAGTGTTCTTGGTCCTGTCCTATCTGACGTTGCATGCTGCTCCAGTTTCTGGTAGCCTATCAGCTTATATGTTTGTAGGGCCAGACTGAGACATGTCCCATACCACAGTCAGGCATCAGACTACACTGTGAATTTGGCCAGTATATGTAGGGTTAGTGTGGGAGTGGCAAATATGATGATGGGCTTTGTTCACACAGTCCATATACTGTACTATTAATTAGGCTTACCATAATGTGACTGTGTTGAGATTGGTTGTGGGTATGCACCTTCACACTGGTGTCTGTTACTCCGTGCTGTTACATGCCTGTAGTGTCTGCTATATTTGCAATTACAAGTGTATTCCCCCCATAGGAAAATTAGGGTTAGTGTTGTGGCAGTCTGCCTGTAGTTTAGACAGTGCTTGGTGATATGCCTAGCAGTTCAGTGTATTTACCCTATTGTGATGTTATGTCCAGATATTTGTCAGATGTACTGTTGCTTGGCCACCATATGTGTTGTGTATTTCTGAAAAAGCAGTGGGATGCTGTGAAGATGTGTGTCACTAACTAGTGGGACGTATGTGGGCTTGGGACCTCTGCTCCTCCAGTTAATATATGTTAGGACAGACAGGAGGGTCTGAATGCGTCAACTGTGTGAGCTTATCTATTCCAGTATTTGTGATATATCTCCATTTTCATGGCTTTAAACATCCCTTTTGTCAGGCTTGGTCCACATTTATTGCACTAAGGAGTTCTGTATATACCTCTCGACTGACCAGATTGTTTCAGACTGTCCACATTTATTGATCATATTTCTGCTGTATTCCACAGGATCATTACTGTGATTTGTGTGGTACTTCACTATGATGATTTTATGATGTCTGTCAGTAACTGACGGCGTACATGTCAGTTTCAGAAGAGCCTTCCTTCACAACATGTATGTTGACACACCCCCTGCTACTGTAGCAACATTCTACGTTTATAACTGCAATACTTGCATTATGTTCGCTTGCAATAAGAGGTTGAGAGTTATGATGCTGATGTATGACTCCACTACATGTTTATATATATTTATATATATATATATATATATATATATATATATATATATATATATATATCTAGATGTATGTCTATGTATATATATATATATATATATATATATATATATATATATATATATCTGTATGTGTGTGTGTGTGTGTGTGTGTGTATATATATATTTATATATATATATATATATATATATATATATATATATATATATATATATATATATATATATAAATATCCTTGTTATATGTAAACATGAGTGTTGTGTATGCCTTCTCAGATGTATCCCACCATATTTACCTGATATGTGTATATTTAGATATAAAAGCATGACAGATTCAACACTATTTTCACTAACAAGTAGTAAACAATTGTAGTAGTCAAAGCCGTTGTTCACTACTATTCAGTACATGTACTAAATGATATATTTGAAAAAGCAACAGACATTTTTACAGCTCAGATGGCTTAGTGATTAAGTGCTGTGACTGTAGTCTAGATGGTCCTGGGTTCAAGACCTGCAGGGTCTGTTTACTTTGCTGCTAGGCAGAACAAGGACTGGTGGATACAGAGTGGTTAAAGCAGTTTTGAGCAGCTTTAAGCATGTTTACACGGGTTTGCATGATGGTAAGCAGTGCTAACGTACGGTTAAACGAATATGCGCTTACATCGTGTAGGCTTCACTTACCAGTGCTCAAATCTGCTTATCATTTACATTTAAGCAATGCTTACACCTGCTAAGTATAGCTCAGCCCTGGTAGCCAGTGATCACATTCTAGTCTGATAAAATAGCAGGGTAATGATATCTTTAATAAGTGTATTTAATTCCATGTACATAACATGTTTCTATGTGGTGTCATTACAGTAGCAAGGGGTGTGAGTATACTGTATGGGACACCTGAGTATACATGGGTAGTACCACAATCTTTTCTCTTTGTATGTGTTTCATACTTGGGTAGTATCCCTGATTATATGCAGTAACACTTGCATGTATTGTATCATTATGTTACTACTTTTAACAGTGCTTTTCCAAGTAAGAGTAGATTGCAGATTGTAGTACTGGAACCATACAACCCTGCATGCAAAGCTGGACTCTGAATACTGCCTATCATGTTCTTGGTGTTTGAGCTGTATGTTTATAAGTATATCCTATTAGATATTGATCTGATATGTTGATATTAACTGTAGACTACTATGTTTTAATAACATGCCATTGAGGATTGCTGTCATGTAGTAATGGCATACCTATCAGTTTCAGATGTCTATCTGTCAAAACATTCATCCTAATGCATAACCTGTTGGTGAGCTACTTTCTGTCTGTCCTCTGTATAAATGTGCAGATGTCAGATATTCATCTTGGCTGATTACAGGCAATTTCTGATTGCCTGACACTGACATGTCTGCCCAGCTGTGTTATGAATGTCACAGCTGGGAAACCCCAGTCTGTATGCACCACATGCCATGGATACCTCAACCAGACTACCACAGTCAACAGAACATGTTTGGGTACAGATCCCTAACCCAGACACTGGCCATGTTATGTAATACATGTTGCATACATGTCAGTTGGAGCACCTCACTGGCCCTCTTCAAGAGAAAAAGCCAAACAGTTGCAGAACAAAGCTTAGTTCATAAAACCAAGACTGGATGCAGTATGAAACAAATGAAGCAACTCTGATATGAACAAGTGTTTAATAAAACAGTTTTCAGGTCAAACAAACCCTTCATCAGTGTATAAAATACTAACACATACTAACCATTTTTATATACTATCAAAAATCACAGAGCCATTAATTATTCAATTAAACAATCAATCCTAGTTAAAAACAATAGTCGCAGAAGCACAGAACTCTATTTCAAACACGTTTGTTTATACCTTAGTACAAGTTTTAAAGAAACAGTCTGGTTTAAACCTGGTAATACATCAGCACAAAGGCATATTATCCACTGATATTTGTTTATCTCAACCTTATTGTTAAGATCTTCCCTCGTATATCCTTACATATTCTAGATATCACCCTAAAAGAGAATTTATGTGCATTTCCATATGTACTGATATACTTAGCCAAGGAATTAGCATCAATATTTCTTCTTATTTCTGAATGGTGCTCAGTTATTCTTTCCTTCAGTTTTCTGGTAGATTTCTCAACATAAAATGCCTGACATCTATTATAGGTAGCCAGGCATATTATATTCATTGTAACACATGTTGCTAAGCCAGAAAATATATAATTCTTCCTAGTTATAGGGTGTTGAAAGGTATTATTTTTGTTAATGACTTCCAAAAGCTACAATTGCAGCAAGGAAAGGTACCTGATTTAGCTGTCTTTATAACATAACTTCTCCTTTAAACTCTGACAGTTTCTGTATGAGAAACTGGGTTTCATGCCAACTATGGGACATAAGTCAGGTAGAGATGTTAATGCACACCAGTTATTATTAATAATTCTTCTTACCTCAGAAGTAGCTCTGTTGAAAGCTGTAACAAAATGTAGCTTACCTACATCTAAGTTGGTCTCCTTAGTTATAAAGGGTACTTCCATTGTGTTCATAGAGAAATAAGGTTTAGTACTATCATCCCTACAGCTCAAGACATATTCAATTTCCATATCTAGGGACTCCCTATTATAGCCCCTCTCCATAAATTCATCTTTCAGTTCCTGCATTTGTTTCTTACATTCTTCTATACAAGTATTAAGTCTACTAATTCTAACAAACTGAGCTTTTGTGACACATTTAAACACATGTGGTGCATGCATACTGTTTCACTGGAGAAATTTATTCATATGTGTAGGTTTTACATAAACAGTAGTTTGAATTTCAGTACCATCAAACAAAATTCTCACATCCAAAAAGTTAATGCTAGTATCATGTCATACAAAAATGTATAAATTCAGTGCTATTATTTAAATAGTTTTAAAACACATCTAGTTCATCCCTACTACCATGCCAAACAAAAAACAAATCATCTACATATCTTTTAAAGCAACTAATGTTCTGAGAATATTGCTGTGGGCCATGATATATAAATGCAGTCTCCCACCTATCCACTACTAGGTAGGCATATGTATTAGCAATGGGAGTACCCATTGCTATGCCAGATATTTGATGGTAAAGTCTTTCATTGAAAACAAAATAATTATTATCTAGTACTAACTGGAGTAGTTTACATATAGTTTCACTGAATCTACCAGAGTATTGCCCATTTTTGACCAGCAGTTCCTTATGGCATGAATGCCATAACTATTAGGTATAACAGTAAAAAGTGACTGAATGTCAAGAGTCACCATTAGAAATGTATTTGTAGTACCAAGAGATTTATATGTGTTAAACCAACCAAAGAAACTTCTCAAAAAATCATCAAAGAGAAAACCAGATGAGTGGATGTTGAATTTAACTGTCACCCTGGGGATCACTCAAGCGGCATCAGTTGATAGACGGCCTGCTGACAAATGTCAGGTGGCATGATACCAGTGTACTCACATGCACTACTCTTCTCATCTCTCCATGGACGTTAGCCTTGTGCACACCTAGGAACACCTGCACCTATGGAACTCAGTACTGACAATTGTGTATGTGTGCATTACTGAGTATAACAGTGTCTGTGTGTTTGTAAGATTGTAGTTGAAAACACTCTGAGGCTTTCTCACCCACTACACCCCCCAATTGATATACTTGGAAAGGCTGCTGCTGTAATTCACATTAAATGTACCTTGTGACACTCTTCACCCTATGGGCTACCTGGAGCTTGCAGTACCAGCATAACACTGTTCTACAATGGGTAGATAGGTGTGGGTTACCCTTTGAGTCCTGGAAAATGTGAGTATGTGTGTGTGTGTGTGCAATTGTGTGTGAGTGTGCATATTTGTAGGAGACAGCATTCTGAGGCCACAATCTCCAAATTCACTAAACCTTGCCATACATTATAAGGGACGGCGATGTTGCTGATATTAAGAGAGCCTTGACAAAACCCTCACCCTACTATCCCTGTGGCATGTACAATAAATGCATATCCCTGTAGTAGCAATAATTATATAGACAAGGGTTTGAATTGCAGTCCTGGTCAATGTGTGATTGTGGGTATGTCAGAGCAATATCATGGGTTTCAGTGAGTACAATATACAATGTGGGGTGGGGGTGCTGGGTATACTGACTTTACACCATGGTAGCCCCAGTACATGTCCCAAGGTCCACTGTATGAGGACCACTGTCACCATCAACCATACAGGTAACTGATGTCACTATCCAGCCCAATGATACATCTGCTGTGTGTAAAAACTCTGTAACAGTATGGACTCACTGATAAGGTAGTCAGCACTGCTAAACCCAGGTCTGTCAAATGTGTCTATGACTGTATGTGTTTGTCAATGTGTATATGACAGTATGTTATACTATGTATTGTCCATTAACACCCAGTACATCCCCCATTACCATACTATACAAGGCCTGGTGATGTTCACTTTACAGGAAGCTAGGGACACACCTCACCCTACAAGCTCTGTGGTGTGTGCAATTAAGGCCAAACCCATTAGTAACAGTAAGTACCTAGGTAGGGGTTTTACTCTCAGTATTGCTAAGTAAGGGTGTATATATGTGAAGGGATCTACTTCAGTTTGCAGAAAATATATTTCTCAGGAGATCATTTGTTTGAGAACTAACTGGCAAAAGGTAACATTTCAAAGCAGTCATCTTGTGGAAATTCATTCCATCAAAACTAGTAGTGGATGTGTAAATGCACTCTTCCCCACCTTACAGCTGTACAGCAATACTGGAGTTGGTATATATAGTTGGGTGTAGTTGTTGCAGGCACAGCCACCCATATTGGGATTATTGTCGTGCGTATCCCCCTGCTTTGTGTGCTGTTATACTGTACAGTTTATGTTAAGAGATTAAGTAGTTGTTAATCACACTACGTGTGGTTCTATGCCACCCCACACCCTCCAACGTTGGGAGCTGTGACCCCACACCAGCACACCTATGTTTACCAACTCCAGGATTGCACTACATTGTGGAAAAGGACATATAGCCTGCCAGTACCATTTTCAATTACATTAAACTGGTGGACTGATTATTTACTGATGTGATGTTTTGGCAATTTGGTGTTGGTAGAATTACATAGACCAAAATTAGTTCTCTGCAGAATGAAGAACATCCATGTGAACAGTATTCTCTGTGTATTGCATCAACACAAAAGTCTGTGTGTGTGTGTTATTCACAAACATTTGGTGTGTGCCACCCAGTACACTTACCATTGTCCACTGTAGAACAGCTGCTTATATCAGCCACCATGCACTCACCTGTATACACCCCTCAGACGTATCAGCCATGTGACACATGCAGTAACTGTTATACAGATCTGTTACTTGTGTTCAACCTTACCCGGGATATGACACAGTCAGTGTGTCACCACTGTGCCACACCCCTTGTAGGAAAGGACACCAGACCAACATCCTCCTGACACATAGACATCTAGAACACAAACAGAATACATTATGGAGACCACAATCAGTCAGTGTTAATAACAGCTATAATGCATCATGGCTAGACAGCTACACACCCTGCCATGTAAGCATTAAACATTCTAGCTGACAACACATTAAACAGCATTAAATTGCTAAACTTTAGTACATTCACCCTGTGTATCAGAATCATATTAGCATGTCCCTACATCGATGGTATGGATGACAAGGATGTGGCACAGGTATCATCATATGCACAGGGTGTGGTGTGGGTTTGCCAGAAGCCTAGGCTGAGCCATTTGGTTGACATCATGTGTGTTGGTTAGGGGGCTTTTTATTAAATGGCCTTTGCAGATATGGTTTGTGTAGGTATGGAGGTGCCCTAGCTGTGTTGTTGATGTGTGTGTGTATGTATGCACATAGTTTTGCCTTGGACAGCTGTAGACTGTACTAGGTTCATAGGTTCATAGGCTAGTACTAGGCTAACTGCCCTTGTGAGCCATTTTAAGCCTAGCCAATTATCCCCTGGGAGATTCAAACCCTGTACCTTGTGTTTATAAGGCAAACACTTTAACCATTAGGCCACCCTCCCACAGTTCACCACATCTAGCCACGGACACGGGAACTCCGCCTGTTAGGGGTTGCATGGGCGCCAGCAGGCAGAAGCCCAGGATACACTCCCCTGATGATGACAATTGTCCATTGGATCTGCATCCCTGTTGAGACTGGCCAAGACCATGTGCACATGGCCTGCTGCATTGTGGTGTGGACAACACCCCCCCTGCAGTGCTGGTGCTGGTACTTCCACTATGGGAGTGGACGTGAGATGTTGCATGTCCATGTAGACCTCCACCTGTTGGTGTTGCTGACCTACGTCCATGTGGCCAATGCTCTACTCCCACAACATTCTCTACCACAGACACCACACAGTCGAGGATTCCCACCATCTCACCCAACTGTCCATCCATGACCTCTGTAAAATAATGGTGGGCATCTGCAAGATCACGGATGTAGTCACGTACAGCAGGAAGAGTAGCCCTCTGCAGCCTCAGACTATCTCTGGTGTAACATTCCATATGTGCCTGTGCCTCCATGACAGCCCAAAACATGCATCTGGTGACACCTGCTGTGGCACTTCTGCCAGGAGCATAAAGCCCAGCAGCCCTCCTACGAGCCCCCCCTGTACATGTGCCTGTGTACATCCTCGCCAGTCATCCAGCTATGGCTGCTGTGTACAGACACACTTTCCATAGTCACCACACTTTCCTGTCCCATGCCACCACCCGTCAACTCTCCCTCATCTATGGCCACTGGTGATGGGGTATGTATGGGCATTGTGACTGTGTGTGGGCATGGGGTGGATAAAAGTGGGATGGCAACCAATGGCACAGATTCAGCCCCTGACAACCATGCTTGTGCCTCACTATGCCTATCATCATTGTTAGTGTCTGTATGGGCACTAACATCAGTTTGTCTGCAGGAGGGACCCTGAACCACCTCGCCACCTGTGAAAGGCAAAAAAGAAATGTAAATTAAGACCTGTACATTATGGTTTACTTCTACACACACACACACACACACACACACACACACACACACACACACACACACACACACACACACATACTTACAGGAGAGGTGGCACACAGATATTACACAGACCTCTCATTACCCAACAGTCAACATGCATGACATATGGCACTCAACACCATACTCAATCATTGTTACCAACATTATACATCTCCGTGATGCATTACTTGTGTTAGTAGATGATGCCCCTTCCCCTAGAGCACACTGCACCCATGTACACAGTATTTCTGTGCACCTGTACAGCACACTGGCATGTACTGTGCACCATACCTCACAAGTGTACAGACCATTGCTGAATGTGTATATGTGTGGCTGTTGTGTTTGCTCTGTTGCTCACAACCCCTATGTGTTTGTCTGACACATACCTGGGATGATATGAGGACTGATGTCAATAATTAATGCCTGAGCTTTGCTTAGCAGATCTCATCATCAGCAGTGCATGTATGTGCAATAAAATCCAGTTACACTGACAAACTTCAAAGCTTAATGTGGATATGAGGAGTGTGCACACCCTTGTTGACATGCTAGCCTCTTCTATGATATGCAATGGGGCGACAATACTGCTTTTGTTAACATTACACATACCTGATATGTGACATATGATCTGTGCAATCCAATGCAGTATCAAACAAATGTGTTAGTCATACAGATGCTGAATGAGATGCATACAATATGTGGGTTGCATAAGTGTGCACACCCTTAACATAATGGTTTGCTGAAGCACCTGTTAAGTGAACTACAGCAGTCACTATTCTTGGAAGGGGTATACTAGCATAGCCCATCTTCACTTGCCATTATTTGGTCACTCTGCCCTTCAAAAGTCCCCCAACTCTGCCAGATTGCAAGGTCAGCTCATGTGCACAGCCCTTGTAGGTCAAACAGTGGCTTCACAATTGCTGTAGAGTCGGGGTGATGTCTGGCACAATTCATAACCTTGACTGTGTTCAGATACAGCCATTCTTAGTGAGCTTTGGATGTCTTCTTCAGTTCACTGTTGTGTTTCAATCTTACACCACTCCCCATCCTCAGCCTTATTGCACATGTCTGACAACTATGGGCCACACACAAGTGTTATTTTGCAGTGTTCCTAATTCCAAACAAAATGTCTACTGACCTAGTTCCAGCTAATGAGCAGCAACCCTGAAGGTATACACTGGCATCAGCAAGCTAGAAATTGGGGATGGTGGCTCTGAGGTGGAGTGAGGTATTGCTTGTGCAACACACGTATCTTTATGAATACTGTCTGTAGGTTTGAGCCGTGGTCTAATGACACCATTACACATTGCAACACATGCCTTTGGGAGACTTGATGTTATGCTTATGCTACCTTTACAGGGCCCTGGATGATGTTTCATGTATAACAACTCTTCCGTCTGTTTACCCTAACCCATAGGACACACTTATGTAGAAACAAGGTGATTGTCGACACAGGTACTGCACAGGCAGTACTTGCTAGACATTCCTGCAAGTGCCTCGGTGTTGCTGCAGGTTTCTGGGCAGCCTCCATGACCAGTTTGTAACATGTTTTGTCATCTGTTTTGGATGGGCATCTGTTTATTTTCTACATCAATGTTGTCCCATAGTTCATACACACATACATGACTGTCTGCACTATTTGCCATGGTATATGCAATGGTGAGGAAATGCTACTTTTCACACTCCTGAGAACTACCTTTTGGATATGGGATCCATTGTATGGTTTGTAAGATGTGTGCAAGCCACACCTGCCTCTGTTGCAGGTGAGTGGCAAATGTCATGGACAAACTTCTTGGACAACAGACCATTACTTGGTGTGACATTCAGGTCATGTACTTGATGGCAGGTGTTTACTTAAAAAGTGTGAATGCTGTCAGTACATCAAAAGCTGCTTCCACAATATGTTATTTGGAGTGTGTGCACACAAATGCTTCCAGTGTTTGGTAAGGTCTGTATTCCCCATATTTATTGTCCTAACAGAGGATTCTATATTACACATTCATTGCTCATGTTAGGATCACATTACAGGTTGCAAAAGGTGTGGAATGTGCTATTGTGGTCTGCTGTTGTTTATATCAGGAACAGCTGCCATTGTAATAGTGGTGTATACACTGTTGTATCCACTGTATAAGGGTAATGTTTCAGACATGTCCCTACTGTAGGCCATTTGTCCCACCATTATGATCATCTCTGTCCACACATCTCACACTGACAAGTTGTTAGGTATACTGCAGGAATCTTACATACCCTTCAGACATGCCACCATGGTGACCACTGTGATGCAGTGCAGTTAACAACAACAAAAATGAACATGTACAGCATGCATTATGGGTAGGTGTGTTAAATGTGTGCATGGCAAATAGCATGGTCATAACATGGCCAGTGTATTGGCAAACCTGAACAAAACAACTCCATACTCACCAGCTACAGGCTGCTGCCCCAGTTGTATACCATAGGGACCCTAGATAGTTGTGTGAGAGAAGTAATGCCAGCAGCTACACCAGTGGCATTGGCACAGGGTGGGAGCAGCATTTCAGCGCATTGACAGTGCAAACCCACAATACTAAGGTTTATGCACATCTGTTCATTACTACACTCCAGCAATAGACTATCTTATCTGATATATGCATGTAGATATTTTACAGATAAAAATGGATAAGCAACAGTGGTTTAGTAATGTGCCCTGGGGCCTTACCTGCACTCTCTTCATCCATTGTGTGGGTGGCATCCAGCTCCACAATGCTGTCTTCCACCTGCTGGCTTGCCTGGCAGGCGGGTGCCCCAAGGCTGACAAGGAGCTCCTCAGCATGAGTCAATGGGGAGCTGGATGGCATGATGCCCACTTGTGTCCAGCTGGTCCCTCCTAACAGCAACAGCACACTGATGGGCATGGTGGATTAGGTCAGTGCAATGATGCTGCACCTGCTCATATTTTTGGCTGTGCAGGCCAACATCATTTACCCCATGGATGAGCTCATTCCACAGGGTGGTCCTCTCCTGCAGATCCTGGGCCCTGCGGCTGAATAGTACGGTATGATGCTGGATAATGAATTGAATAATTGTGTCATTCTCAAGGTTTGTGAACTCTGGCAAATGTTCCCAGGGCATTGTACCTGGAAGACATAAACAGGAAAAAAGGTCACAGGACGTCATACAGTTGTTCACGTGCACATCAACAGTGAATATTACTTGCAAATAATCCAGACTATACCATAGCACTGAAAGCTATCATGGCTTTGACATCTTGCATTACACTCCTGTCCTTGACCTGTCCTGTCCCCCCAATGTTGGACACTTAATGGCATAATTCGCTATTCTCCATTCATTTCTGTGTAGAGGGATGACAGTGACCATTTTCCATGTGGATGGTGTGTGGATGGTGACAAGTCTGTGTCTGACTGTTGTGTGTGATGGAGCTGTGAGCACATGCCTGAGTTAATGTAGAAGGCAGACTGTGATGTTCCCATGCCCCATGAAGACTTGCTGTTGTTGCCATCAGTCACCATTATGTACATGCTCACCATTGATGCAGGCAGGAGTGTGGTTGATGTGCATATCCCCTGTACAAATGTGGACAGGGTGTGACTGCTCCCAACTGTCCTGTCTGATGCAGGTTGCCTGTATCCGTGACATATGTGTATGAGGTGTTCTTTACCCCCAGTACAGGTTGACTTGTGTTACTGCCTCTGAGACTGCGTACAAATGCAGAGGCATGGTTGCCATTGGCATTGGTGGTTTGGATATGTCTGATTTCTAGTCATAGTCAACCTTACAGGAAGTCACCTGCGAACCTACATGCTTGCTCGGATAGAGGTGCACTTGCTTTCAAGTTGTGGTCACTGTGTCACTGTGCAGCCACTATAGCAACCTATTATGTGCTTTGTGTCTTGCTGCTGTCCATCAAGGGGGATTACTCTAACATTGGTGGAGGTCGGTTGTGCAGGTCAGGTACTACTGATTCCATGTAGCTACATTGGATATAAAGTGTACACACCCCTGTTACAATGCATTGTAGTTGTGCAATTGAAACATGACCCCACAAAAGCAAGTCAACACAATCCCAACATGTGATGTGACCTAGAGCCTTCTCAGGTCAATAGGGAACATAACAACCTGTCCTGTGAAAACATATAGGAAATAATACTCAGTACAGTAAGCCAGTTGAATGTGTGTAAACACCCTTACACTGATATGTTGTGTAAACACCTGCCGAGATTATTACAGCATCCATTTGTCTTGGTTTGTACTCTAATGTCATATCACATCTTCACTTGGCAATGGTTGCTCACCTTCCATGAAACAGGTTTGTTTCTTTTTCAATAGAATTATACAGGTTATGGGTCACATTTGAGGTGAAAAACATTTTGACATGACTTTCTGTGGTCTCATTCTCATTGGCATACAGCACACAGACCTGACATTCCAACAGGGGTGTGTGCACTTTGATATCCAGTGAATATGGGTGTTGATATAGCTTTTAGTGGTAGGCATGGACAGTGGGTCATAACACAGTTGTACACTTCTCTGATTACGACCTGATAAGCATGCCTACTGTAGTACCCATATCAGTGTAATGGCAATGCAACAATCAGTAGCAGTATACATTTTATTTTGTTGTCTGCATTGACAGTGATATTACACACATGTGCAATGTGCACATCCTATTTTCTGGACTGCTTGTGACCTATGTTATTACTTCTGTGCCTTTCAGCTGAACATACACATACATACACATGCTCAGGGGTACCTCGTATACATTTGTGTTCTATGTCAGTATGGCACACTGTATTTACAGTCTTGCAGCTCAATCATACATCTCAACCTGCTATACAAGGACTTCTGGGCATTGGTCCACATCACTGGGTGACAGCAGGGAAATCAATTTTGATAAAATATTAATATAGCTGACATAACACAAATATATGTGTATGTGACTACAGATATCTGTCACAACTGTGAACATTGTCCAGCAGAACACTGTACAGCTGAATGTTATTAATTCAATATATCACAGGCAGTTTAAAACACACATCTGCAACAGTGCTTTACTATGCTCATGACCTATAAAGGTATCCTAGACTTACAATGCAAACATGTATAATACTCATATTTACAGATAACATATGGATACGGGCAACATCCCATTAACTGGCCTAACAGTGGCACAGACACAACTTTTTGACAGACACTCTAGTGATTGCCATATGTAAGCTGGCCTTTCCCTGGGTGTGTCAGGCTCCTCAGCTGTGATCCAACTGATCCACCTCTTAGAGCATCACACGTGGACAAAGCCTAACATTAGGGGGGATATATAGGGACAGATCATAGATATGCCTATTACAAACCAATGAAGTTTGTAGCATGATACATTTCACATTACCATGACTGTTCTGAAGGTGGTAGGGTCTGTAACTCATGTGTCTGTCATTACTTCATTACTTCCATATTCAGCTATTTGCCAGACTAATATAGATGTTCGGAGGAACAGAACAAAGACTATGATGGCTAAATCTTGAAATTCTGTGAAGATCTGCACAGTTGACAGATATAGCCCACTGCAGACAGAGCCAGATGCTATGTACATTGCAGTTGTTCAGCAGGACATCATTACAGCAAGTACTGATGGCACATATACATCTTTCATAACCATCTATCCCATTATTACAGCCCAAGTACTACATTCAATTGCACTTACATATTTCACATACCTGGTTTACTTTTATGTTCCTTCTGTGTACAAGTTGTCGTCTTGTTTCTTTTTTTTTTATTATCATTATTATTTTAGGTTTTGTTTATGTTGCTTCTATTTTTTTTGTCTCTCTCTCTCTCTCTCTCTCTCTCCACTACCGGGATTAAGCTGATTTGAATAGGTTGCAGCATGGCATTTGTAGATGATGCTCATGTTCAGTTGATGGCCTCTGCACCAGTTGCTGTTCCCCACTTGCTAATTGCATGCAGGCAGCTGTGTAGTTCTTCCAATAGCCAATGTCATAGCAACCCACATCTATAAATAACTACATCATGTAGGCATTGCCCCTTTACCTTGCCTGTATGGAAGACATCCTTCATGTGTGGGGGCAGCAGTGTTACAGACAGCAGGTAAGAATACCTCTTACAACAAGACTTGTGGACACAGGCCAATTACATGTTTGTATAAGGTTCTAGACCTAGGGACAGTGTGTGAGTATTGCTGTTATATGCATTGAATACTGCTAGTTTTACATGGTTTGTGTGTACATGCTAGTTTTGCATGGAATGCAGTCTGTCTGCATAGCTCTCAACTGTGGGGCTATCCACATGATGGCCAGAGGTTTGGCTGTTATGTGTTGTCTGATCCCCACACAGGTCTTGTCCTTGACAAATCAGTGGCATTCTCTCAGTTGATTGCTATCAGTACATGGCAACATCCATTTGTTTCTGACTTCATATTCCTCAGTAAGAGTATGTTGCAACCAATCCTGTAACACCAGCAACTTTCACAGTGTATAACAACAATATTTCAAATATGATCCTGTGTTTCGGCCTCTGTCCTCCACTTATATACCAGGCTTTGTCCAGATGTCATGCAGTAAGAGGTTGATATGTATGGTCTATCATTATTTAGTGCTGGCATTCCTACTATCATTCCAGTGATGTTGTGGACTCCCACACCAGCTGTGGGGTAGGGTCCATATACATGAGGGCTACAGCTGGACAACATGTGTGACCTTGTACAGTCAAGAGGTCAGTGTATAGAGAACACTGTTATATGACCTTGTAAGACATTTTATGGGGAGGGATATTAAATATTTTTAACCTAGGCTGTTAGAACATGTAAGAAATATCAGTAATAAGAAACATAAAGGCTGTACATTTTCATACATTTCACCATGGGGATAGTGGTGGGCTAGAATTTATTGTTTTGCACACAGCTCTGTTTGTCAGTGTAATAGTACTGTTTTAAGTTAAGCATTGTTATGTAATGGATACATTTACATTGTGACAATTGATACTTTTCCCCCTAGGAGGTTGACTACAGAGTGTAATTGGAGGCTGTTGAACTACATCTGTGATTAAGTGTTGATTGATTCTTGTCTTCAAGGCAAGTCTGTTTTTTACTGTTGTACAACTTGAAGGCTTTAGCCTAGACAGCAAAGTATCTTATTTTTTGCAAATTACTGTATCATGTTTTCTTTGAGAGTTGCATTAATCAGTTTATGTATTTCAAAACACCTAAATGCTATAAGAAATGGCATAAACAACTGAAATAGTACTCAGATAAACATTTATATTTATGCAAAATGCGTGGTGTCATGTCCTTTGCATTCTGTGTGGGTATATGTTTTCATGCAATAATTCTCATTTGTAGGAAATAATCAGACTCTGGCCATTTGAAAAGGTGGCAACTGTAGGAATAATGGCTGTTTGATATTCTGTGCACCCTCTATATATACTCTCTTTATATAAATCTATAAGTATTTATAGCTTTATATATCTATCTATATATATATATATATATATATATATATATATATATATATATATATGTGTGTGTGTGTGTGTGTGTGTGTGTGTGTGTGTGTGTGTGTGTGTGTGTGTGTGTGTATCTATCATTAGAATGTTTAGTGCTTCTGCATTGTACATTCCCTATGGTAGACTAACTGTTCTGCATGATATGTTAGAGAAATCATCTCACCATCTTACAGCTCAGATGGCTTAGTGGTAACTTGTTGTGGCTATTTTGTGTAGGTTCTTGGGTTCAAGACTTGCAATGGCTAGTTATCTTGTTGCAAGGCAGGACAGTTCAGCTGTGGAGGAAGGGATAAGGGCAATAATTACAAGAGGTCCCTAGTTTGGGCACCATCACCATAGTTTACATTGCCGTTGGTCAGTTGTTTTGCAGTGAGAAGTTCAGGGTATGGAACTACACACACACACACACACACACACACACATATATATATATATATATATATATATATATATATATATATATATATATATACATTTTCCCTACTGTTGAATGACTATGCTGCATGATATGTTTGTGAAAACAGCACACATATCCACAGCTCAGATGGTTTAGTGGGAAATAACTGTGGCTATGTTGTGCAGGGTCCTGGGTTTGAGGCTTGCAAGGGCTGATTATTTGGTTGCTCTCCAGACCACGGGCTGTTGGATACATAGTGATTAAGACACTTTTAAGCAGTTGTAAGTGAGTTTGCACAGTGGTAAACAATGCTAACTTCTGGTTAAATATGCTTACAGACAGCCTTAAAAGTGCTTAATCTGTGTAGGCATTGCTTAGTGCCACACAAACAGTCTTAATCCTGCTTACTACTGCTTAAAAGAGCTTACTCCTGCTTACCCCCTCGCTAATTTCTTTAAAAGAAAAGAAAAAGGGGGTGGTAGGAAAGTGGTGAAAAAGGGGGCATGCAGAGGGAAAGACAATAGGGAAAGTAGCTAGATATTTGCAGGATGGGTGTAGGGAAGGCCCATAGCTGTCCATTTCTTCTACAGCAACAGCTGTGCATATATACTGGATTTGAAGGTATATTTGGACACTCAAACCCCTGAGAGAGGGGTGAGGACAACAATAATGTGTTGTGAAGTTAATTAGACCAGATTACATGTGTCCAGTGGACACGTGCAGAATGGACAGCTATGTATGAAAGAAATTTTTTGGGGGGAACAGATTGCCCTTTTTTATTTTTTTGAGGTGACAGTGGGATGTTGGGGAAGGTTAGTAGGTATATTTGGGGAGGCAGGTTGGGTAGGTAGACATACAAGACAGCATACAGGGGCAGTATGTGACACATGTGAGGAGTAAACACCTTGGATGTGGAGGGGAGTTTGAAAATCAGAAGCCCATGAGCCCCCAAATGGAAACAGTGGGACTGAGGTCCCCACCCATGGGCATTCACCACTGCACCTTCATGGCTCCAAAGGTGGCAGTGCTGGGGGGGGGATGAGCAGGAGGGGCAAGCTGAGCCTCTAATTGCACCACATGGCCCTCAAGCTGGCATAGCAGATCTCCAAACTCCTTTCAGAGTTCACTACGTAACAATCCCCAGACCTGGCTTCGGGTGACACTATCATGTCCGCGCCCACTCCTAGGGGGGAATGAACCCCATCCCCTGAGGTGTTTCCACCTGAAGGTGGTGCAGGACCAGTGGATGAGGAGGTCCTGGGGTGGGTCTCAGATGTGCCGGGGCCCGGTGTCTCGGCCAGATGAGGTGGGAGAGGTGGGTCCACTGGGACCGGCCTTCCCAAGTGTGCTATGGTGTTGCAGTTTTAGAATGTATGTGGGTTAGTAATAGTCAACACAATCCAGGATTAGTTATAACAGCATGCATAGATATTCCCATTAACCCAGAAAAACAGATCTGGAACAGTTGCATATCAAACAGAACACATGCATAAATGGAACCACAGTGGCCATTACAATGGCATGCAGGTTACATTGATAGCAACAGGCCACCAATGATAGTATTTCAACATGGAACATTAACAGAAATGCATTTAAATATTTGTTGAACAATAGGACATATGTCCCAACAGTAGGTTTGGTGTAAAACATACCCATTGATTTGTGTGATTAGAATATTGGTGTAGATATGGTGGGGGGGGGAGATGTCAATTAACAACTTGTATATCCTTGCAGTACTCACAACTTTAATGATCATTGCTCTAATCATTATTCTACAGGTATTATTACAATACCCTATGGCCTTGGTTTGGGCAGTGGTATGTTTGTACACAGTGTATACTTCAACCATCTTATAGCTACATTCTACTTCTCTTACCTTATAGACCTGTGGGGAAATGTTTGTTAACACTACCTGTCTGTTTCTACACATATTCCCAGATTCCTAGTTAAAATTATTATGCATACAGCTTACTACCACTCCTGGGATTTGAATCATGGCTGTGCCTGCTAAAAATTCAACAATTTGTGTTTCATCAGAGTGAGCTATTTAGATACAGCTGTCACTTTTTTTTAGTCTTTTTCTGTCTAAGTTTCTCTTGGTTGTACAATCTGACCTTGTAATTACAACATTCTTAGACAGACATTCCTAGACATATTTTTTATGTAGCACAGTGTGGGACACAGTGGTTAACACAACAGTACTATTCAGATGTCAGATCTTGGTAAATCCAACATGTCAGGCCATACAATACCAGAGTAAATGCCACCAGTCCAGGATTTAGAACTTTATTGCCAAGCAGTTACACTTTTATTTAATTATGACCTTGTCAAAAGAAAAATATACTTTAAAAATGATCAAAACACGGTAGGTTTAGGTTAAGGCACTTTAATCTTCTTAATCTAGTTATGTCCTACCATGCTGACGTAACAGATTACCACGTTTTTCATCATCATCTGCTGACCATCTTTCCCATGAATGTCTGCTGATTTATCAATTTTTATGTGAAACTTCCTGGGGAAAACAACATGGCCTTGGTTACTCCCAGTTAGATACATGCCATGTTACATTCAATATACTACGGCTAAATCAAACACAATGCTAGCAGTTCATTTCTTTAATAATCCTTTGCCTACTTTATCTCTAAATTACTACAGCTGGAGAGGTTCCGCTCCTCTGGACAGAGCTGTTTGTCTGAAATCATTACATTTATAACATAAAGCATTGTTCATTCATTCGCTTCTGACCTAGCAGATAAACACCTGCTTCTTGAGTACATTTCCACAAGGCATAAACAAGAATATTGCTGTGCTAGCAGTTGCTAGGTCAGAGGGCAACTTGCAAGTTTCAGAAAGCATACTGCAGTTTTCAAACAGCATTTTACAGTCTCATATGAAACTCAATTTGTATAAAATACAGTGCATGAAAAATAGAATGAAAAGCGTATTAAAATACTTGATTATTAATTGGCATTAAGCATACACATATTAATACATATTTTTCTAACATTTCCCTCCTGTTAATACTTTTTATTCTATTTTCAAAAAAGAATAAACAGCTTGCTTCTTTTTCTAACTCTTCCATTCAGGATTTGCAGTTAAGAAAGTCATTCAGTTTAAACTTTTATGAAAGTGTTTTGCATTATAGCAGCTCTTCAAATTCAATACTTTGATACATAGTCGCAGATATGGATATATCTATGAATTCTTTAACTAATCTCTTCATGCAGGGAATTCCACAACAAATACAAACTCCTATTAGGAGTAATCCTACCCCAATAGCAATCAATATGTTCATAAAAATGGAGCTACCCCCCCAAAGGCATTCTGGAAAAAGACTGTCAGAGGGTTTGGGCCTGGCTTAGTCATGTCTGACACTTGCTGAATCACCTCGAGATGATCGTTAATCTCATGCTGATGGTCAGGAATAAATGCACAGCATTCTTCTTTGATCAAAGCACAAGTTCCGCCTCTCGCCGCTAGGGTGAAGTCAAGAGCCATTCGGTTTTGGAGCACTACAGTTCTCATGGCATTCAGTTCATCAGTTGTCAGTTCAAGAGCAGAAAAAGTCACATTACTCATTACTTCGAGAAGTTTGGACAGTTTTTGCAGCTCCCATATTGATTTAACTCCGCCATACATAGGTGATATACCTGCCCAGTATAAGACAGCATCACTCAAGTCCATGTGCTCAAGTTTGGCTCCTACATCACGATGGTCTTTCCAGCCCGCTTCGATCCGTCCCACTGGATTCTCGGGTTTCTTAACAGTCTTTTTGGTTACATCTCAAGTATTTCGAATACTCCCTTGAGGCAAAACTGCAGTGTGTCGGATGGCCGGAACCAGGTACCCCAAAAAACAACTGCCAGACCAATTCTCAGGTAACCATTTATATGCTTTTTTACCACACAAAATAACAGTCCTCTACCTTAGTTATTACTTTGTTACGAAATGACTGCCCTGCATGAAACATTTTCGTGTCTATTACAGATAACTGTTTAAAAAGTACAGGATTGCGTTGTACCTGGTCAAGAGTCTTATGCATAGATTTCAAAAATGAGTCATAATCTATACTACAAGATCCACTAAAATCATTTGGTTTTCTATAACATTTATATTGTACTGTAACATTACACTTACTCCATCCCACTTGGATGGTATCATTTTTATAGAAACATACAATTCCTTTTTGTGTCACAGGCAAATACAGTGCTACCTTATCATATGCTTTAATAGCAACTGTGTCAAAAAACAGATTTTCCCAGGTCTCATTGACCCCTAGGGGGATAGCAGTCATTAATAAACCCCCGTATGCTGTTGGTATGGCCGTACAGACCCAGAAGTTCGAAACATTAAAAGTCTCAGCGTACACACGTGTAATTGCCTGATAAGTGTTAAAGTTCGGATGCCAGTCTATGTTTGGTTCATTACGTCTAATCAGTTCAACCTTTGTGGCAGGAAAAAGGAATGGCCACAACAAAAAGAACAGTGTGATCAATATTGCAATAAAAATGATCATACAAGTTTTCTGAGGTTGCTCAGTGTCTCTACTCACTCTGTATCTGGCCATTTTGTTCTTGATGTGCAATAGTAACAAAGTTTTTGTCCAGTTCAAAGTTTTTAACCAGTTTACAGTGCATCAAATGAATCCAGGAAGCTTGCTCTGTGATCTTGACTGCAGTGGGTGTCAACAGTAGTACCTGGTACGGACCTTCCCACATCGGAGAACTCCAATTCTTTCGCTTCACAATCTTCACCCAGACCCAGGTGCCTGGGGCTACTGGTACTTCCGATTTTGGTTGCTGTTTGTCTGAAACAGAATTTAACTACAAAAGTTTGTTATTCAAAAATCGCCTCATATACCCTGCAAGTGAACTGTCAGCCTTCTGCTCTGTAGACATGAGAGGTTTCCACTGAGGTGTATAATATACCCTCCCAAACAAAGTTTCAAAAAGAGTTAATTCCTTTGCATTTGGAACAGTTCTCATACTCAACAGTGCTAAGGGCAAACAGTGCACCCAGTTCTTCTGTGTTTCTGCTATCAACTTCCTAAGTTTATTCTTCAACACCCCATTATGCCTCTCTACTAGTCCTGCAGATTGGGGGTGATAAGCACAGTGGTTCTTTAATGATATCCCAAAATAGCGACTAAGCTGCTGAATCGTTTGGTTCACAAAATGTGTCCCGTTATCACTATAAATCTTTTCCGGTATACCAAACCTGGGTATAATTTCTTTAACACGGACCTTTGCAACCGTAGCTGCATCTGGATTTTTAGTTGGAAATGCTTCTACCCATTTGGAAAACATGTCTATAATGACAAGGCAATACTTTTTATTCTCACATTTATTCAATTCTATGAAATCCATACAAATAGTATGGAACGGATACGGTGGTGTAGGAAAATTCCCTTGCTTAGGCTTCAACACCCCTTGTGCATGATGCTTGTTACAAACATGGCATGCTGCACAAAAATTTCTTGTGTAATTGGTAAATCCATAGGTTGTAAATACTCGATTCACTAACTGTACCATCCCCCCTGTTGAGACATGGCTCTGCCCATGGCTCAACAATGCTGCATATCTAAATAAATTAGATGGCAAAATCAGTTTCTTCTCCTTGGAGATGTACAGTCCCTTTTCGAGGATTGCTCCTCGTTTTATCCACTTCTGTTTTTCTATATTTGTAGTAAGTGTCTGCATTGTTTTTAACATTTTGAAATCTAAAATTTCAGAGGATTGTAATTCCCCACTCAAATAAAAAGTTTCTGTGGCTGCAGCTGCCTGCTTCGCAGCTGTATCAGCCCTTGCATTACCTTTTGAAATCCTGTCCTGTTGTTTCGTATGAGCTACACATTTGCAAATAGCTACTTTTTTAGGTAACTGAATTGAATCTAACAAATCTAAAATAAATTGCGCATGATTGATCGGTTTACCAGTAGATGTTATCATTCCTCTATTTTTCCACTGCTGCGCAAAAACATGTACAGTAGAAAAAGCATACTGACTGTCAGTATAAATATTCACATTCTTACCTTCTGCTAAGGTACATGCCCTTCTTAAGGCAATCAATTCTGCCACTTGTGCAGATAAGTTGTGTGGTAAAGATTTTGCTTCTAAAGTTTTAGTATCAGAAACGACTGCATACCCCACTAGGTTCTGTCCTGTAGGGCCCCTCCTGCATGAGCCGTCCACATAGTATGTCACCTCGGCATCATCCAAGGGAACATCCGTAAGGTCTTGTCTAGGTAATGTCTTTTGCTCGATCTCCTGCAGGCAGCAGTGTTGTTTGCCATCTGCAGGGGTTGGAAGCAAAGCTGATGGATTCAAAGTTGTGCATCGTTCAATTGTCATATGAGGTTGGCTCAACAGTATGGTCATACAGGAAAGATGCCTAGCTGGAGAAATATATGCTACTTTTTCTTGCAGTAAGATAATTGCGACTGCGTGAGGCACTCTCAATGTGAGAGGGTGGAATAGCACTACTGAGGCCAAAGCCTGCACTGCCATTGCAGCTGCAACTACTGCTTGTACACAGTGGGGCAGGGATCGCGCCGCTGGGTCTAACTGTGATAAATAGTAAGCTATGGGGTGTTGTTTGTCCCCATGTTGCTTTGTCAATACTGATGTCATATAACCTTGCTTACAATCTACTGTTTGAATAAACTGTTTGTGATAGTTTGGTAATCCTAGAACTAAGGATGATGCTATCAGTTGTTTCAGCTTACAGAAAGCTGTTTCTGCTTCATGTGTCCATTGTAATAAATCCTGTGCTGCCATCGGCTTTTTAAATATTAAATCGGCCAGATTCCAAAGCATAGTTTGGTATCCAACTCCGACAAAAATTAGTAGTTCTCAGGAAGCACATCATTTCCTTCTTGGTAGTTGGTCTAGGTTCTTGTAAGATGGCTGTTTTTCTATCTTCATCTAATATTCTACCTTCTTTGGATATTACATATCCCAAGTACTTAACTTGTTTTCTCCAAAGCTGTAGCTTGTCTTTGTTTACTTTGTGACCTTGAGTAGCTAAAAATTGTATTAAAGCTATCGTGTCCTCTTTGCATTCTTGCTGGGTGGGGGCTGCCAGCAGAATGTCGTCTCCATAAAGTAAAATTTGACTACCTTTCGGTGGGATAAATCCCACCAGGTTGCTTGCCATTTCCTGTGCAAATATTGTTGTACTTTCACAATATCCCTGTGGTAATCCTGTATACGTGTACTGCTTTCCCTGAAATGTAAATGCAAACCAATAATGGCTGTCATGGTGTACTGGTATAGAGAAAAATGCATTACTAATATCTACCACTGAAAAATATTTTTGCTCTGGTTTTAAATCATTCAGTAAGGTGTGTGGATCTGGCACCATTGGTGCCCTGGGTATAATTGCATTATTTACAGCTTGCAAATCTTGGATCATACGCCATTCCCCGTTTGCTTTCCTGACAGGAAATAAAGGTGTGTTACATGGCGAATCAGGAGATTCTATCAAGACTCCTTCCTTAAGTAAGGCTGCTATAATAGGCTTGATTCCTATCTCTGTATATTTTCTCAAGGGATACTGTCTTTTCTGGGGTCTAAATGTTGATTTTGGCATTATGGTAACTGGTCCTGCTGTTCGTATAAGTCCTACATCTGATTTCCCTGCTGACCAGAGAATGTCTGGTATGTCCTACAAGGCTTTTTCCTCTTCGTCCAATAAGAGTAATACTCAGCTATTCTCACTAGCCTGTGAGTGCACAGCTGGGTGTGTCTGTGTAATCCAATTCAATTTCTGTTTCTGTACTCATTGTTCGGAGAGCTCTAATTCTGTCTGCTTTTCCCACCTTGTGACTTTTTCACCTAAGTCTGCCCATTTCAAATTTTTGTTCTTGGTTAGACTAACATGTGGCAGTCGATTAGATTTATAAAGTGCTAAAAATTCCTGGGGCAATGAACAGCTTGCTACACTGTTCCCCTCTGCATCCCAGTACAAATTTCACAATACTAGCCTGTTTGCATGGTTCTGAAACAATTCCTGTTCATAATCTTTATCAGGTCCTGGTCTATTACAGTAATATAGAGTACAATGCAACAAATGCTGTTTGTCAGTGTCGAGGGAGGGGGACTTACTGATGGCTACATTCATCAATTCTTTGGTTACTGCCCCTGGACCAGTCGTAACTAAGTCCTGGCTGTACCAATAATACGTTTCACCCTCCGGTCGCACTACAAAAGTATCCATTTGTCGCTGTGCTTCCATACCCTGCATGGTTGGAACTACGGCTATGCCAAATATCTGCATCAAGTCTCTACCCAAAAGATTTACTGGGCATTTTGCAGAAACTACAATTTTACTTTTCTGGGTTATTCCTGAAACGGGGTCTGTTATTGCTATGTCATGGGAGAGTGGCTCCCGATACAGCTGTCCACTAGCTGCTTTCACTAGTATATAATCTGGTGATTCCGAATCTTCCGGTAACTTGGAGGGGTGTATCAGGGTCCGTGAAGCCCCTGAGTCGCACAGAAATTTTACTTCCTTTCCCTTTACCAGAAGTGTCACTTCCGGTTTCGTGTCTGCTAAGTAAAGCTCTAAACTCAATAGAGCTAGGTCTAAAATATCATCTTCTTCTATGTCTGTGAATTCATATACATCCTCTACTCCTGCTATCATATTTGCACTTACCTTTCTCTGCTTATTCTCATCCAATGATTCCTGACTATCATATAGTCATTCCTCATCCTCCTTATTTTCTGTAATCACCCTCTTGTTTATCCTGCAATCCCTTGCTAAATGTCCTTTTTTTCCGCACTTAAAACATTCACCTTTTTTCTTTCTTTCTTCTAAATCTTCTGATCGCTTGTCAGATTGTTTGTTTCCCTGGGTATTTTTCTTACCCTTTTTCCCAGTTTGTACTACAAATACTTCTGACCCATCTTCTGCCGAAAATACTTGAGTTTTCTTTTTCTTTTTACTATTAAAATGTCTTTCTGCATGTCTAGCATATTCAAGTAATGGCTGTAGTCTACTTGTTCGATGAGCTACCATATGATTTGTAATAAAGCTGCTAATGGGAGTTATACTACCCTTCAAGAATGCATTCTTTAACTGTTGTTCATATGGGGAGTCTTGTGTCTGGTTTTCTGGTACCTGCATTCCGCAGTGATTATTGAAACACTTTAACAGTCTAGTATAATATCTATCAACTGTTTCACCTTCTTGTTGAATGCATTGATTAATGCAAGTCCAATCAGCCCTAGGCTTCCATTTTTCAGAGATTCGGTCTGTCAGACCTTTTACCCTGCCATCCAGTTCTGCATCAGTATGCGGGAGTGGTCTAAGTTGTGCATCACGAGGATTCCAGTTGCCACTGATCATGTGCCAATCTGGACCCACAATTTGTCTAACTACTTTTTCTACTTCCTCTCCATTTAAATGGTAACTTAATCTAATACCGTGTAAGTCTTCTAAAAATTTTCTAAAATTTACTTTTGGGTGGGGAATTCCCTCCATGGCTTTCCGGATATCTTCCGGTGTCCACGGTCTATAAACTAAAAGAGTAGGATCCTGTCCTGCCTGTCCTGCCTGTCCTGCCTGAGGATTTGGTACTTCTATGAGCGGACATATCTCTTCTTCACTCACAGCCTGTGATTTCTTATTTATTTCACTTAACTCAATCTCCCTCCTCAGGTCACCTGTTCGAGACCTGGTCTCTATAGGAACCCTAACAAATGGTTGTGATTTTGCAGGAACAGCTGGGTATAGCGGAGGTGGATCAGCTTGTCCACTTGCTTCATATTCTGGTAATGGAAGCAGAGGGGGCAGAGGAGGAGCCATTGCTATTACCAAGTTATTGTCTTCTTTGTCTAAGAACATTGTCTTTGAATTTTTAATTCTCTGCTCCCTGTGATTTGCTTCCTCAAGCCATCTATGCGCCTGAGGGACTCCTAACTGTCTTTGCTTTTTTAGTTGACCTTTCACGTCTATTTTTAACTGTTTAACAAGTTTCATAAGTGCAAGTTTATCAAATTTACCCTCAAATTTATACTTATCAAACCATTTGGTGTAGTACTTAACATTATCGGCATGCTGTAATTACATATACTTCGCGTCTTCAGTTAGGGGCGGGTCTCGGGAACTTTTTGTGCACTGATTTCCCATTGCTGTCTTAGCTAAGCTGTAAATTGTTACGTAAGCCTTTCTATCACGTGGTTCCACAAATCTATACCTTTTCACAGTTTATCTAGAATAACTGCCTACCTATTCTGTTTCCCTGATCTATGACAAAAACAGTAAGCCCTTTTCCTGTCCCTGATCTGCACATGCAAATCTACCTGACAAAAAACAGTTCTGTACTTAGTCCCTGATCTTAAAATAGAAACAAGGTAATTCCTCCTAACCTGACCCTCTGTGAGTTGATCCACCGGATTGTTGACTCGTCCTCCAATCTCAGATCAGAAACAATGGCTGGCCTCTTTCAAACGACAATTCAGTCGGAGGTCTTTCAAAACAGAAGAGCCGATTTGGCCTCTTCTCTGTACTGATGCATGCCACCGGGCCCAATTCTGACCTAGGCCTAGAGCGAGAGGTACTATCCAGCTCGAAGGACCAAACTGTCAAAAGAAAAATATACTTTAAAAATGATCAAAACATGGTAGGTTCAGGTTAAGGCACTTTAATCTTGCAGCAAGGAGACAAAAACGTGCTAATACAGAGTTTGTCTAACCAGAAACAGGAAATACTTTCATTTTTATACATTCTTAAACTAGTTATGTCCTACATGCTGACGTAACAGATTACCACCTTTTTCATCATAATCCTTTGTCTACTTTATCTCTAAATTACTACAGCTGCAGAGGCTCCGCTCCTCTGGACAGAGCTGTTTGTCCGAAATCATTACATTTATAACATAAAGCATTGTTCATTCATTTGCTTCTGACCTAGCAGATAAACACCTGCTTCTCAAGTACATTTCCACAAGGCATAAACAAGAATATTGCTGTGCTAGCAGTTACTATGTCAGAGGGCAACTTGCAAGTTTCAGAAAGCATACTGCAGTTTTCAAAAAGCATCTTTACTGTCATATTGTCTGGTTTATTCAGTAGAAACCATACACATTTTTATACTGCCAGGTGACATTTTATTATTTTATATTTATTTGGTATGACTACTACAAGCAGGATTGTTACTCACCAGTCTTGTGACGCAGCCTTTGCAACCTACTGGCATGGGCTTCCTGGTTCACAGCCCACTCAGCTAGAGCTGTAATGAAAATAGAGAAGCATTTATGCATACCTGTCCATCACATACACAGGCTGGACTTTGGTAAACAGTTATTGCTATGAATATTACACACTGCTGGGACATCTCCCCTCTGTCTTGCTTCTTGGACCCACTGTTCCAAGAGCTCCCTATTTCCCTGTTTCAAGTGAGCATAGTGGTGCCGGACCTGCTCACCAGTCTGAGGGATACCAGTGGCACTGGTGAGCTCATGGATGAGACTTTTCCAGGCTTCTGCTTTAGATTTGGAGCCCTGGTACTGATCCTGCAGCAGTCTCACATCATGGCTTTTTACCAGGAGTCCTGCAATGACCTTGGACTCCTGTATGCCCCAACGCTGCACTCAAAAGCACATGCCCTCTCCAACACCTGCCATACTGCCTACAGTGGAGCGCTAGAACCAGTTATGAGCTGTAGTCCCACCTGTGGGGTTTAAATACAGCTGATTTCCTACCCTTTGCCATGATTGGATGGTTTTGAAAATGCTGAGCTAAGTTAAGCTATGGGCAAGCCTGCTTAGCTAAGCTTGGCAGTGCTTAAAGGAGAAAGTTCAACATTGCTTTCCAATGGGCAAATCCACTTAGCTGGGCTATTCATTGCTTAGTATTCATATGTGCACAATGCTTACTCCCAGGTCAGCATAGCTGTGCAATGCTTAGCATTGCTTATGTTTTATTATATTGATCTAACACCTGTATGGGACTGATTCACCATTCATTACATAATATAGATTTATTTACCTTCCCTGACATCCCACAATGTGCTGTAATTAATTTATTCTTGTGTGACTATACTGTATGGGGCACTTGTGTTTATATGGGGGTTTCACTACTTTATTATACTGACACCTGACATCTGGGCCTAATACACTACTCTGGTTAAGAAAAATAAGTTACTTCCTACATATATAATAAATTACAATTGTAATGTTTATACATAGAAAATGGAAATGGCTTTGGTGAGGCTCAAACTGTGAATGACTACATGCAAGTTGCACGCTCTAACTGCTACACTATTGCACTTATGTTTATGTTAGATGTCTATTACTTTTTAACTTATCCTGCCATTTCAGCTGGGCTAAGGGTAGCTAAGCAACGGGCACACCCACGGAGCTATGCTTAAACTTTATTGCATATCTCAAAAAAAAATTATTTGTTGTGTTTTTTAATTTGTACCCTTCAGAATATCCATGCTAATGCTGAACCTGTTATTCTAGCAATTTCTGGCTTTGTAGGGGCAATTGTCCCTTATGGCTTTGTCCAGATTCCTTACTGTGACAGGTTGGGAGGTGTGCACTATGTGCTTATGCTAAACATGTTATTCTATCAACTTTATGGCTTTGTAGGGATGATTGTCCCATATGGCTTTGTCCAGATTTCTTACTCTGACAGGTTGAGGGTGTTATGAGTGTTCTCACTCATTTTAAATTGCCATACGGCAATTCTAGTGTGCAGGGGGCATGTGTATTGTGAGAGCACTGCTCTCAGACACACCCCCTGCACTCATACACATACCCGTGTCTGTTTTACAGCACGCCAGCGTGCCTTCATACATATGCATGGCATGCTGCCATGCTGAACAGCTACAGTCGCTTCCAGGGGACATGTCATATCATTGATTACAGTAGTAAAAATGCATCAGAGCCACAGATAATTGTAGCCTGACATTTGCTAATTTTGTCAATTAACTGATGTATCACAGGCATAATGCCGGCATGCACTCTTATTTTACCCATGCCATTTGTGAGCTACCTATCCATGTGTGACATACCTAAAACAACAAGCTGTGTAAATTGATATACATCATTAGAGTCAGAAATGTAACCATTCTGTCAGTGGACTTATTACACTTGACTTATACTTTGAGGTATATACATGTTCACATATGTCACCTTAGCATGACTCATTTTGCAAGTACATATGTCACATCTGCCATAGTTAGAGAAATGGCAATTTGCATATCAGATCATTATTCTGCTTATATCCCTGTCAGTGTGACACATTTGTGTTATGTGTCAGTCCGTATATACTTTGCTACATACATACATACACATGCATATACAGTTGCTAGCTTTCTAACATTTACAACATGCAAGCTGCTTAATGACTGTTTTTTTTTTTTCATTACTTAATAGCATGATTGTAGAGGTGACCCTGCTTTTTCTCAGTATGTCCACATTATCACAGGCATGTAGAATTCTCTAAAGCCGTCACTCCTTCATACACATATGGCCATGACAAACTTAGCATTCTTTAACCTAGATGTGTGTTTTATCATTAATTATGTGGATGTAATTTATCACCTTTGATCTCTCACACAGTACACACTTCAGTGGCAGAGTACTTCAATACACTCATCATACATGTTTTGATAGACATTTATAGTACAATCATGTGAGTAGCACAAATATTACTGAGTATAACAAGGAACACGTAAAGTGTCAGTTGCAAATTTATGTACTGTGACTATCATATTACTGTTTAGCATTTACATTAATACAAAACACATGCTTCACTCATACATGTTAAAATGTAAAATACCTCCTTTCTATGATTACAAGTGGCAACAAATGGCAAAGAAATGTCACTTTCTGATTTCCATGACACAACTGTATGATTCATTTATACAGGTTTATACATGATGACGTGGAGAATATAGTAGTACTGTTGGTTAACACAAATAATTTCCTGTATACACATATGATATGCAATAACTGCAGTATATGCAAATATCTCATAATGTATCTACTGTCCTTGCTTACTATCTCAGCTCAACATTTTATTAATGTTTATATCACATTTACTCTCTTTTGTTACATTGTTGCTTTGTGTCCCTCTCATATTCTTTGTTAGCACATCCATTTTTATTTACGTGCATGGGTCAATGCAGTTAACATGATCAATTTTTATTAAATCAATATTAAATTTTTTATGTTAAAAATGCTTTTTGTGAAATAATCACATTTTAATTATCTGAGATACATTTCCCGGGTCTATATTACAATGTCAAACTCACAGGAGAACGAACATTGTAATATCAAACCCAGAAGTCCGAAATACGAAAATAGCGAAGCCACGGCACACCGATTTTTTTCCCATGGAAAAAATTGGTGGGCCGTTTTTGGGGCTTTGCTATTTCCTCCACTGTGGTGCGATCTCAGAGAGCACAGCCCCCTGCTTTAGTTTAAGTTTAAAGTGTAAGTATTTTTTTTTTGGTAACAAAACAGTATTTTTTTCCCTGGGAAAAAAACTGCTGTTCTGTGTTTTCGTAATTATTGGGTTTCGAACTTCATGGTTCAATATTACAACGTTCGAACTCCTGTGAGTTCGACATTGCAATATAGACCCACATTTCCCTGTTTAGGCTACTCTGCTTCATATTTCTGCACTAATCCCATTATATGAGTACACTTTCCACATTTAATTTCTCTGCTTCTTATTTTTGCACTAATCCTGTTATCTGAGTACACTTTCCATGTTTCACTTCCCCTGCATCTAAATTGTTTGAGTAAACTTGCTCGTGCTTTGTATTAGCTCTCTGCTCATGCCTGCAGGCAAAAACTTTTGTTTACATTGTGTACCGTAACCCAGCCACTGGGGATGCACAAGCCAGTGCATTTCTTTGTGCCGGTCCCAAGCCCGGATAAATGGGGAGGGTTGCATCAGGAAGGGCATCCAGCATAAAACTTGGCCAACTCATTCATGTGAACACCACTAAATATTTACATACCGGATTGGTCGAGGCCCAGGTTAACAAAGACTGCCACCAGTACTGTTAGCCAACAGGGTGCTGGCGGAAATTGGGCTACTGTTGGCCGATGGAGGAGAGGAGGTGGAAGGCATGGCCAAAGGCAGGAAGAGAAGAGAAAGGCTAGGACTGTGGTAGTGAGGGTTGGAACTTTGAATGTTGGCAGTATGACTGGTATAGGGAGAGAGCTAGCCGATATGATGGACAGAAGGAAGGTTGGTATGTTGTGTGTGCAAGAGATCAGATGGAAGGGGAGCAAGGTTAGGTGTATCGGAGGTGGGTTCAAATTGTTTTATCATGGTGCGGATGGGAGGAGTAATGGCGTAGGAGTTATCCTGAAGGAACGGTATGCTAAGAGTGTGTTGGAGGTGAAAAGAGTGTCAGATAGAGTGATGTTTATGAAGCTAGAAATTGATGGTGTAATGATTAATGTTGTTAGTGCATATGCTCCACAAGTTGGGTGTGCGATGGATGAGAAAGAAACATTTTGGAGTGAGTTGGATGAAGTGGTGATGACTGTATCCAAGGGTGAGAAAGTGGTGATTGGAGCAGATTTCAATGGGCATGTTGGTGAAGGGAACAGAGGTGGAGAGGAAGTGATGGGTAGGTATGGAGTTAAACAAAGGAATGCAGAAGGTCAGATGATAGTGGATTTTGTGAAAAGGATGGAGATGACTGTGCTGAATATGTATTTTAACAAGAGGGAGGAGCATAGGGTGACATACAAGAGTGGAGGAAGATGCACACAGGTGGATTATATCTTATACAGGAGGGCCAGTTTGAAGGAGATTGGAGACTGTAAAGTGGTGACCGGGGAAAGTGTAGTTAGGCAGCATAGGATGGTGGTTTGTAAGATGATGTTGGTGATCTCGAAAAGGAGGAGGAGTATGAGGGCAGCACCAAGGATCAAATGGTGGAGTTCAGGGAAGAGTTAAGACAGGCACTGGGTGGCAGTGAATATTTACCAACTAGCTGGGTAACTACAGCAGAGGTAGTAAGGGAGACTGCTAGAAAGGTACTTGGTATGACATCTGGACAGAGGAAGGACGACAAGGAGACATGGTGGTGGAATGAGGAAGTACAGGAGAGTATACAGAGAAAGAGGTTGGCAAAGAAGAAGTGGGATTGTCAGAGAGATGAAGAAAGTAGACAGGAGTATAAGGAGATGAGGTGCATGGCAAAGAGAGAGGTGGTGAAGGCTAAGGATAAGGCATATGAAGAGTTGTATGAAAGGTTGGACACTAAGGAGAGAGAAAAGAACCTGTACCGAATGGCTGGACAGAGGGACTGAGCTAGGAAAGATCTGCAGCAGGTAAAGGTGATAAAGGATAATGAGGGAAACATACTTACAAGCAAGGAGAGTGTATTGAGCAGATGGAAAAAGTACTTTGAGTGGTTGATGAATGAAGAGAATGTGAGAGACAGAAGGTTGGATGATGTGGGGATAGTGATTCATGAAGTGCAGTGGATTAGCAAGGGGGAAGTAAGGATAGCTATGAAGAGGATGAAGAATGGAAAGGCTGTTGGTCCAGATGACATACCAGTGGAAGCATGGAAGTGTTTAGGTGAAATGGCAATGGAGTTTTTAACCAGATTGTTTAATGAAATTTTGGAAAATGAGAGGATGCCTGAGGAAAAGATAAAAAGTGTTTTGGTACCGATTTTTAAGAATAAGGGTGATGTGGAGAGCTGTAGTAACTACAGAGTGATTAAACTGATCAGTCACAGCATGAAGTTATGGGAAAGAGTAGTGGAAGATATGTTAAGAAGGGACGTGATGATTAGTGATCAGCAGTATGGTTTCATGCTGGGAAAGAGCACTACAGATGCAATGTTTGCTCTGAGAGTGTTTATGGGGAAGTACAGAGGTCAGAAGGAGTTGCATTGTGTTTTTGTAGACTTAGAGAAAGCATATGACAGGGTGCCTAGAGAGGAGTTGTGGTATTGTATGAGGAAGTCCGGAGTGTTGGAGAAGTATGTAAGAGTGATACAGGATATGTACGAGGGTAGTGTGACAGCGGTGAGGTCTGTGGTGGGAGTAATGGATGCATTTAAGGTGGAGGTGGGATTACATCAAGGATCAGCTCTGAGCCCTTTCTTATTTGCAATGGTGATGGACAGGTTGACAGACGAGATCAGACAGGAGTCCCCTTGGACTATGATGTTTGCAGATGACACTGTGATCTGTAGTGAGAGTAGGGAACAGGTGGACAAGACCCTGGAGTGATGGAGGTATGCTCAAGAGTAAAACGGAATGAAGGTCAGCAGGACTAAGACAGACTATATGTGTGTGAATGAGAGGGAGGATAGAGGAATGGTGAGGATGCAAGGAGTAGAGGTGATGAAGGTGGATGAGTTTAAATACTTGGGATCAATAGTTCAGAGTAATGGTGAGTGTGGAAGAGAGGTGAAGAAGAGAGTACAGGCAGGATGGAGTGGGTGAAGAAGAGTGTCAGGAGTGATTTGTGACAGATGAGTACCAGTAATAGTGAAAGGGAAGGTCTACATGAGGGTAGTGAGACCAGCTATATTATATGGGTTGGAGACAGTGGCATTGACAAAAAGGCAGGAGTTAGAGCTGGATGCGGCAGAGTTAAAGATGTTAAGATTTTCACTGGGTGCGACGAGGATGGGCAGGATTAGGAATAAGTATATTAGAGGGTCAGCCCAGGTTGGAAGGTTTGGAGACAAAGCCAGAGAGGCAAGATTACATTTGTTTGGACATGTGCTGAGGAGGGATGCTGAGTATATTGGGAAAAAGATGTTAAGGATGAAACTACCAGGTAATAGGAAAAGAGGAAGGCCTAAGATAAGGTTTATGAATGTGGTGAAAGAGGACATGCAGGTGGGTGGTGTGACAGAGCAAGATGCAGAGGACAGGAAGAAATGGAAATGGAAGATCCGCTGTGGCGACCCCTAACAGGAACAGCCGAAAGATGATGATGATGATGACTCTAGCTACCATACACATTTTCAGGGTCTATATCAGCTTATCAAAAGCTGATAACATCAAACGCTAATTGATCGACAACTAAAGGTCGAACAACCAAAATAGTGAAGACACGGAACAGAGATTGTTATCTAAGGGAAAAAAATCTCTGTTCCACAAAAAATAAATAAATAAATAAAACACAACATAAAGTGGGGGGCTTGGCCCCCCACATTCCCCCTACTTAAATATACCAACTCCAAGATCGCACCACAGTGGAAGAAATGGCAATTTCCAACAAAGGCCCAGCAATTTTTTTCCCTGGGAAAAAATCGCTGTTCCGTGGCTTTGCTGTTTTGGTTGTTCGACCTTCAGATGTTGATCCACTAGCATTCAATGTTATCAGCTTTTGATAAACTGATATAGTCCCACATTGTCATGTATGCTAACACTTGTGCTTGCAAATGTGCAGGCTACATTAAGGGTATGCACATTCAATGAGCACTGCTGCTCATTGCACTAACACAAAGTAATGATGTAGACTTAGCTCAAAGTGAACACGTTTGTTATTAAATCCCAGGAATTATTCTGTACAGTCAAGAGTAAACTTGCTCGTGCTTTGTATTAGCTCTGTGCGCATGCCTGCAGGCAAAAACTTTTGTTTACATTGTGTACTCTAGCTACTGTACACATTTTCAGGGTCTATATCAGCTTATCGAAAGTTGATAACATTGAATGCTAGTTGATTGACCACTAAAGGTTGAATAACCAAAATAACAAAGACACGAAACAGTGATTTTTTTCCCAGGGAAAAAAAATTGCTGTTCCACAAAATAAATAAATAAAGTAAATAAAACACAACATAAAGTGGGGGCATATGTCTATTCAGTTATATGCAACTACCTGCCCAAAGACCAGATTTAGGCATTATTGACAGACTTGTAAATCTTTTTTTACACCTTTATGAAAATATCACTTAAGACTTAGGCTCATGCATTAATAGAACAGAAAATAAACCATATTAACAGTTTTTCCATTTACACACATTATACATTACATCTTCTCTTTCTTTAAAACAATTGTCTTTAAGTCCAGCACTACATAAATCATTCAATTCCTGCCTTCCCTTAAGCCTCACTCCTCCTGCTGAACATTAGTGTGGATGTATTGATCCCACAAATTTCATTTATTTCTATGTAATTTGCTCCTTCCCTTTTCTAAAAATATCCATTCCATTTTATCTCTTTCACAGTATTCAATACTTTCACTTTTGATTTCCATTTTCTAGTAATTGTTTTTGGCAGTCAGCACAATTAAACTTAATAAGGCCTTACTATGTCTAGCCAATTCAGATCCAGTGCCCCAAGTCAAAAGAATAATTTCCTTAGTTATAACCATTTGCTCCACAATAATTCTGACAGAGTAATCGGTAGGGAATTTTTTGAAATCTGCCAACTCATTACACTCTCAAAAATATGTTCCCAGTTACCTCTTTTTTTCCCATTGCACCACCAACATTTGGTATCTGTCTGAGGAAAAATGCTTTGAAGTCTGCTAGGGGTATAAACATATCTATGCAAACACTTCCATGCAACAATCCTAAAGCTTCTCAATTTTTTTCCATACTTGGGAACCATGTCCTCTCATTGCTCTTGTGCAAATTCCTTTTCTAGTCTCTCTTCCCAATATTTTCTAACCTCCTCTGATTGATTCTTATAGTTATTATGCAATCTATTATATGCCCTACTAATTATCCCCCTTTTTAACAGCAACTTCTATTTTAGATTCAACTAAAAAAAACCTACCAGACTTTCACTTAGTATTCCTCTGTCTCTTTATTTTTGCCTTTATTCTGATATAAGTTCCTGATATGGAAGTTCTCTAACCTGCAGTCCAAGCTTCTTTGTGGACTCATCCCAGTGTAGTACCTTTCCCCTTTCTAGTTATTTGCTCCAAATACTCTGGTTCCTTTGTGAGTTTTCTCCAGTAAATTCCAGCCTCTCTTGCCTATTTTCTGCAGTCATCCCTACTGGCAAAATAATTTTTCTCCATTTTCATGTTGGCTTAGTTCCTAGAGTATTTAATGCAACTTTATAAATCTAATATTTGGTATGGTGGTTATTCTTGTTCTTAAGGCTCTGCACAGAAAACAGCACTCTCACCTTATTCCTTGAACTTCCCCCACCCCCCACGTCCCCCCACACTTCACCATTTTCCCTTTCCACTTTGAATTTGAACCTTCTCCTTGGGTTTTGTATACGAGCCTTAACTGTGTAGGTCTAAAACATCCCTTCAAAGCAAATAATCCTAAACAACCTTGTATTGGGAAGATCAACTTATCCTACTTAACTCTTGCCCCCTTTCCTTCCCACATAAATTCCTTCAACTCTTTATTAATTACGCTCCACAACTTTTCCTCTGATTGACAAAAATATGCCCAACCTGTATATAAAACTAAAGGGACTAAAATCATTTTCACTGCTTGTGTCTTACTATCCATATCCATAAATAAAAGCTTCCATGTCTCAGTTTTTGTATTATCATTTGTTTAGTCTCTTCCCACATATCTTTAGTTACCATAAAGGAAGGCTTTTTAGTCCATACTCCTAAATATTTCATCTAATGTCTCCATAAATGTGAGCATTGCTGAACCAAATCATGAGTCAGTAGATCATTTACAGTTATAGCCTTTGTTTAATCTTCATTAATTTTATATCCTGAAAATAGCTGAAACTGTCTCAAAATGTTCCACAAGACTGATATGTCCTTTTCTGGATTTATCAAATACAGAATAATATCATCTGCAAATAAAGCCAACTTTTATTTAGTACATTACCAATTGTATCCTTAAATTTCTGAGCCCCTTATTTTCTTTGCCAGTGGCATTAAATATAAAATAAATAATCAAGGGGAAAGAGAACACTCTTGCCTGGTTCCTCTGTTCAAACGCAATTTATTGGAGAGAAAACCTGCCATTAACTTCTGATCCATCATATATCCTTGTAATTAACCCTATTTTTGTATTAGGGAATCCAAATGCTTCCATTGTCCTAGTCATAAAATCCCAGCATACTCTGTCAAACACTTTATCTGCATCAATACCCACCAACAACAGTGGCATTTTCTTAAATTCTGCTTCTCTTTGGATCATCATTGTTCTGTTAATGTTGTCTAATGTTTCTCGCCCCTCCACAAAACCACATTGATACCATCTACCAGTTTTGGCAATACCTTTGCTATTGTTTTAGCTAGTATAGACATAAACACTTTATAATCATTTTTTAAGATTGAAATGTTCCTGCATGATACTGGTTTTGATGGGTCTTTACCTTCTTTGGGTAATGCTGTCATCACAGCTTTCATCCAACATGTTGGTGCTTTCCCTCCTTTTAAAATGCAAACAAAATCTTCAGTAACTTTATCACTTACTTCCCACATAACTTCCAAACTTCCAGAGGAATATTATCTGCTCCTGGAGACTCCCCTGTAAATTGATCATACAGCACCATTTTTTATCTCATCTTCTTCTGTCTTAATTATTAGTTTTTGAGCCTCATCTCCCTCTAATCTTGGCATAATTAAGTATTCCATAAATATTTCCATTTGTGCTCTTTCTTGGTTTCTACATTCCTCTGCTTTATTCATATTTTCATAAAATTTCCAAAGTATCTCCAATACTTCTATAGGATCACTGTTTATTTTCTTGTCATAGGCTCCCCATGTTTGGCTGTGCTAAAAGTTTTTGTGCTCTGACGTTAATAGTACTCTTTCTGAATGTGTGCGTATTACCAAATATTCCCTTATTTTCTTTTTTAGCACTCTTGCAGTTGTTTCTCTTCTTGGTCTGTGAGATTCCTCTTATTCTGCAATACCTTAATCTTTGTCAGCCCCTCTAAATAATTTCCATGACTTCTTAACCATATTACTTTCTGTTTTATTTCAACCCTATTTTAAATTCCATTATCATTTTATTCCATTCACTAGCTATTCATTCTGAAGAAAAATCTGCCTTCCCTAATAACTCTCAAATAATTTCTACTTCTCATTCCTTAAGTTCCTCTCTTTTCAACAGGTAAGTTGGGAAGTGCCAGTGTTTCATTTTAGATTACTTCCATGGTAGTGCAGTGGTAGCGTTTCTGCCCCACAGCAAGAGGTTCTCCCATTCAATTCCCGGCTGGAGTGAAGGGAGTGCCTTCTGTGTAGAGTCTGCATGTCCTCCCCGGGGTTGGGTGGGCATTCAAAAGACACGCATAAATGGGCGTGCCTTCGTTGAAGGTTGAATGTCGAGCTGGCACCTCAGCGTTTGTGAAAATCAACTGCCAATCATTAGCGGACCGGAGTTCCGTTGTGGCGACCCCTAACTGGGAAAAGCCGAAAGACAAAAACAACAACCTTGAATTTTTAGATTAGTTTTTATTGCCATGTTCTGAAATGATTATTAGATGTGTGTTAAACGTTCAGTTAAATGTAGATGTTCCTGGGAAATATAAGTTATATCCAGTCTAGCCCAGTTACTGTACCTTGGGAAATAACATGTAGATTCTGTCTAAGTTCCGACTACTAAATTCACATCATTAATACCAATCATTTTCATATATTTCTTAAAAATACACCTCCTTTTGTTATATGTTCCCTTCTATGTCCACCCTGATGCAGCCTTACTATTGAAGTTCTAGTCCCCACATATATATAATATTCACTGCTGAAAGCTGATTATTTCTCCCAAAATTTTCATACGCTCCATAAACTTAAGATCTCTCAAACACTCTCTTCCAGGCCCTTCCTCCTCCTCCTCCTCCTCCCTTACAGCTACTGAAAGGGGTTTTTGTATGTGCTCTGTGGAACCATGATTGCTTTTGACTGCAGCCTGGTTTAATTAAAAGCACAGATGCCTACGGCACAACTGCAAAGTCCCTCCCTTTTGAGACATCTAATTCCTCTGCAAAACATTTCTATTCCCATCAGGGCATCTGAACAATTTTCATTGCAGCTTGATTTAATTAAAAGTGTAGCTGCCCATAGTGCAACTGAAAAGTCCCTCCCTCTTGAGACTTCCTTTTCCTTGGCAGAAGATTTCTCTTCCCATCAGGGTATGTAAACAATTTTGATTGACAGCTGCCCATAGTGGAACTGCAAAGTTCCTCCCTCATGAAATATCCAACTCCTCGGCAGAACATTTCTCTTCTCATCATGACATCTGAACAATGTATGCAATCTTATGGGATAAACAAAACTTAATTGTTTAAACTTAAGGGAGTTTGCATGTCGGTGAGCAGCAGCTGGATGGACTCCCCTCATTTTCTCCTCTTGCTGGGTTATGGGTCAGGTTCTTTTTTTCCCTAATATAAAACAACTTGTATCCGTTATTTCTTAAGTAGTCATCTCAGATATTAGAGTCTACAGCCCCCCCCCCATGTTGCATGTTATCACTACCTGAAGAACATAGTTAGCTCCTATGAACACATAAACTTGCTTCCAAGGTTTGCATGTATTTTCAGCAAACAGATAGTTTTTATTTTTGGTTGTTATTTTGGTGTACCTTCAGACTTCCTGAAGCTGGTGATAGAGTACTGCACTGGTGGTCATCATTTGTCACTCCCCATTCCATTCTGTACCATCTTACCTATCCCAGCTCCATTTTTCCTATTACCCACTCTCAAACACTCTCATCACACCCCCCTCCTCATCCCTTCCAGCTATTGAATGGAATTATTCTGTCTGTATAGTGGAACCATGATCGCTGGAAGTTGATAGCATATGTTTTTATTTTCATCTAATGTATTTAATGTAGTTAACATTTTCATTATTTGCCAAGCTTAATAGTGTTAATATTTATTTCCTTGCTAGGACTTCTAGGTAGAAGGTCTGCTAATTTCAACCCATGCTCTTAGTGTTTAGACTAATACTGACATGCTTCTCATCTTGGCTTTCAGATGACATACTGTGTACATTTTAATGTGTGCATGCTTAATGTATATAATATGTATATGTATATCACATCATCAAATCTGAAAACATCGAGGTGAAAAGAATGAAACCTGATAATATCAAAGGAGTGCATTATCGAACCATGAAACATCGAACCAGGTACTTTGCATCTGGTAGTACAAAGAACTATGAAATGGAGATCACGCTGCAGTTATCAGAGCAGCTTCTACATTTAATGACAGTGTTAAACAAAAAGATATTGCTTTTCAACATTTGCAGTGGAGATCTCGGTACAACGCAGATCAGGAAATTTACCCTTAACCCACTGTAGTGCGATCTCGGAGTTGGTATGTATAATTTACAAGGGGGCATAACCCCCCACATAGGGGGTACAGGGTGGCTTGCCTCCCTGCAAAACTGTTCAAACAGGTATATTTTTATGATATTTTTTTTTTAAATGGAGAAGCTGCTCTGAGTGCAGCATGATTATTTTTAAATAGTTCCGTGATCTTGATCCAATATTTGCACTTTCGATAATATCGGCATTATATGTTATCAGGTTTGGTTCTTTTCATTCCAATGTTTTGTGAATCAGTGATGTGATATTTTGATGGCCTAAAGTAGACCCATATGCACACACATGCACACACACACACACACACACACACACACACACACACACACACACACACACACACACACACACACACACACACACACACACACACACATATATATATATATATATATATATATATATATATATATATATATATATATATACACATTCTCTCTCTCTCTCTCTGTCTATATATATATATATATATATATATATATATATATATATATATATATATATATATATATACACAGTGGCGTAACTACGAGAGGCAATTGCCTCAGGGCGCCAAGTGGCAGGGGGCAATTTGAGCAGGGGCGGTTCGTCCTATCGGACTTCAGCCCTCCCACTTAGAAAATAACAAAAAAAAAAATCTGTAAAACATAAAAACAGTGAGCGATCCCAGACTGCCTTACCAGCAGTCCTGATATGGACACATGGACATGGAAAACAGAGGAGGTCCGGACTGCTTCAGCCGCAGTCAAGACCAATGAGGAGGACTGAGCTGCTCTCGCGGGACTTTTTCAGTGCACTCTTCGGCTTCAGGTAGGTGTTTGGATTGTGGGCTTGCTTGCTGTTGCTCAGTCGCTTCTTCGTGGATTGGTCTGTTTGTTCGGGTGCGTGGATCAGTCTGTAGCTTGCTTGCTGTTCGGTCGGTCGCTTGGTCTCGTGGATCAGTCTGTGGCTTGCTGTTGGGTCGGTCGCTGGGCTAGGTAGGTGAAGGGCTGTGTGTTGATCGCTGAGTTTGCTTGGTCAGGTGTGTGTGTGTGTGTGTGTGTGTGTGTGTGTGTGTGTGTGTGTGTGTGTGTGTGTGTGTGTGTGTGTGTGTGTGTGTGTGTGTGTGTGTGTGTGTATGTGTGTGGGGTCATTTCTCACTTGTGAAGTTCACAGGGGAAAGTTGAACATTATTTTTTTTTTTACACACCTATTGGTTGGTTGTTAGAAAGGGATGGGAGTGGAATAGGACCTATAGCTATGGGTTTGGTGGTAGTGGGCAATTACACCACATATTCCTTTAGAATAGGAAGGACGTATTATTTATTTGAGGAAGGTATATTTGTGGAAGTGTCACTTCCACAAATATACCTTCCTCAAATAAATGATTAAAAGAGCTAGGAGGTGGAACTCTAAGGTAGTTTTGAATTATATTCATTAGTCTAAAGAAGGAGGGGCAACAGTTTAAAAGGGGTATGAAGGAAAATTTTGTTAACAGGTTTATGGTGAGCTGTTGATGACATGCTGTTAATATGTTTGCTGTGTGAGTCTACCATAAAGCCAAGATTGTGTGCAGAGGTGTTGTTGAAACTTACTCAAATGCTCATGAAGGAGATAAGCAGGTGAGCATGCTGGCCAGTTGTCTCTTGGTGCCATAATGTTGTTGGACTTTACTTGTTGTAAATAAAGCTGGATCACATTATCATTTTGGACTAAGGCTGACAGCAACTCATGAAAGTTGTTAAGCATGTCATTTGTGGGAAGGGGATAGCCCAGTGACAATATAAGCTTGTGTGCCTTTGTTTTGATGTAACCTTCATCTATTAAATCTAATTTTTATATTTACTGTGTAGTACAAAGTTTGCCTTCTGGTAAGTAGATATGAACTGTACTGCTCTGCTACATTTCTATTATATCTCGTTTTTCTTTAATAGTAAGTACATACAAATTGCATCGTCTTCATTATACCCTACTACCTCTTAGTGCAAGCAATCTGGACAATGCTTAAAATAAGAGAAGGGACAAAGGTCAAAGAACAGGGACAGATTTTAAATATTGTTCTTATTAACTTAGAAAATTACTAGAATGAAAGGATTCATGTTTGCATGCATTTTGTGAAGGATAAAAAGTCATCCAGAACTCAAATGTATGCCATTATTAGTGACTTTAACCTTTAGTGATTTGTCAGAAAAAAAAACTTTTATGAGGAACAGACCAAAAATATGAGGTAGAAATCTGGACATTCTGCAAAAATCTGAAGAGTTGAAAGATATGATTATCATAGCTCAATTTTTTTTGGAAATATATCTGCATACAGAAACAATGTACACCATACATGAAAGTTTATTTACAAGTAGCTGCATGTTTTATTTGCACATGGAGCTATTTACCCTATGACTTCACTGAAGATGGAATCTTCCCAGCTGGGTATTCCAGATCAACAAAAGTAAATAGATAAATGAAATAAAATAATAAAACACTGTTTCTGTGTCATAAGTTAGGAAGTAAATAAACAGTGTAGACAATTATGTTAGTCATAAAAACCTATATTTATTAGTGTCTTTGGATAATTTCTTTCTTTACTTTTAATATGTATGCTTTTATGGTAGACTGCACACACACACACACACACACACACACACACACACACACACACACACACACACACACACACACACACACACACACACACACACACACACACACACACACACACACACACAATGAATTAGGTATTTACTATTTCAGAAAAAGGTCTTTATTTCCAAAATAATCAATGATTAGTATTGTAGCAGGACCCAGCTTGCCATAAAAATAAGTAAGAAATGGACCATTTAATCTTGGAGATTATTATTTATTTATGAATCTCATATTTTCTCTATGAGTACAAATAAGTAGGAAAGGAACAACCTGACAAAAATCTATCTGAAGTGCATGGAATGCTATGATTTTTCACCAAAATCAGGAAAAAGATAACATGTTAAGCAGCTTTAAAAAGTCCTTAGCATTAGACGTGCTCTTAGCAGTGCTGAGCAAAAGCTTGTTAAAAACATCTTAGCACTGTTAAGATCAAGTGCTGGAGACAGTATACAGCACTGGAAGGTAAAACAGATTTTAAATAAGTTAGATACTTTCTTTTGTCATACTTATAAACAAACTGTGGGTATGGGCAAGATGTCTAACGGCTTTTTAAAGTCATTCATTCTTTAAAGAGACTCTTTCTTCATGCTGTTAATGCGGCAGTACTAAATATTTTTCTTAGAAAATTGGTAAAACATGCTGAGCTTCTAAACTTTTTTCATTTCTGTAACTAGTATTACATTGAGCAGATAAACCTCTGTGGACAATAAAGAATTATGACTGGGTCTCGCTGATCATAACATTTGTTATGTATTCTCAGCATGGATACAATCATTCACCTCTCAAGCTTTGTTATTGAGGCAAGTTTCTTAGCATCCATATCTCGAATCGATAATAAGCTGGTCATGATCAGAGACATGATTATAACCCTCTATATTCGCAGTTGTTGAAAGCTGAAGCATATCAAGAATCTATAAAAGTGACAGCATAGAAGATATGTAAAAAAAAGCTGTTTTTTAGTTGGTGCTAAGTAGTATTTTTTTGTTAAAGGCAATATTACAACAAACTTATACATCTTGTTTAATTCTAGCAATTTTCTAAGTTTATAAGATGAATATTTGAAATTTGTCCCTATTTTTGAGACTGTATTCCCCCATTATTGGCTTCACCAGGCTTTTTGTGCTAAGGTTGACAAGGCTTTTTGTGCTATGGCAAGAACTGAATTCACGGAATATGTTTGAGGGCTGTATTCCCTCATTACAGCATTTGTCCAGGTGTTTTGTGCTAAGAAGTTGACAGCTATGGTGAGAACTGAATTCATTAAATGATAGCCATTTAAATTTCAGTCTTCCTCACTTTCACAAAGCAGCTGATATGGCGTAGTGGTATGTTGCTCTGACTGTTTTGCACAGGAACCTTGGTAGTAAAATGTATGGTGGTAACACAGTATTTTTCTTTCACAAAGCAGCTGATTTGGCATAGTGGTATGTTGCTCTGACTGTTTTGCATCCAGACAGAAGGATGAGTATGAATTCCCGCGATGGTGGCAAGAAAAAGCTTAGTGGCGCTCAGCGTAGAAAGCGAGAGAGACAGAAAGAGGTTGCAGAAAGTAAACTGCTGAAAAAAGTACAAAAACTGAGCGCATACTTTATTGCTCCACAAGCGTCTTGTAGTGTGACTTTGGAACAGCGGGAAAAAGGACAAGGGATAACAAATGAAGATATTCGGCAGCCAGAGGATGATCAGAATAATGCCAGTACTCACTCCGAATCCGATGATGCCCTGAATGAACAGAATTTTCCTAAACATGAGGCTCAACTACCAGAATCAAGTGCATCAACAGAATTGCTACCGCCCTCTGCTGACCGAGCATATTTTGGAAGCAAGACATTAAGCACTTTTGAAAAGAGATTTGTTGTGATGGGTGGTGCATTGCAGCCACCTGGTCCGTTCCCGAAACAGGCAGAAGGTCTTAATAAAGGCCGTAGCTTCCAGGAACATTTCTACACACGCAAAACGAAGTCTGGCTTGAGTTTCAGAAGAACATGGTTGTCCTACAACACGGCTGGTGACAAGTGCTACTGCATTCCATGTTGGCTGTTTGCATCACCGATAAGAACTGGTGATTCATGGACTGACGGTACTTGTAACTGGAAGAATTTGTCGCGTTCCATACAGATACATGAAAATTCAGCGACCCAAGCAAAATCTTGTCAGATTTTTACTAATTGGAAGAACAATGTCACTGTCGATGTCCTGACCGACAAACAGATTATGCAAGCCCGTAAGTACTGGCGCTGTGTTCTGGATCGCATAGTGAATCTGATCATTACCATGTCAAAATGCAACATCGCATTTCGAGGTCACCATGAAAATGACAGCTACACCAATGACGACAGGCCTGGCTCACGAGGATTTTTCCTGGAATTCATTCACTTAATTGCCAAGTACAATCCTGTTTTGGAAAACTTGCTGAAGCAGCCAAAAGGAACCACCAAGTACTTGAGCGAGTCGATTCAAAATGAAATAATTTACATTCTAGCAAGAGAGGTAAAGCAGACGAAATGGCCGACGCACCTTTTGTATCTCTTATAATGGATACAACAGTGGATTGCTCAAAGATGGATCAGTTGAGCAAAATATTTCGGTATGTGACTGTCAAAAAGAATGACGAAGGGAGGCCGGTAAGCTTGCATATCCAGGAATCGTTCTTGGAGTTCACCAATGTTGAAAGCCAGAAGGGTCAAGATTTGGCATCCGTAATTACAAAGGAAATTGAAAGTGTCACTGACCTGAAGAAGATTCATGGTCAAGGATATGATGGAGCCGCCAACATGAGTGGTGCTTACAAGGGTTTCCAGGCTTTAATGAAGAAGAAAGCACCAAAGGCCCGTTATGTTCACTGCAGTGCTCATACATTAAATTTAGTCATAAACGATGCTGTTAAGAATGTGAAGGACATTCGGAACTTTTTTGACATGCTGGAAAAGCTGTATGTATTCCTCAGTGCTATTAGCAGATGGAATCGCTTACAGAAAGATAGTAGCTGCTCACTTACATTAAAGCAACTTTGTCCTACATGTTGGTCATCACAGAATCAAGCCTTGATAGCTCTTCGCAGCTGGTTTGTCGACGTGATGAAACTGTTTACTGTGTTGTCACTGACTGGCAAGGACAGTAATGAGAAAGGCGAGGCATCGTCGCTGAAGAAATATTTTGAACGCTTTTCGTCAATGATGAACATTGTTTTACTGTCGTGCATTCTGGGAACACTAGACATTATCTCCAAGAAAATGCAGTCACAACAATCCGATGTCACATCTGTTTGTGTTCTGTTGGAATCACTACTGAAGGACCTGAGTGAACTTTGCAACAACTGGGAGACTGTTTTGTTCTCGACCAAGGAGCTAGCTCAAAGTTGGGGCATGCCATCCGAGTTTGACAGTTCAGAGAGGGTTTCTCTTGCCAAGAAGTTTCATGATGAACTTTCAAATGACTGCAGACTGGAGTCAGCAGAACAGCACTATAAGGTCAAAGTGTTCAACAGAATCATCGACTATGCCATTGTCCAGATAACAACACGATTCAAGTCACTGCGAGATACTGACCAAGTCTTCATATGCTTGAAACCTATGACAATTACTAAAACGAATGATGACGAACTGCTGAAGATGTCGAAGAGTCTGATCACGGAGTACTCGGATGACATTTCAGATGAGCTGTCTGACCAACTGCTCCTGTTCAAAATTACTTTCTGTGTCACATTGTCAGCGCTGAAATCTATCAAGGACTTGGCCAAATTCATCTTGATAACTCATTCAGAATCATCTTCCAGCTTTCCGGATATAATCACTGCTTGTTTGCTGTATCTGACACTTCCTGTGACAGTTGCCAGTGCTGAAAGAAGTTTTTCGAAGTTGAAGTTGATAAAGACATTCTTGCGTAGTACAATGTCTGAGATTCGACTTAGTTCTTTAGCCATTCTGTCGATTGAGAGCCGACGCCTGGAAGACGTGGACATTGACAAGATCATTGATAGTTTTGCTGGTAACAAAGCCTGCAAGAAGTCATTCTAGGAGGAGGATTGAACAATGGAGGTACAATTCACATTCTGGTATCTATATAATGTAGTGTTTTATAATTGTTTTTTTTTTTACTTTTTGCTGAAATAGCACGTCTCCAGATTTCAGTGTTTTATGCCACTGTCATAGGTCAAGCAAATGTGACTATATGTGATATCTTTGGCTTCAGTCATCTCGATGGCTTGGGTTCCCGGGGGGGGGGATGTTGGGGCGCTTAGGAAGAGTTTGCCTCAGGGTGCTTCTAACGTACTTACGCCACTGTATATATATAAAATGAATCTAGTGCAATACAGTCCCTAGAGTTAAGTCACTGTGTGTAAATGTTACAGGGCTTGCGAGAGAAACACTTTCATAGCGTTATTCTGCTCACACCCTAACACGTGAAGTTAATAACATGTGCTTTTATTTTCATCTAATGTAGTGGTTAACATTCCCCTTACTTGCCTAGTTTAATAGCATTAATATTTATTTCCTTGCAAAGACTCCTAGGTTGAAAGCCTGCTAATTTTTTTTTTGTTTTGTTTTTGCCATATGGGTCAATGTATGTAATGAATGTGATTTACTGTAATACTGTCCCTAGATTATACTTAAATTGTGAAGCAAAGAAAACAATGTGTGTAAATTGTACAAGTTGTGAGAGAAACACTCTCATAACATAATTCGGATTGTACCCTAATGCTATCGTTTCTCAATACTTCAGCTCAGCAGAACAATGAAAATATCTGCAGGTAGACACCACAGGAAAATGGAATCTTCTGTAAAGGAAGTTTATTTCTGAGTCTTTCATCTACAAGGGACTCATCAGAAAACTGAACAGCTGACTAGAAGACAACTTTGCAATGCAAACTGACCAGTCAGAAACAACAAACAATAGTTACATTATGTAAGAGAAATAGTAGACCTAAAATGTAAAATAAATAAAAAAAAAAAAACATTTAATTCATACCACATAAGTATAGCATTATACAAAATAATTTGAAATTAAAAAAACTGTTATAAAAAAAAACATTTTATATGAATGGTATCATTCAGGCCAGAAAACTTATCAGCCTGCATATTAAGCTGCCACAATGTTTCTTTTTAAGTAGCTGCTTCTTGAAACAGCTGTTCTTAAGGTATACAGGTAAATGCTCTAAGACTGCAAATTAGAACTTCTTAAAGGAACCACATGTTAAGGTATGTCTATATAAGGCACTGTTGGTGTCTTTGCTCTTACTAGCATGCAAGTGCTCTTTAACTCTTAGAGATAACTTTCTGGTAGTCATGCCGATGTAAAATTCATCACAATGTAAACAGGCAGCAATGTAAGTCAAAGCAGTGGTGTTACAATCATAGTGCACTCTGATTTTAATGCTTCTGTCATTATGAAACAAAACAATGACAGAACCTTCAAATATAAAATTACATGCCCTGCAAAAATCATAATTAAACTTACCCACTTTTTTATGTATGAGTGGCAAAGGCATCCTAGTATTTGTATAGTCCAACCGATGCTTAAAGCCCTTAGATTTTTTTACACACAAATTTGGGGGAGGGACCCACTGCTGTACACACATATATATATATATATATATATATATATATATATATATATATATATATATATATATATATATATATATACATCATGATTCCCTTGGAAAATTTTCCACTTCTGTGTAATAATATTTCTAATGCTACTGTCATCAGCAGTCATCTGCAAAATAAAACTATTGTTGTATTTACCATCAGTACTGTTCTTCTGAGGTATACCTCCCACAAAAATGTGTGGAAATTGTTTATCTCTATTTTGCTAAATCTCCTCAGCAGTCTTAAACAACAGGCCTAAATCGTAACCCCTACTGCTGAATAATGTAATAATATCCTTGATCCCTTTGGAAAAGTTACAAAAGTTAGTGGTCAGTTTAGACAGATCATCTGACATCTGTGAATATTTTTTTTTTCATATAAGTGGGATGAGCACTAAGGTAATGTACATAATTGTTAGAGAAACAAGATTTTCTGTAGATCCCACTAAAAAAACTGTGAATGGCAGCATCCCAACTAACTACCATATCTAAATATGGAGCATTTTTTCCTATTTGGCCCAAGACAAAGCTTAAAAAGTTAGTACTGCCATGAATGCTTTAACAAACGCATCTAGCTGATCTAAAGATGCATCAGTAATAAAAAACAGGTTGTTCGCAAACCTCCTATACATCTTAACATGTCTTTCAAAAAATGAAATATTGTTTAGAAGTTAAGTCTCCCACCACCTCATGACAAGGTTAGCAAAACGGGATGCAACAGTTGCACCCATAGCAATACCTTTGAGCTGTTGGTAATATTTACCATTAAATAGAAAATCCTTTATCACCCCTCATTTTATATATATAGTTTGAAGCTATCCAACCTTGGGTGGCTGTGGTGGTACAGCGGTTAGCATTGCCACCTCACAGCAAGAGGTTCTCTGGTTTGAGCCTTGGCTGGTGTGCCTTCTGTGAAGAGTCTGCATGTCCTCCCTGTGGTCATGTGGGTTTCCTCCAGGTGCTCCGGTTTCCTCCCACATCCCAAAGACATGCTGTAGGTGGATTGGACACTCTAAATTGGCACTAGGTGTGTGTGTGTGTGTGTGTGTGTGTGCGTGTGTGTGTGTGTGTGTGTGTGTGTGTGTGTGTGTGTGTGTGTGTGTGTGTGTGTGTGTGTGAGTGTGTGGGTGGGGTGCCTTCTGTGGATGATTGGGTGCCAAGCTGGCAACTCGACACTGTAAAAACATCACTGCCAATCATGAGCAGACTAGGTGATCTGCTGTGGTGACCCCTAACCGGGAAAAGCCAGAAGAAGAAAAAAGTTATTTTCTAACATCACCTCCATCAACTCACAACAAATGCTAACCATATCACTAGAAAAAATGTTATATTTAACCAAAAATAACCTCAGATATTCAACACCTTCACCAATAGGTATAGAGGTTTAAAGAGATTTTACTTCCAATGTAAATAACCTAAGTGCTGAAGTGTCTGAAGCAAAAGATGACAAAGAATCCAAAAAATGCCAGGAATCCTTAATAAAGCTGTCCAGGTTTTGCACCGGCGATTCAAAAAGTGATTAAAAAACAGTGATATACTTTCAATTACTCTCCCAGCACCAGAAACTATTGGTCTACAGGTCAGTAGAAAAACCTGACTATGCAGTTTAGGAATTTCAAAAAGGACTACTATTTGAGGATATTCAACGTAAAGAAACTTGTAACAGTCAAAAGAAATCAAACCATTGGCTAGCAAGCCTAGCAGGACAAACTTACATTGCAAATGAATGTCAGCCAAAGTCACAGATCTATATTCCAAAGGGATGGTTAACATCTTTTCACTTTCATTAATATAGTCAGATTGAGCCATAATATCTAAACTACTGCCTTTATTGACTTTCATAAACTGCAAATCAAATCGCTTACTAAGTTCAACCATCGCTTTCCTTTCATTGCTGCCGAAGTTAAAAAACTTCAGTTCAGCAGTTGACCATTTTTAATATGTAATTGAGACTTTGTAATTTATAACAAAGCTTTTATTTTTAAGGTAATTAATGTACTGAGCTTGAACTGAAACTAAAATATCTTTCAGGTACTGCCTCATCCTTACTATACTCATGCTGATGATATAACCTACTATTTGTGATACTCCTGTACTTTATAATGTATGTCTAACAATATAACGCTAATGACAAACAATGTTTAATTGAATTACATTAACTTGCTTTTCTTCCTTTATTCTCTCTAGACTTTCTTCTCTGCTATTTCAACATTCAGTCCCTGAACTTGAATTTTCTCTCTCTCTCTTTCTCTCCATCTCTCTTTCACATACAGTTTGATTGCAGCCTGATTTACATAAAACACAAATGTCCGTAGTGCAACTGCAAAGTCCCAGCATCTTAAGATGTCCAGCTTCTTGACAAAACATTTCTCTTCCCATCAGGACATCTGAACAATGTATGCAATATTGTGGTATAAGCAAAACTTAATTGCTTAAAGTTAAGGGAGTTTGCTTGTGGGAGATCAGTAGCTGGAAGAACTTCCCCCATTTAATTATTGTGATGGGTTACAGGTTGGGTTCTTTTTTTCTAATATAAAACAATCTGTATTCATTTCTTAAACAAAACAGATCTGAAGCCAGGAAGAACAACGGCTTTAATGCAACATCAACAACCAAACTGACTAAGCACTTTCACCCACACTTGGGCTTCATCAGAGTCAGTCAACAGTGCAACAATTATTCCTTAAATACCAATTACTAACAATTAAATCACATGAGTACCACTGTAGATATTAAAAAGTTAACCCTCAAGCAGCCAAATCAGTCAAACCTATCTCTGATACATGACATACAGTAGTACCGCTAAAACATTAATACATTTTGAATTAATATCTACCATGTATAAATTAAAACATAAACTTTTATAAATTAACACTTACATATAAATGGGTGACCACTAACTGTAACATAGAAATAATACTGTGTATATTATAAAAATTGAGATTTTTATTTTAATACACAAGCTGTGGAGATACTATCATTAATACCAGGAGCATTAGATGCGTCAAGGCGCAACTGCCATAAACACTCTCTCACTTCTAGTAAGATTTTTAGATCCCCCACCAAAATCTGTCTTGGGTAGCCTATCAATAACAAAAAATATATATTTTTTTAAATTAGGACAATTCTTACTATGATTAAATAAGGCGTTAGTTATATCTATCCTCAGTAGGTTATTTAATCAACATGTTGGACTGTTATATTTTTATTTTATTTTATTTTGCAACAGTTGAAGGTGGTTTTAAGTACAAACATGTATTAAAAGCATTTAGGCAGTTTTGTTTTATATGCTTTAAATGCTTTATTACCTTGGTGCAGTTTTTAATTGCTTAATTGATGTAGTGCTTGTGTGAGCAGTTCACCTAATTGGTATATATACTTGTGATTTGTGTAATCAGTTTGTCTGAAGAAGTTTGAGCACAGTCTCAAATGAAAAGTGCTTCACATTTATCTGTATTAAAGAAGATTAACTTTCATCTGTTGGTGTTTGCTGCCTTGCTTCCCTCTACCTGTTTTCGTGGATTTTTAGTTTGTTTTTGCTTGTGCTATACCAGTTTGTTTATGGCATCAGGATCAGAGGCAACTATTGGCGGCAACTCTTTGGATAACACGCCAGAAATTCTTCAAAATGAAGTGAATTCACCTAACCTTCCAGCTCTACTGGAGTCTGGCTCTTCGAACAATGGTTTACTCACTTCCCTAACTATGAAATTGGAATTACTTCTTGAAAGAATGGACAGATTAGAGTGTCAGCATTGCTCTTACAATACTTTATCACCACCTTCGCTAGTTCAGCAAGTGGAACCAGTTTGTACTCTTGCCGGGTCTGCAGCCAGTAGAGCAACACAATCTTTACGTAGTTCAGCGACCTTGGAATGTGGGCAGAGGAGTATTCTGGCTGATTCTGGTGTCTGTAATGGAGCAGCACTGGTCCATCCTGAACGAATACAGCAACAAGGTAATTCTAGCCATCAAACTACTTTTGCTAATATATTATCACAGGGTTCAGTCTCTGTGGTGCTACCAGTAGCTGTTTCACAGTCGCAGTCTGTTGTGCCCGCAGTTGTACCATCAGCGTGTCCACAGACTCAACCTGCGGTGCTTGTAGCACCGAAAGACTTCTCTAATTCACCATGCATTTTGAACTGGGTGACGGACAATTTTTCTTTTACTCTGCATGTTGGTCCAACAGTTCAGGTTACACCTGAAATTGAGAGTTCTGACATTTCTATGAATCTTAAATCACTTGACAATCATTTAGTCAAATTGAAGAAGACCCAGCTGGAAATTTCTTATTTCCAGGAATGTCTCGCCCATAAAATAGTACCAAAAGGTTTGAGGCATTATCAGTACCCCACTGGACTGGTGGCTAACTCTAGTTTCCACAAAGAATTGATCGAGTTATTTGACCGACAGGGTTTTGAACTGTTGGGTGTTATGATTAAACATTATTCCCTGTCGGTTGATACACTGAGCAAGCAAGTTGTTGATATTGATGAACAGATCAGGCAAGACAAGGAGTTCTTCCATTATAAATATGACTATAACAGAGTTTTTTCCAGTCTGGATCAATATTTAGTCAAACTTAAAAATAATAAGAATAAAAAATTGGACAGGGACACTAAAGCTTATAATGGTGGGGTAAGATATCCCACACCATCAGCAGCACAAGTTTGGCATGGCTTTAAGTCAATGAATCCACCTACAGTTAACAGTTCTCCAGAGTTGGACCCAAGTGTTATCCACTCGGACTCTCAACCATTACAGAACACACTTGCTTAACAGTTGTTCGGCTTCTGGTTTGGTCACTCAACCTGAATTGAGACAAAGTGAGAGACTACAAAATAACTATAAGTTGGGACAGTTTAAGGATAATGCATATAACCCTAATTTTTTAGGGGCAAGACCAAAACAAATATCCTTTCAACAGAAGTCAAAGCAGAAATCAAGGTTTCACAGGACATGAGTTTTGATTCTTCTAGTTCTGTATCAGGGCAGGATTTTTATACCACGGACTTTATAAATAGTACTGTTGATGTTTCTGCTTTCCTTGACAGTTCCCATTTTTTGACAGCCTTGCCGGCTCTTTTTGTTGATGGTTTTCAAGTATGTCATAACACACCAGTCCAGTTTTTTAACCCAATTGCTGATAACCATGTGAATGATGACCAGTCTACTGTTTATAACAGTTCAGGTCCTGAGATTCTTCTTAATGAGGATGGTGATTTTAAGGTTTATAATTATTCTCTGGTAAACATCACCAGTGATATAGTCAAGCTTTTTTCTAAGGGTTACACCTATGTCCCACCACAGAGATTGGATGTTGTAAGGTCTATTATCGACCTCAAATTGTTTACCAGGAAACATAATTTCAACCTTATGATGGGTTGGAATAGTTTGGGCACTAGTGACACATTTAGAATATCTAGTGTTTTTAATCCCCCCCTCCATCCTACCCTTCAGATGTTTGAACTTATATGTGAGCTGGATATTCGTCATAGATTCCAGTCTGAATATTATTATAAGTATGGTTGTGCAGATTCATTAAATGAGAAGGATTGTATTGATTTTATTAAGGTACATGACCTTCGAGTTTGTAAATTGGACAAAGGTGGGGGTATGGTTGTATTTGATAGGGGTGATTACACTAACAGAATGTTAAAACTTTTGAATAGCCCTTCATATTTAGTTAGTTCACGCTCTGAAGTGAATACAGCATATTTACATATAAAGAATACATTGGAAGAAATGTTTATTGACGGGAGAATTGACCAGAAAATGTTTAACTACATGCTGACCACTTACCCTAGATTTCCAAGTCTTTTTGGTATTCCTAAAATCCATAAAGACGTTTTGGACCCTCACATGCGTCCTTTAGTTGACAGCAGAGGTTCACCTACATATGCAAGTGCTAAAGTTATAGATGTAATCTTGCAAACATTTTTAGTTAATGATGTACAAATTTGTAAAGACTCATGGTCTTTTTTAGAGAGAATCAATGAGTTACTATTTGACATCCAACATAATTTTTTAACTATAGATGTCAAAGATTTGTACACCTGTATCCCACATGAAATAGTTAAAGACTGGATCAGGCTGGATTTAAGAGTAAAAAGGTGTGCCAGAATAGAACTCGACCTTTTGGATATTGTTCTTAACAATAACTTTTTCATGTTTAATAATGAATTTTATCTGCAAAAGGTTGGGGTAGCAATGGGCTCCCCTTGTGGTGCTAGTATAGCCAATCTGGTAATGGCTCATTGGGAACACTCTTTTGTTTTATCTAATTCTGATTACAAAGATGTGTTCATTTTCTATACACGTTGCCTTGATGACATTTTTATTTTACTTAAAGGTGACAGAGTCATTAGTGACATGGTAGTCGACTATTTCAACAGCACCACAGACTTCATAAAGTTTACATCTTCTTTTAGTATGGATTCTATAGCGTACCTTGATATTTTATTAACTAAAAATTCTTCTCTTCAGAGGTATACAGCTAAGATACATAGAAAAAGCACATATTCTAATGTGTTTTTGCATTATTCCAGCTGTCATCCTCAGCACCAGAAGTGAGTTGTAGTAAAGGGCCAGTTAGTCAGGGCAGCCCGCATGTCAACTCTTGATGCCGACTTCATTGAAGAATATCGTTTATTAAAAAATATGTTCATCCACTGAGGCTATCCTGAGAATCTGATTAATGAACTTATAGAAGAAGTGGGGTCCAAACTGAATAGGCAGTTATTTGAGCCTTTATTAAATATTAATTCTACGAATGTAGAAGTGGTACAGCATAGTAGTGCAGTTAATGTTTCAATAAATTACATTAATACACCATGTGAACCTACGGGTCATGTTCCATCATTTATCACTACTTTCAGTATTAATAGTAAGTCTTGTTATGAAATTTTATGTAAAAATTGGGCTATCTTTAAAAGTGATTTCAGTATTTTCAATAAAGTTGGAGACAGACCAGTGGTCACGTATAGAAGGGCAAAAAATTTAAAGTCCCTTCTCAAGCAACACCAATGCACATACCCAAAAACACCGGGTATGTTCAAGTGTCAGTCTTGTAATTACTGCCAATATGTTAGTAAATCTAATAGATTCATTATTCACAACCATCAATACTTTTTGAAATGTCGAGTGAATTGCAATTCTAAAATGATAGTTTATTTAGCACAATGCCAGAATTGTTTATCGTTCTACATAGGGAAAATGGAGAGACGTATCTGTGACCATTTGTATAAACATATTTATGCAATTTGGAAGAATAAACTTGACAATGTTCTGGCTAAGCATGTCAGTCTCAACCCGGACCACAAATTTAAATTTATGATAATAGATCAGATTCATGAAGATCCTAGGGGAGGCTGTACTCCATTAAAACTGGAAGAATTAGAACTTATGTGGCAAGTTAGATTAAATGTGTATAATACCCCTGGACTTAATGAATGCTGTTCTATTGTCAGTGTTTTAAAACTTAAAAGTTTATCAAGATAGATGTATATATATATGCATATATACTTTTCACATTTTTTATATTTTTTATTTTTTTGTAGTATATATTAGTTGATATATTTATATATATATATATATATATATATATATCCTCAGTAGGTTATTTAATCAACATGTTGGATGGTTATATTTTTATTTTATTTTATTTTGCAACAGTTGAAGGTGGTTTTAAGTACAAACATGTATTAAGAACATTTAGGCAGTTTTGTTTTATATGCCTTTAAATGCTTTATTACCTTGGTGCAGTTTTTAATTGCTTAAGTGATGTAATGCTTGTGTGAGCAGCTCACCTAATTGGTATATATACTTGTGATTTGTGTAATCAGTTTGTCTGAAGAAGTTTGAGCACAGTCTCAAACGAAAAGCGCTTCACATTTTATCTGTATTAAAGAAGATTAACTTTCATCTGTTGGTGTTTGCTCCCTTGCTTCCCTCTACCTGTTTTCGTAGATTTTTAAATAAGGCGTTAGTAGTTTTTTTTTTATTTTTAATGTCCCTGTTATGTTCCAATATATGAAGTCTTAGTTTCCTTGTGATCATCCCTACATAAAGCACTGTACATGATAAGCATGTAGCCAGATAGACAACCAGGCCTGTATAACAGTTACAGTGTCCTGGACATTTTACTGTTCTCTTGTAACTGTGAACCTGCACATATGGTCCATCATTAATAAATTTACAAGCACTACACATATAGCATTTACTTATCCATGAAGGTCTCTGATCAAAATTCCCAGAACTTCTCTCTAACAAATCATTTAAGTTAAAGCCTCTGCTGTTAATAAACCTTGGGACTGACCCTATTATATCTTTAATTTCTTGTGTAAAAACACTGTCCCATACAGTGTGTATAATATTCCTAACTTTTACCCCTGTCGGGTTAAACTCCATAACCATACCAGACGAATAATTCTGATTGGGGTTGTTGTTATCATAAACATTATTTTGCCTTGGTTTCTAGTATTGTCCAAAAGGATGGGCATAAAATCACAGTTTCTTCTCTTCTCAGTCTCTTTACTAAACTTATATAGTAATTTTATCGGGTATCCTCTATTCCTAAACATATCTATCAGACTTGGTTGCATCATGTCATACTGTGTAAATTTCCATAGCTGCCATTATTTTCTAGGTTGGTCATTCACTTATCACAGTGCTATGGACACTCTTTCATAAAGTGCAGTGTGCTAAGGATGTTCAGTATGACATTTACCTTCCAAAGTAGTCTGTACTTCATGTAGTGCTGCACACATGATTTAGATAATGAATTGTGCATGGTAGTGTCTCATATTGACATAATGCATCTTTTTGGTATGGTATCATTTATGGTAGACCATGCTTCTGAATTCAGCTGCATTTCTTATAACTCATTCTTTGTTTCTAGTACGACTTACTATTCTACCCTTAATGTAAACAATGTAGCAAGGATCAGCAAAAAATTTGATGAGGGTTTGTAATCCACTCCATTTCATACATGCATACATACAAATATTTCAAGTATGGGCATAAATGCCCTTCTAGCTTGCCAATATAACAAAACACTTGTTCCCATAATAAGTATCTAGGCTGTTTTAAAAATATCTAAACTAATACTTGCTTTAATGTAATTTGTCACTGGAATAGATCCTGGTCAAAAGCAAGCCCAAAGCACAAGTATTAATCCTTAACGCAGGTTTATTGTAAAAAGCAACAAGCGTTTTCGCTACTCAAAATAGAGAAGCTTCATCAGAAGAGTACCAAAAAGGCGCCAAAACCTTTTGGAACTTTTAAAAACAAATAATACAATACATCACTTCCTTCCTATACAGCGGGGCATTCTCTTAAAAGGGAAATGACAACAAAAGAGTATAACATTAATAGCTAATTAATAAATCAGTCTCCAATAACAAAGTTTTATATAAATGAGAATAACATGAATCAGTATCAAATATATTGGGTAAAAATATGCCAACAAATTGGAAATTGATTCACAAATATTTAAAAAGTTTTAAGTAACCATTTCAGTCAACCTTTTGAATCAACAAGTCAACAACTTAATAGAAGAAAATTCATAAGTTAAAAAAGTTTTTAGTTTAAAAGGTTTTTGTTGATAGTGGCTTAACCACCACAAGTGGAGAGCCAGCTTCAAACAAGGGGAACAACAAAGTCTAATCAAAACAAACCCCATATATACATCATCTCAAAAAAGCCTTAAGTTTTAAAACAGGTGCAATGTTACAGTTCTCGTTTAAACCTGGGTTATTAAAGGCATCAAGTTTCAACTGCCATTCGAGTTCATGATTTTCGAGGAGCAGTGAGAAAGGATCGCCTCTAATGGATACTGGTACATGATCAATACCCATAAACATGAAACTATGTCCTGGGTTATTTAAAACGTGCTTTGCCAATGCGTTTTCAGTTTTACCTTTTTTGATAGCGTAACAATGTTGATAAACTCGCTGTCTAAATTTCCTGTCGGTTTTTCCAACATAAAACGCAGGGCAACAAACACAGAATGCAATATACACTATGGACTTTGTCTCACAGTTGATCTTAAATTTTATTTCAAATTTTCTCTCCCTGATGCAAAAAGTAGAACCAGCACGAATTACATTACACCAATTACACATTCCACAGGGTAAAGACCCTTTGAATCTATTAAAGGAGTTAGAGTAAGAATTCCTCTGTAATAATTCCTTTATATTCATTCCCCTTTTATATACAACATAAGGTCTAGTACCTAGTTTTTCTAATAAAAGTGGATTGTTTTCAATAAAAAAACAGTTTTTATGTATAATTCGCAGAATCTGGTTAGAATTACTATTGAAAGTAGTTATGAAACTCAAAAAAGGTGTATTCAAAACCGGAACAGCATATGACTCAGCTGGTCTAAGCGGGCTGCACGTCTCCACTACATTATCATTAGGGACTTGACAAGTTGTTAAAACTGGTTTTTCAAAATTGAGTAAGGGTTTAAAAAAACATGAATCCTCTTAAGTTTAACCTCACAAAGTAAATCTTCTATCATAACCTGGGGGTAACCTCTATTAATGAAGAGTTGTTTTAGAAAATTACATTCAGAAATGAATTCAGAAAACTTACTACACATCCTCACTGCCCTCACTAGTTGACCCTTGACAACAGCTCTCTTTTGTTTGTAAGGGTGGAAACTTGAGTAGTGTAGAAAAGAGTTGCAGTAGGTAGCTTTCCTGAAGATGGAGGATTGGAAGCTGGAAGTAGTTTGGTCTTTAGTTAGTTTCACATCCAAATAATCAATACTCTCCATAGAGAAGTTGTATGTGAATTTAAGGAAAGGGGTAGAAGTATTCAAAAATTCAACTAATGACTCTGCTAGTGTGGCCTCTCCTTCAAGAAGGATGAAGACATCATCCAAAAATCGTGTGTAGTAATGGATGTGTTTCATCCAAACTGCGTTATTGAAAAGGTAGTTTTTCTCCCAGTATGCCATAAACAGGTTGGCAACACTAGCACCACAGGGGGATCCCATTGCCACCCCCTGAGTTTGCAAGTAGATAGATCCATCAAAGGTAAAAAATTAGATGTGAGAACTATATCCAATAGTTCAGTGACGTTGTCGATCTCACCTTTCGGTGCTTTAAATTCATTAAGTAATGAGCTGATCCACTCAACCGCTTCTTGATGCGGAATTGAGGTGTACAAATCAACAACATCAATGGTGAGGAAGTTGTAAGAGTTATTAAAAGGAATGTTGTTGATATTAGTCAAAAAAGACCAAGAGTCTTTACAAATACTAGGTACCAGTTTAATGTATTTTGAGAGAATGAAATCAATATATTTAGAGCATGGATAGGTCATAGAAGATCTTCCATCTATCAGTGCTCTCATAGGGGGGTCACTACAGTTCTTATGAACCTTTGGTATCCCAAACATTAAAGGTACTTTAGGTGAGACGATATCAATATATTTATATGTGTCCACATCAATTCTTCCTAAGAGATAAAGATCTCTATAATAACCTCTAAGTCTATTTGAACAGCTATTCATCTCACTTAATGATGCTGTTCTATAAGCTTGAGAGTCAAGCACTACTAACATTCTTTGAGTATACTGTTCATTTTCGAATATAACTAACCCACCCCCTTTGTCCGGTTTAATTACTCTCACTGGTGAGGCACATAAGTTATTAAGTGCTTCAAATTGGACTTTAGTAATATTGAAGGTATTTTTTGTGCCTCTACATAGAGAGTCCAAGTGACGGACATCAAGTTCACAAATGCTCTCAAACATTCTTAAACCAAAATGTAAGGGAGGGTTGAAAGTGCTCGATAGAGTTAAGGAGTTAGTTTGAACATTCACTTCATTATTGAAAAGGAGTCTCAGGTTAAGTTTTCTGACATAGCATTTTAAATCAATCAACAGTTTAGCTACATCAAAATTTTTAAAAGGAACAAATGTATTTCCTAATGCGAGTAGCTCAATAAGCTCAGGTTCCAAAAGTAATGAGGAAAAGTTATAAACCTTAAAGTCACCTCTATTGTTGAACAAAATGTTAGGCAATTGAACATTTAACTCATTACCAATAGGACTACCTATCTGTTCCAATTCCTGTTCTTGCCCTTGTTGTATTTGTTGTTGTGGTTCCCTAAAAAACTTGAGTTAGCACTCGTGTTACAGGGAGGGTTAACAGAATTTCTATAGTTGCTACTATGAATGTCAAAACTGTCAACCTTTTTACGGTTCCTGTTACTACGTCTAGGACCCCCTTCCTGTTGTTCAGTTCTAACAGTCGAGCTAACATTCTCCGATGTAACACAATCACTGTTAGTATCAACAGTGTTAGTAACAAAATTGTCCTGTGCATTTAAAGTATTAGCTTTTGACAGTTTAGGATAAGCCCTATTCTCTTGGTATGCACATCTATCTCTAGAAAGTTTTTTAGATTTATTTGTTTTAATCTTAATCATGAAAGCATCTACACTTGAAAAAATACGATTATAGTCAAATTTAAATTTATAAAAGTCAATATGCAGTTTGATTTCACTGTCCAACAAGTTGACCTCATTCGTCAATTTTTCAATATTCAATACATAGTATTTAATGATGAGTTCCAATAGTTGTGCACCCTGTTTTTGAAACAGCACAACCAAATCAGTCAAAAAGTCAGAGTCCGGTATTAAATTAGATGGAACAAACCCATTCCTAAGACCCTTAGGCACAATGTCCTCATTGAGACATTGTCTAAAATACGTCACTTCCAACTGTAATTTTCTTAATTTTAGTACCTTATTATCAAATAGCTTCAACTTGCTTAAAATGTCATCCTGTCATAGTAGAGGTTCAGATGTCAGCACTGGCAGATTCTTCTGTAAGGGCTTTAAAAATACGAAGAGGTCTCCAGTATCGTCGATCCAATCAGCCAAAGAAGAAACACCAGTAAGTGCAGGTCCCCTGTTGCTGGAAACGGAAAGTCCGTTCTGTGCAGCCGCTAAGTCTGTTTGGGTATCCGATGCAGGTACTGTACGCACGGGCTGTGCCGCCGGCAAGGAACACTGTTCAGTGTTTCCCGTAAGTTCAGATCCCTTTGCATTTGCTGAAGGTGTTTGTGAAGACGTTAAGGCATAATCCGGACATCTTTCGATATTGTCCAAACGCACATTCAGCGAGTCGAGTCTCTGGGACACAGCCAATAAAAGTTTACTGATGTCCATGTTGTCGTTAGGTTCAGAACCAAATATATTTGGGCTTTTAGGGCTAGACAAAAGATCAGAAGCCATAGAAAAAACTACTGAGAGAACTTAGGAAGAAACAAACAAACTGTCACTGGAATAGATCCTGGTCAAAAGCAAGCCCAAAGCACAAGTATTAATCCTTAACGCAGGTTTATTGTAAAAAGCAACAAGCGTTTTCGCTACTCAAAATAGAGAAGCTTCATCAGAGGAGTACCAAAAAGGCGCCAAAACCTTTTGGAACTTTTAAAAACAAATAATACAATACATCACTTCCTTCCTATACAGCGGGGCATTCTCTTAAAAGGGAAATGACAACAAAAGAGTATAACATTAATAGCTAATTAATAAATCAGTCTCCAATAACAAAGTTTTATATAAATGAGAATAACATGAATCAATATCAAATATATTGGGTAAAAATATGCCAACAAATAGGAAATTGATTCACAAATATTTAAAAAGTTTTAAGTAACCATTTCAGTCAACCTTTTGAATCAACAAGTCAACAACTTAATAGAAGAAAATGCATAAGTTAAAAAAGTTTTTAGTTTAAAAGGTTTTTGTTGATAGTGGCTTAACCACCACAAGTGGAGAGCCAGCTTCAAACAAGGGGAACAACAAAGTCTAATCAAAACAAACCCCATATATACATCATCTCAAAAAAGCCTTAAGTTTTAAAACAGGTGCAATGTTACAGTTCTCGTTTAAACCTGGGTTATTAAAGGCATCAAGTTTCAACTGCCATTCGAGTTCACGATTTTCGAGGAGCAGTGAGAAAGGACCGCCTCTAATGGATACTGGTACATGATCAATACCCATAAACATGAAACTATGTCCTGGGTTATTTAAAACGTGCTTTGCCAATGCATTTTCAGTTTTACCTTTTTTGATAGCGTAACAATGTTGGTAAACTCGCTCTCTAAATTTCCTGTCGGTTTTTCCAACATAAAACGCAGGGCAACAAACACAGAATGCAACATACACTATGGACTTTGTCTCACAGTTGATCTTAAATTTTATTTCAAATTTTCTCTCCCTGGTGCAAAAAGTAGAACCAGCACAAATTACAAACTACCAATTACACATTCCACAGGGTAAAGACCCTTTGAATCTATTAAAGGAGTTAGAGTAAGAATCCTCTGTAATAATTCCTTTATATTCATTCTCCTTTTATATACAACATAAGGTCTAGTACCTAGTTTTTCTAATAAAAGTGGATTGTTTTCAATAAAAAACCATAGAGGTGACTTTAAGGTTTATAACTTTTCCTCATTACTTTTGGAACCTGAGCTTATTGAGCTACTCGCATTAGGAAATACATTTGTTCCTTTTAAAAATTTTGATGTAGCTAAACTGTTGATTGATTTAAAATGCTATGTCAGAAAACTTAACCTGAGACTCCTTTTCAATAATGAAGTGAATGTTCAAACTAACTCCTTAACTCTATCGAGCACTTTCAACCCTCCCTTACATTTTGGTTTAAGAATGTTTGAGAGCATTTGTGAACTTGATGTTCGTCACTTGGACTCTCTATGTAGAGGCACAAAAAATACCTTCAATATTACTAAAGTCCAATTTGAAGCACTTAATAACTTATGTGCCTCTCCAGTGAGAGTTATTAAACCGGACAAAGGGGGTGGGTTAGTTATATTCGAAAATGAACAGTAGATTCAAAGAATGTTAGTAGTGCTTGATTCTCAAGCTTATAGAATAGCATCATTAAGTGAGATGAATAGCTGTTCAAATAGACTTAGAGGTTATTATAGAGATATTTACCTCTTAGGAAGAATTGATGTGGATACATAAAATATATTGATATCGTCTCACCTAAAGTACCGGTAATGTTTGGGATACCAAAGGTTCATAAGAACTGTAGTGACCCCCCTATGAGAGCACTAATAGATGGAAGATCTTCTATGACCTATCCATGCTCTAAATATATTGATTTCATTCTCTCAAAATACATTAAACTGGTACCTAGTATTTGTAAAGACTCTTGGTCTTTCTTAACTAATATTAACAACATTCCTTTCAACAACTCTTACAACTTTCTCACCATTGATGTTGTTGATTTGTACACCTCAATTCCGCACCAAGAAGCGGTTGAGTGGATCAGCTTATTACTTAATGAATTTAAAGCACCGAAAGGTGAGATCGACAACGTCACTGAACTACTGAATATAGTTCTCACATCTAATATTTTTACCTTTGATGGATCTATCTACTTGCAAACTCAGGGGGTGGCAATGGGATCCCCCTGTGGTGCTAGTGTCGCCAACTTGTTTATGGCATACTGGGAGAAAAAACATCTTTTCAACAACCCAGTTTGGATGAAACACATTCATTACTACACACGATTTCTGGATGATGTTTTCATCCTTTTTGAAGGAGAGGCCACACTAGCAGAATCATTAGTTGAATTTTTGAATACTTCTACCCCTTTCCTTAAATTCACATACAACTTCTCTATGGAGAGTATTGATTATTTGGATGTGAAACTAACTAAAGACCAAACTACTTCCAGCTTCCAATCCTCCATCTTCAGGAAAGCTACCTACTGCAACTCTTTTCTACACTACTCAAGTTTCCACCCTTACAAACAAAAGAGAGCTATTGTCAAGGGTCAACTAGTGAGGGCAGTGAGGATGTGTAGTAAGTTTTCTGAATTCATTTCTGAATGTAATTTTCTAAAACAACTCTTCATTAATAGAGGTTACCCCCAGGTTATGATAGAAGATTTACTTTGTGAGGTTAAACTTAAGAGGATTCATGTTTTTTTTAAACCCTTACTCAATTTTGAGAAACCAGTTTTAACAACTTGTCAAGTCCCTAATGATAATGTAGTGGAGACGTGCAGCCCACTTAGACCATCTGAGTCATGTGCTGTTCCGGTTTTGAATACACCTTTTTTGAGTTTCATAACTACTTTCAATAGTAATTCTAACCAGATTCTGCGAATTATACAGAAAAACTGTTTTTTAATTGAAAACAATCCACTTTTATTAGAAAAACTAGGTACTAGACCTTATGTTGTATATAAAAGGGGAATGAATATAAAGGAATTATTACAGAGGAATTCTTACTCTAACTCCTTTAATAGATTCAAAGGGTCTTTACCCTGTGGAATGTGTAATTGGTGTAATGTAATTCGTGCTGGTTCTACTTTTTGCATCAGGAAGAGAAAATTTGAAATAAAATTTAAGATCAACTGTGAGACAAAGTCCATAGTGTATGTTGCATTCTGTGTTTGTTGCCCTGCATTTTATGTCGGAAAAACCAACAGGAAATTTAGAGAGCGAGTTTACCAACATTGTTACGCTATCAAAAAAGGTAAAACTGAAAATGCATTGGCAAAGCACGTTTTAAATAACCCAGGACATAGTTTCATGTTTGTGGGTATTGATCATGTACCAGTATCCATTAGAGGCGGTCCTTTCTCACTGCTCCTCGAAAATCGTGAACTCGAATGGCAGTTGAAACTCGACGCCTTTAATAACCCAGGTTTAAACGAGAACTGTAACATTGCACCTGTTTTAAAACTTAAGGCTTTTTTGAGATGATGTATATATGGGGTTTGTTTTGATTAGACTGTGTTGTTCCCCTTGTTTGAAGCTGGCTCTCCACTTGTGGTGGTTAAGCCACTATCAACAAAAACCTTTTAAACTAAAAACGTTTTTAACTTATGAATTTTCTTCTATTAAGTTGTTCACTTGTTGATTCAAAAGGTTGACTGAAATGGTTACTTAAAACTTTTTAAATATTTGTGAATCAATGTCCTATTTGTTGGCATATTTTTACCCAATATATTTGATATTGATTCATGTTATTCTCATTTATATAAAACTTTGTTATTGGAGACTGATTTATTAATTAGCTATTAATGTTATACTCTTTTGTTGTCATTTCCCTTTTAAGAGAATGCCCCGCTGTATAGGAAGGAAGTGATGTATTGTATTATTTGTTTTTAAAAGTTCCAAAAGGTTTTGGCGTCTTTTTGGTACTCCTCTGATGAAGCTTCTCTATTTTGAGTAGCGAAAACGCTTGTTGCTTTTTATAATAAACCTGCGTTAAGGATTAATACTTGTGCTTTGGGCTTGCTTTTGACCAGGATCTATTCCAGTGACAGTTTGTTTGTTTCTTCCTAAGTTCTCTCAGTGCTTTAATGTAATTTGGTAGTCTGTTCCATGCATCAGCTACTCTCTCAAAGAACCAATCAGTACACTTCTCATTCTTATAGAATCTTCTACATAGATTGTCTGATGATTCTTTAGTACTTTTTGATAACCACAAACATTCCCAAAGGTAGTTGTCCCTAAATGCCCTATATACCTGAATAGGATCTCCTCTTAAATATCTGTAAGAGGCACTGTTCAGGTTCAGATATTTTAGTCTTTCATAACAACTTCCATGGATGCCCTTGGTATATTTCTGCTGTACTCTTTCCAGTTTACTCATGCTTGTCTTCTTATAGGGTTTCCGTATTGTTTTCCCATACTCAAGTTTGGGTCTAATGTAACTAACAAACAATGACTTCATTATTTTTAATTTCCTAGACTTTATAAATCTTTTTATACATCCTATAGTCCTATAACCATCATTAACCAATTGGTTGATATGATTATCAAAACTCATAGCTGAATCGACCAATATACCTAGGTCCTTCAAGTAGTCCACAGTATCAATCACTGGGTGCTGTATTAAATATCACCTTTCAGTTTATGTCTCTCAAGTCTCATATGATTAGTTTTTGATGTATTTATCAGCATATTATTCTCCTGTGCCCAAATGGTCAATTTAGTCAAATTATTTTGCAGACATGCCTTATCTGTAACACTTGTTATCAGTTTACCAAATTTCAGATCGTCTGCGTATAGACTGCAGAACAGCTCAGATGAAAAGGGTAGGTCTGAAAGATGCAATCTAAACAAGTAAGGTCCTAGGACAGAGCCTTGTGGGACACAGTGTAACCAAGTATTTCACCTGTCCAGTTGCTGTATGATACTTGCCATGTCCTATTTGTAAGCCATGCAGCTATCCATCTTATCAAGAGTACATCAATACCTAGTTGTACTAATTTATTGATCAGTGTTTTGTGTATGAACTTGTCAAATCCAGAAGTTGTCTATATAAATTACAACACAACATAATTTTTCATTCATAGTTGTTATTATATTGCTACAGAACATCATGTTACACGTGGTAATAGATCTATTTTCAACATATGTATGCTGATATATGGTTTCTACTCCCAACCTATCCAGTTCTGATAATAACCTATCCAATATTACCTTCTCCATTATTTTTCCACAACATGAAAGTAGACTTAAGGGTCTATATGACTCTGGGTTTGTCCTACTCCCCTTTCCCTTAAAGACAGGTTTAATAAGTGCATGTCTCCAATCTTGAGGAATCTCCCCATTTTTATATGACCTAGGGAATAATAGATATAATGGTAGTGTAAGTTCTTGCTGAAGTGTCCACTGGTATAGAGGGATCAAACCCTGACTATGATCTTGGCTTCCTGATATCATTTCGTGGTTCTGGAGTCTGTTGCTGCTGTCATGAGGAGGTTAGTCATGCCTATTCTTGTGAACATGTGGGAAGACCAAGATCATCCGAGGTGACAAACACTTCAGGCAGGCCATCAATGCAACAAGTGGCCTAGGGACAGGTATTCAGCCACCAAACTGTGGCTACAGTACCCTTAATCTGGGCTTAATGGATGTATGCATTCGCACAAGAGGTGAAGTGGCCTTTGCAGGGATATAGGTCATATATTTTCTGATCAGAGCAACTGCGGTGGTGGTGCTGCGGTAGTGTTGTCGCCTCACAGTTAGACATTGCCTGTTCAATTCTCAGTTAGAGCATCTTCTGTGTAGCGATATGCGTAAATGGGCATTCCTTCGTTGAAAGTTGTGCATTAGGCCCGGCAAGCCAGTATGTAAAAATCTACTGCCAATCATTAGCGGACCCGTGTTCCGCTGTGGTGACCCCTAACCAGGAAAAGCCGAAAGACACAAACAAACAATTTTCTGACCAGAGTAGGAGTCACAACCTAAAATATATAAACTTCATCAGCTATGTTAGGAAGCTTAGAAATAATCAACAATTCTGTATTGAATTATCTTTAATAGTATAGGCAGCCCCCGGGTTAAGGACGAGATCCATTTTTTAGTCTGTCCTTAAGTCAAATGTGTATGTAAGTCAAAACAAGTACATATGGCTCATATTAAATGTCACTTAGTCAAATGTTTGCCTCAGCCTAGTATTTATTTTATTTTTCTTTGCATATAAAACATTTCAGAAACACTTCCAAATTAAAAAAAAAAACATTAAACATAATACTGTATACTGTAGTAATAATAAAACAATACTTTAAGTATGGTGTAATAGTACAGTAACATACACTTATACGCTACAGTGCAGTAGAGTAGAATATTCCCTACAAAAAAAAAATATATATATATATATATATATATATATATATATATATATATATATATATGTTAAACTTACCCATTTTTAAGCTTCACTTCACATTTCTGTACTACAGGCGTCGCCCACAAATGGTTTCCATTCTTTCCTGAACTTTCAGACATCTGCCAGACCTCCTGCTGTCACCTAGACCCTAGTGAGCTGCAATGCCATTTGCCCATTCTACTGTACAGTACAGTAACTGCTTCAACACTGTACTATAAAAGACAGAGGTCTTGACCAATCAGATCACCAACACAGCGATCTCTTAACCAATTGGATCGCTTGTTCTCCATGAAGGTGGAAGTAACTGGTCTAACGTGTGAGCAGCTTCACAAATGGGGGAAATGGGGAAAAGGAAAGTACAACATAATTCATTTTCAAGGTAAGATTTAGGCGACCTTTAAGGATTTTTATTTATTTTCATGTTATTTTCAATATTGTGTCAGCCTGGTCATATCTATGGGTTGTCCTTAAGTCAGATGTCTGTAACATGGGGACTGACTGTACATCTTTAATAGTACCTTCTCTCACCACAAGAATATAGCTAATATTTTAGACACATTACCTTCCAACCTCACTCTACCTCTCCTTTCTTCCAACCTCACTTTACCTATCCTTTCATCTGTACTTCCATTTCCCCTAATATCTTCCTTCCTTCCTAAAATTATTTTGGACCAGGTCCTTTGGATGCTTTCTGCAATTAAAAATACCAGCTCCATGAGTCCTGACAATATCCGTAATGTCTGCTGAGAAGCATTAAGTTCCATCTAGCAAAACTCCTCCATCATTCTTCAGCATGAGTCTCTGCATTGATCACATCCCTGATGTATGGAGAACAGCTGTTGTGGTGCCCTTACATACAAGTGGTCCATCTACTGACCTAAGGATTACAGGCCTATTAGACTCATTAGTATTATTTGCAAGGATATGGAATGTATTATAAATGAAGTAATAAACAATAACATAGGTGACCCTATATCCATGATGCCACACCAGTTTGGCTTTATATAGATCAAATCTGTTCAACCTGTTCGATTTTTTTAAAGCTTAATGATGCTGTAGATAAGAAGCAGGCACTCCACAATGCATACCGGCACCTTCCCATGCTGGGATTATTGTCAACCTTTTCCAGCTCAATATTAAGTCATACATACCTTACTGGAGCAGTAACTAGCTGTTTGACAGAATCCATATCATTAAGATCAGAGGTGTTTCCTCTAGACAGAAAATAGTCCCTAGTAGTGTCCGTCTCCTCTTTGCTATGAACTTTTCTTGCATGATAGCTGATGTTAAGGGAAAAATGACTCACCAAGTTTATTGATAATTGTAATCTTATTAACGGTTATTAAATCCCAATCTGATGCTCATATTCTCCAGCAAGTGCTAGAGTAAACAGACACTTGACGTTATTCATTAGCTTACCTTCAATGCCAAGAAACACAACATATTTTCCTTTGGTAAGTCTAGTATTATGTCTGCTTACCATATAGATAATGCTCCTCTTAAATCTAATGGAGTCACCAGGAACTTGATTACCTTTGCTGACAACAAACTTTTATTTGACTGCTACATCCCTGGTATTTAAAAAAATCCTTTTACATTGTACAGCTTATCATTTGAAGTATCTCCTCAAGTTTCAAAGAAGCCGTGGTCCCATTTTAGTCCTCCTATATTTGGTCTATTGTTGAATACAGTTCCCCCTTTGGCATCAACCTCACCCAACAGCTAAACCAATTTAAGTGACTTCAATGTTCCTCACTGACAAGCTGTCAGGTGTCACTACCCTTAGTTCCCTTAGGAACTCTGCTAGACTAACAGCCCTGTACCTCTACTCAATGTCATACAGACTGCTGATGGGTGATCTTTGCTTAGCCTTCAAGCACTTTCCCACTAGATGGGAAATTATATATCTTTCCTGAGAAATGTGTGGAAAATCTGCTTAATGGGGACATAGTTAGTCTCCCATTAGTACTTTGTGACCTGGCTGATTTTCTCAATGGTTGCCTTAGTAAGAACCTATGAACTGTTGTTGTTGGGATGCCAACAGTGGCACAATCCAACTCCATGGCTCCCAGATGATGGTTTATCCAGATGACTTTCATCTCCATGCAGAGGATACCCAGTACAGGGGAAAAACTCCAATTAATTGAGGCCTGATAGTCAGGTAGGCACAAGGGCATAATCTTGCAGAAAATATGAAGAGTTGCTGACATTTTTTTTTTGTTTAAGTCACAAACAAAATTCAGGTCCTTAGACCTTGTTTTTCTGATGCCATTTGATTTATGAGTATGCAAGAGATTCATAACTGTAGGGTTTGCAGATGCCTTGTAAGCCATGCATAGATTGCCTCTCAGCAATCTGTAGGAGACTAAGTAGATGGAAAGGGCTTTAAGGTTCTGTACATAAGGCAGGCTTGTTGCACCTTATATAATTTTTGTAAGGAACTGCTGAAGTTGCTCTATTTGCTGCATATTCCTGGTCAGGTACATACCAAAGGGAGCATTGTACTCTGTGACTGGTCTGATAAGGGCAGAGTACAGTGGGATAATGACTTCTTTGGACCTAGATACCATGCCTATAAGTTGCACAACATAAAAGGATTTCCTTAACACTGTGGGCACATGGTGGTTGAAGGTAAGGCTACTATCTATGTGTGTACCCAGATCCCTGACCAGTGGGTTGACTCTTAGGGGTGTATTATCAACATGGTAATTAGTCAGGATCTTGACTTCCTGAAGGGTACAATTATGCATTTCTTAGCATTAAGTTTAAGACCATGGCTTTGGCACCATTTGTTAGTCAGAGAGAACCTCCTTGAAGAATGCTAATGTCTGCAGGGGAGTCAATGATAATCCCCAGCTTGCAATTATCTGCAAACATAGTCAGCCATAAACCTTCATCATTTGCTTCCATTTCAGAGAAATAGATGCTAAAAAGAAACAGGTCAGTATCAAGCCCTGGATTACACCACTAGTGACTTGCCACTTGGTAGAAGTGGCCTCACCTGTTTTGACCTTCTGGGTCCCATCACTGTTCCAGTTGGCTTTCTGGTGGGTGATAAAAAGAGTTCATACCTAAATTAGTGTGTTTATCTATAATGCCTGAATGGGATATTCTATCAAAAGCCTTGGATAGTCGAAGTAATCTGTGTGCACGTTCTTGCCTTCATCCAGTGCTTTGGTGACTCTCAAATAAGTCCACCAGATTTAATAGGCATGACCTTCCTTTAACAAAGCCTAACTGTGATGGGGCCAGAGTTTGTAGGTTACAAATGTCCTCATTTATCATGTCCATGATGATTCTTTTCATGGCCTTACTCATGAGGCTGGTCAGACTTATGGGCCTGTAATTACTTAAATCAGTAGTTGGACCTTATGTGTGCAGGGGCATGACTGTAACCACCTTTCCTTCCTTGGGTTCTAAACCTGACTGTAGGCTCCAGTTGAAAAGTGATTAGAGTAGACCAGAGAATAGACCAGAGAAGTCCATACCCTTAGCCTCATTTACTATCAACAACGTTTTCTACAACTCTCCTACAAGCTTACTAGTCAATAAATCGGATACTTTCTTTTTCTTATAGTGCAGCTAACACTTCTCTCTCCCTTGTGCAAACAACAAGATCTGTCTAGTTATTAGCTTGATTCTCTGACATATGATATATTAAATTGCTTTATATCTCTCTGACATAATATATATTAGAAATGTTATGTATGTCCTCTCACTTCTTGTATCATGATGCTTTATCTTTACTGGTAAATGTATGTATTAGTAACCATGTATAATTTATGTGTATCCTTCATCATACTGTATACCATCATGTTATTGTTTAATGTGCTGTTTACTAAACGTGGAGCTTTTCTCCCAGGGCCTCCACTGAAAAAGGACTTGCGTCCAGTTGAACTTTCCTGGTTAACAAATGTAAAATAAATAAATGCTTCATGTTATTTATTATGAATCCCGGGATGTTATGGGACCCATCAATGCAGTGTTTTTGGCCATGCAAAGTGCATTGATGACCTGTTCCCTAATAATGATTGTGGGGATTGTAATATGCAGCATTTCCTTTGGACTATCAGTAGGAGGGAGTGGGGGGAGAAATTTGAGATGAACCTGTTTGCTAAAAGATTGGCAATGGCCTCTAGTTTAGTGTGAGTGATGCCATTCACAATAAGTTCTGCTCATTGTTGCATATTTCCCCTGAGGTTACGGACATAGCTGTAGAAAGCTTTGTGGTTATCCTTTGCCTAATAAGCTATTTTTTCTTCAAATTTAGCCTTTGAAGTATTAAGTAATCCTCTTAGCTACCTGATTAGATTGGCCAGGGAGCTTTTAGTATGTACAACTTTGTTCCTCCTATGGTTGGCCAGGAATTTTTTTCTTTTGTTGTATAACCGATTGATACTGTGATTCTATCAGTGTGGCTTGTCTTTTGAGTTTATGTTATTCTTAATATGAGTGGGCACAGCTCACTCTATACAGCTATCAATGTGGCTATACAGAGATTTTGTAAATAGCTCAGTGTATGCTATAATTTTTATTGAGTTTGTAGTGCTTGGAATTTACTCAAGGTGTTGCTTAGTAGAGGCAGGTTAGCCTTGGAATAGTTCCTAAAGGTTTTTAGTTTCATTTGATCTCTGGTTTTATTTTTTTTCAAGAAAAACTGCCTTATGGTCAGATACTAGGCATGTCACACATCCTCGAACTGTAATCTTTGTATACCTGCCAGTGTTATCAAAAATAGATCTTTTCTCAGGCTTACTGCATGACACCAGGCATTGTTGGTCAACATTCACCATAACTTACCAAATGATTCCTGGTATTTCTGCTCAATGTCTGCCATTACTTACTGAATGACACCAGACATTGATGTTTAATATTGGCCATTACTTACAGAATGACACCAGACATTGATGCTTAATATTTGTCATTACTTACTGCATGACACCAGACATTGCTGGTCAACATTCATTATAACTTACCACATGATTCCAGATATTTCTGCACAATTTCTGCCATTACTTACTGAATGACACCAGACATTGATGCTTAATATCTGCCATTGCTTATAGAATGACACCAGACATTGATACTTAATATTTGCCATTACATACTGAATGACACCAGATATTGATACTTAATATTTGCCATTACTTACTGAATGACACCAGATATTGCTGGTCAGCATCCACCATAGCTTACCAAATGATTCCAGATATTTCAGCTCAATGTCTGCCATTACTTATTGAATGACACCATACATTGATGCTTAATATCTGCCATTACTTACAGAATGACACCAGACATTGATACTTAATATTTGCCATTACATAATGCATGACACCAGACATTGCTGGTCAACATCTACCATAACTTACCAAATGATTCCAGATATTTCGGCTCAATGTCTGCCATTACTTACTGAATGACACCAGACATTGCTGCTCATCATCTGCCATCAACTGGGCAAGTTGGTTGGGTTGCCTTCACTAATGATGTCTGCATTGTTCTCCAGTTTTGGAGATCCCAGTGTCCTGGATTATCTGGTCAGCCAGATGTTATTTTGAAAAGACCAGCATGGGCATCATTTAGTCTATACCAGTAAGTGGTGTTGTACAAATAAAGAAAGATTTCTAGTTTATTTAGGGCACCAAATTAAGATTCTACCATGAGGTCATATAAAAATATTTTTTTCTGTCCAAAGTCAAGAAGAAAAACAGAGGCTATTCTGTGAAAGTGAGACTGCTAAGGTGTATTCCACACTCAGTGCAACATGAAAGTGTGGTAATGTGTGCACATGATTCAGACAGGTGCATCTGCTTGTACCACAAAAATGCTCATTCATGGATCTGTGAGATTGCTTACAAAGATGAAATCATGTGCACATCTATCCAATCATGCAATTCATAGTACAGTGTGACAATAGGCTTTTTGTCACACTGTACTATGAAATCATGTGCACATCTATCCAATCAAATTCATAGTACAGTGTGACAAAAAGCCTATTTGCATAAGAACTTTGTAATAATGATTATGATGCTGAAGATGACAGCATAGGTACTATAGAAGATGGAGTGGTTACTGACAGTTTGGTATGCCAACCCAAGGTATTTACAGCTGTTGGAACAGGTCAGTAATATCATGTTGCAGTTTGGACCCTGGGACAGGTGGGTCTATATTAGAAGTACGAAAATGATCCTAAGCGAATACGGAAACAGCGACACATATTAATCGAATCACATTATAAGTGATTTGATGAATATGTCATAGGGCAAGGAGAAGGTTGGCCAACTTCATGGAGTTGCCCTTTCCTTCCCTATAGTGCGATCTCGGAGCTGGTATATTTAGTTAGGGGGGTGTAGGGGGCGGAGCACCTCAATCATGTAAAATTATTGTTTTTAACAAACGGCCGCGTAAGTTTTTTCCCTAGGGAAAAATTTGCTTACATGACCATTTGCTATTTTTAGGTTTCATGCATTATGTGTCGACTTTTATGTAATCGCACATATGCACTTTCATTCTTATAATATAGACCAGGACAGGTAATGTATTTGCAAACAGAATTCATTACTATATATCTGTTTAAGTGTATCTCTACTAGGTACATAGAATGACCAATGCTACCTATGTATACAGAAATGTCACATAATACATATAGAGTTCTTTCTTTTAATCTGAATTGTTACATACACAAGGGTTTAATGATAAATGAGTAATGCAGGGTTCAGGCTACTAGACAACGAGACGGTTTCCTTTAATACATTTGGTTGGGAACACATGGCTGAAGTGACACTCAACTGTGCAGATGTATGGGGTTGCAAATTCCCTGTGGGCAAAGAGAAGCATGCAGTACCATAGCCACAGCTTCAGTAAACAAGTGCATGTGGAAAGGGGAAGTGAAATACATTGTGCACTGTATACAATACATGCTTATGTAAGTACAACATGCAGAAATGTGGTACAGTATAGAGGAGATAATTCATGCTACTGTAGTCACATTTATGTTCTAGTGGGTCTACTTCAGAAGAATGAAATCCCACTTACCCAAATCACTAAATGTCGAGACGACTTCACCAAAATCACAAATAAATGAACACACAAAAGACCATGGGAATGCTAAACTTTGCCCTTTTTCCCACTGTAGTGTGATCTCAGAGTTGGTATATATGGTTGGGGGGTGTGGGGGTCAGGTTTAATTTGCTTCAGTTTGATGTTTTTGTGGTGCTAGACATGTAGTTACTTACCCGGTGTTTCTAGTTGATGATCCAAATGTTCGTTTAATTGTGGTATTGGTGAAGTCGTTTCGACATTTAGTGATTCGGGTGAGTGGGATTTCATTCTTCTGAAGTAGACCCATTCTAGTATGTGTTTTAAGCAATGCTCCCTAGACAATGTGAAGGGGGTAATGGTCCACAAATAAAATTAATAAAGGCACTGCCCATTGTGGCAATGGTTGCATGAGATCCCGGAAGTGTACATTAACCAAAATTTTTCTGAAATGCTATTGTAAGAACTGGTGAATGAACAGAAAACTTAATGTGCTCATGCATCTGACATTATGGAATGTAGGTATCAAGCTGCTGCAAAAATGTGGAATGGCACACCTAGTAAAAAAAAAAAATCCCCGATGGCTGCCTGGATGATTATCTTCCCATGACCATCTCACCAGATGTGGAATGAATGGGCCAGCTAGGAAATGGGGGAGTTAATTGTTATAATCTCAGATGTGAAGGAAATTATAGTCAGAAAAATAAAGAAATGTTTACTTGAATGAGATATTCCTATAGAGTGAGGCCTCTGGGCCATGCCTTTCAACCTCTTAGCAGAAGAATTCTACATAAAGGAAAAAATAATGGGGGACAAAGGCCCAAAAATCAGAGAAGGATAGTAAATATTGTTCTTATAAACTTAGAAAGTTGGTAGAATAAAAAGTTTGACATTAGAATTCATTTTCTGAATGTTAGGAAGTCTGAAACTCAAATATCTGTCATGATTCAGTGACTTCAGTCCTAAGTGATCTGCCACAAAACCACAAGTTTTATGAGGAATAGACCAAATATATCAGTCAAAAATCTAGACATTCTGCAAAATTTGACAGTTGAAAGGTATAGGCTCCTATTCCCCTTATGCATTTTACCTTCCTGCCCTTACCCCTAAACACTGCGTACCACCTAACACTCCTGTGTGTGGCTAGTAATGACATCCTTCTGCTTGATGTTCAGGCCCTTAACATTAACAGCACACCTATTGTACAGCCATACCAAGTGATCACAAAACATCCAGTCTAAATATATCCTTCAACAACTCCACCATTTGTGCAGTACTGATCAACCCTTGTAAGCTCCCTGTACCATTCTCACATATACTGTTGGATTTCTGTTTAAAAAATAAATAAATAAATAAATAAACAATGGTCAGTACTGCACCAGTAATTCCCTTGAGCTACCAAATCAACCATCTTAGACAATGCAAAAGTGATCATATCATTGCCCACAGAAAATATTTTTTTACATTTCACTATGAAAATCCTCTTCTAGGGTTCATACTGGTAGTTTACTGACCATTGCTTTGACATTCCAATGCTCCGAATCAACTGACTATGCCAACTGTCATAAAATCATGACTGTATACTAATTACCAGTCCTGCAGTGCATTAACATGCTATAGCTTAACAAAATAATGTCAGCAACTATCCAGAGTGAACCCAGAAAGGATTAATCCCAATAGTTTCAGGGCAGCGATACATTTAAAATGAACACATGGTATATTTACCTCAGTCCTCAGTCCTAGAAATAACTTTAAAGTGAATACTATACAAATATTCCATACCTAATGGACTGATGTTTCTGATAAGCAACTATTCTGGCCACTGATTCAAATGAGAAATGCTTCAAAATACAATTGTTAGCAACTGAACAACTAACAAGCCATAAACTCTCCACCCCTGCTTGTACCCCAGTCCAAACTTTAGGTAGTGCAAGCTAGTAAACTCCATGCTTAGCAAAAATATCACAGACAACCAAGTAAAACTGGTTCAATGACAATACAGCAGTGTTAAATGTTCCAAGTTAAATAAATAAAATAACAAATACAGCAAACTTTCACGCTTAGGGCTTCATCAGGTTGAAACCAGAAATGCATGACTTTCATTTAAATAACATTAAAAAGTCACATTCATTATTTAATTAATTAATTAACATGCCTGTTTATTTTAAAGAGGATATTTTTAAAACAGGCTTTATACTATGCCATTTAAATCAGGTGGCTGATACAACACGCAATTGTTCACTCAGTCTCACACAACATGCACACTTACAGAAAACATGGAGTAATGTCAGTTTCACTACTACAAGTCTTTGGATTGTGGGAAGAGGCAAGAGTAGTCAGCAAAAAAACTGCCTTATTAGCAAATGGCAGGATAGACATTTATACAACTTCTCTGACTTGCTGTCTCTCATTTTGTCTATTGTACCTCTTGCAGAGCTGAAAAGTGTAATCATGAATCTAGAGCACCAATGTTATAGTGAGTTGTGACAATGCTGTTTTGACTTCAAAATTAGACTTGTATAATGATGTTAAATTTTGTTTTATGTAGGGGTTTAAGCCACGCACTGTGCATGGAGAGGATATACCCACTAAACTCCATTTCATATTATAATTAACTCCAAGTGATTTTACCTGGATTAAAAGTAGACTGTGACCACATTCAGTTAGTGCAAAACATGGCTGAATGAACAACTCTTCATAGGTTCATAGGTTCATAGGTTCATACTAAGCTATCTGCCCTGGGGCAATTATAAGCCTAGCCCGATTTTGTTTGGCTTACGCCACCCATTGATTTGAGTATACTGTGCCCTTTTTAAGGTTTAGTTTGCTGTGCCTCTGTCTAATAGTGACACGGAAGTAATCCCCAGGACAAACCTACGATCCCCCATCCACTCATCAAGATTCTTTTTGAAGAGATTCAGTGAGGTGCTCTGCCTAACATGAAGTGGAATTCTGTTCCAGAGCAAAGAGAGCCTCTGGGTTATAAATCTGTCCCTCCAGCAAGTTCTATTTATTTCAGTGCTGAGGTTCAAGTCCCTCGAGCATGTGGCTCTAAGGGATTTAGATTTACTGAGGTGGAGCATGTCCATTAATTCTGGATTGGACATAGCTTTATATGTCAGGCATAGATCGCCTCGAAGTAGGTGGTATGCAACTGAGTAGAGCTGGAGTTTTTTTAACCGAGCAGCATATGGCATCTGTTTGAGTCCCTTGATTCTCTTGGTGAGGTACTTTTGGGGTATTTCTAATTGCTGCAGGTGTCGGGTAAGGTACATCCCAAAAGGGGCATTGTATTCTATGATTGGCCTGATGAGGGATGACTAAAGGGGCACGATTACCTCTCTTGATCTAGATGTGAATCCTTTCATGATGAGGTGGGCTATGTAAAAGGTCTTTCTAACCACTTTGGCAATGTGGTTGTCAAAGGAGAGATTGCTATCAACTTGGGTCTCCAGATCCCTAATTACTTTCTCTGTACTTAATGGGTTACTGCCTATGTGGTAATTTGTGGGCACATTGTTTTTGCCAAAGGATATGACTATACACTTTTTGGCATTTAGCTTTAGACCATGGCTCTGGCACCAGTTATCCATCTCTGTGAGACCTTTTTGAAGGATGTTTGTGCCAGCTGGAGAGTTGATTATGGCGCCTAGTTTGCAGTCATCTGCAAACTTGGTGAGCCATAGTCCTCCCACGTTGGCCTGTACCTCTGAAAAGTATATACCAAACAAGAGCGGTCCCAGGACAGAACCTTGTGGGACGCCACTTGTGACCAGTTTCGAGTCTGACATGGCTCAAGTAACTCTCACTCTGTGCGTTCTGTCTTTGAGCCAGTTTGTGACACATCTTGTGACATAGGGGTTTATATTTAAGCTGGATAGCTTATCTATGATGCCCGAGTGGGGTATTGTGTCAAATGCCTTTGCTAGGTCCAGATCGGCTGTGTGGACTACCTTCCCTTCATCTATGGCTTTGGTGACTGTTTTGAAGAAGTCAACCAGGTTCAAAAGGCAGGATCTGCCCTTGACGAAGCCAAACTGGGTAGGCTCTAGTGTCTGTAGGTCCCCAATGTCGTTGTTTATGAGCTCCATGATGATCCTCTCCATAGCCTTGCAGACTAAGCTAGTCAGGCTTATTGGGGCGATAGTTTCCAGTGTCCGTGGAGGCTCCACCTTTGTGGAGTGGGACCACTGTTGCTGTACGCCATTCTGTGGGCACATATCAGTAGTGAGGCTGAGATTGTACAGCTGTTTTATTTGAGGGATTAGTTCTTCTTGGAGTTCATGTAGGACACAACCCGGGACGCCATCTGGTCCCATGGAAGCAGTGTTTTTTGCTTTGGAGAGGGCAGCCTTCACCTGAGCATCAGAGATGTTTGGGAGGCAGCCGTCTGCCGGGACAGATACTTGCTCTTTTTTTTGGGGGGAGGGGGTGGAGAAGTTTGCACTGAACCTGTCTTCCAGGATATTGGTGATGTCTGTGGGTTCAGTGTATTTTTTTGTCATTTAGAATCAACTCAGAACAAGTCTGGGAGTTGCATCCCAGGTTCCTAACATAACTGAATAAAGCCTTATGATTGTCTTTAGTGTCCTGAGCAATTTTTATCTCGAAGCTGGCCTTAGAGGATTTTATGAGGGATCGTAATTTTTTGCTAGTACTGATCAGGGATGCCTTCCCTATTAGGGATTTTGCTCTATCATGTAGTATCTTCCTCCTTCTGTTGTACAGTTTATTTATGGCTGGGGTCCACCAGACTGGATGTCTGCCTTTGGATGTTTGGGTTTTGGTTTTGTTTGGGATAGCATGATCCATGCATTCCTGGAGATGTCCATAGAATGCGTTTATATAGGATTCTGCAGTTTGGGCCGTAGTTTCCACTGGCCCTGGAGCCATGAAGGATTCCACTTTGGTTTTGAGAAGTGAGAAGTTCACTTTTGAGAAGTTTTTCACTGTAGTTTTCTGGGCTGGGGGTGGGGTCGGGATGTGGACATCCAGTGAAATTAATTTATGGTCTGATCTTACCAATGAGGGATATACTTCAAGTGTGGAGCATAGAGTCCCCATGTTGGTAATGATCAGGTCTAGTATGTTATCCCCTCTTGTGGGAGTGGTGACTAGTTGCTCCATAGTATTTGAGTTTATAATTTCCAGGAACCTTTGCTCTAAGGTGCTGGGGCTTGAGTAGTGCTCCCAGTCTATGTTTGGGTAGTTGAAGTCGCCCAATATAATGGTGCTCGGAGAGATCTTCATGTTCTCCAATGTTTTCAGGAAAGCCGAGTGGGATTCCTGACTTTGAGAGGGTGGTCTGTTGGATGCTATAAAATGAAAAGCAGTCTTGCCCACTGTTAGTTGCACATGGATGGTCTCTGATACTTCGTGCAATGCCACTAACCTGGTCATCTCATACAAAGTCCTTTTAATGCTGTATTAATCCCCTGGGAACAGGCCAACACTTATGTTAAATGTCCTCAGTTTTCTTAAACTTAAAAAAAATGTAGTTTTCTTTGGTCAATGACCTTGCCAACCCCACTCCAAGTTTGTCACACTGCTCTTTATCCACCCAGTCAAATGCTGTTTCCAAAAGCCATCACAACAAAACTAATTTATCTATCATGATTAGATGAAGAGCCATTTGCAGCACTTTCCTCTTCCTCTTCCTCTTTGCACTCACTGGAAGAATGCCACCTAGTCACCAGTATCTTTTGTCACTTTATTCAGTAAAAGTAAAAGTATTCCGTGGTGGTGCAGCGGTAGCGTTGTTGCCTCACAGCAAGAGGTTCTCCCATTCGATTCTCGGCTGGAGTGCAGGGAGTGCCTTCTGTGTGGAGTCTGCGTGTCCTCCCCGTGGTTGGGTGAGCGTTCGAAACACATGCGTAAATGGTAAATGGGCGTGCCTTCGTTGAAGGTTGATCGTCAAGCTGGCACCTCTACGTTAGTCAAAATCTACTGCCAATCATTAGCGGACCGGAGTTCCCCTGTGGCGACCCCTAACCGGGAAAAGCCGAAAGACAACAACATTCTGTAAAATTAAAACTGTATGTCATGTATTCCCTTTCTTCTGATGTTAAACATCCCAGTGGCATCAGTATTCTTGTTTTCTGTTCTTCTATTAGGCCAGTTAAATATCCATAGATAGCCTGCTAGGATTTACCATCCCTAAAAAATTCCTTTGCCAGAGTCCTCATCTGTGTTATCTGTTTGTGTTCAGCTTGCAGCATACTGCTTAGTGTGTTTTCCCCCTAAACATGCCATACCTTTTGACACAATGACTGCATAATTTTGAAAGCTTATTGTAGGTGCTATATACTGATCTGTACTGTTTATTTTTATACCCAATTACATTATTCTAGTAACATGATCATTGTCATCCCTCTAACATTTGTCATAAGTATGTATTCACTGTTGATTTTCTTGTCACAGTACTTATAAATGTAATCTAGTATAGAAAATAGTACAATTAAACACATCTCAAAATTCTCGTTATTTAGAATTCTTGTATGTATTAAATGTTATGAAAATAGATTAAACTATTTTATAAATATATTAATGAAAAAGCAGGAAGGAAATGGATAATTGACATTCAAGTGCTGATTAGCTTGAAGTATTTACAGAGCTGTGATTATTTTTCCCATTTTGTTAGCTTGTAGATTTTGTCACGTGTCATATTTAGAAAAAAATTGCATTGTTTAGAAATTATACAGTGCAGAATTGGAATTCCAAGTCATCTAAATGAATACAAATGCATATCTTGGCATCACATTTCAACATTGTCTGCACCATTTTGTCAGTCAAAGTGTGTTTGTGTGGGGTGGGCCATGTGTGGGTGTGGGTGCGTATGCATGTGTTTGTCTGCCTGTCTGTCTGTCTGTATTACTGTTTGTACTCAGAATAACTCATTGTAGCTACTCAGAAAATGTACCCCTTAATGGCAGTATGGCTGTATGGACTAAAGTCTTGTAGTAACTAATTCTTTGTATGGCTAAAATGACTCTGAATGACTTGGTTTAGTTGTTCACTATAGTGTTTGAATCTTAACCTCAGGTGGACTATAATTCATGAGCCTTTATATGTACATATGCTGCACAGAAATGTTGTATGAAATTTCACATAAAGGCAAATAAAGTCAGCCTACAAGAAAATATGAAGGGTGACCACCCCTTCAGGTGAAGATGTGGGATTAATTAGTGATGGTTCATAGAAGATCGGCTAAATGTGAGTAAATCAAGTGACTGGAGGTCTAGTCTTTGCCATTGACTGAAACCTAAGTCTAAGCTCAGCACAGCCACACAGCTGCCCTTTAGTGATGGCTGACAGGTATGGAAAATCATCATTGTAGTATTTCATGGGCCATGCCAGGGCACAAACTGGTAAATGAGGACCAAAGCATGCAGACCCTCCCATCCTCCACCCCACCCCAAGCATTCATTAGAACAGCCAAGGAGGAATGAGAAAACAAAATAAAAAGTAAGCAGTTCGTCCAAGATGAGGTTGGATCTGCTTCATAAAGTCTTGCCACTCCCCCCATGTCCCAGTGCATATGTATGTTGGTAAAATTAAGTCTCACTGAGGTTTGGGGGCCCATATCATGATGGTCTCATTTTTACAATGGTGTGTTGAATTTCAAGTACAGAAAAACTAGATAGATGGCATTAAGTGGGTCTATATTATAATCTCAAAGGTTTAATGCTTTGAATCACTAAAGATCGAACTTTAGTGATCGAAACATTAAACCATTGAAATTGTAATACACCCTACTTAAACCCGTTAGGGTAAGTATTTGATGTTTAATTTTTTTTATTTTCAAAGTTACGGAACTTCGATAATATGGGGTTGACCATATTGTATTCGATGTTCCGTAACTTTGAGATTATAATATAGACCCCATTAAGTCCATACATGGACAGCAAATCTTGGGGGTGTTACCTTAATTCCACTTGGATGAATGCCATAGCTTGTTTTCATTTCTATTCACATTTGATTAAATGTTTCTAAAACTTTAATGTTAAGAAACATGTGATTAACAAGGATCAGTGCCTAGTGTTGGCTTGCACAGGAGATGAACTGCAGCTATTGAGGTTAAATAAATTATGAAGTGACATAACAATGCATTTTCTGTGCATGCATACCTGACTTAATCCTACAAATAAACACTGGATAAGTGTACCACACATTTTACACTCCTGACATCCATAATTTTGTGTGTTCTAGGAGATATATTTATGCTCCAGAAAAGAGAACCACTCCCCAGGGAGAATGACATCAAAGGATAAGTGAAACATTGTGGAAGGATAGAGTGTGGCACGACATTTCCATCATGGGCAGTGCTGTGAGTGTCTGCTACAGGAATGTCATTGTAAGTGCTCTGATATGATCCATAATGCAGTTAAATGTGTAAGTCACTTCTGGTGGCAAATGGATAACACAGGTGGGGGTGGCTTACTATTTTTCCTCTACAAAATGATATCTACTTTTTTCTGCTATCACACCACCATATGTGCCAAGACAGATACAGTCCAGTTGGTGGCATTGCAATTGAACTGCCTAAACCCTGTGCTATGTCCTTTATTAACCAGCATAACACTGTAGCTACTGCAAAACATTTATATTACACAGTTACATCTATTGCATGTTTTCATGTGTTCCACATCTCACCAGCAGACTCAGGGTCTGATATCCTCAGAGGATGATATGTCAGATAAGTCTTCCCCCTTTCAGTTCAAGTACTATGTTGTTAAGAGTGCTTGTGCTTCCATAATGATCACATCTCCCTTGTCATAGGTACATCAGACAGGCAAAGGACCAAGCCAAGAAAAACAGGTATGTGTTGTCATACCTTCCTGTTGAATGAAGATGTATACAAGACATTTCATTCACTAACTCATAAGTATATCTTTGTGGTCATTTTTGTTGCACAGTTACATATGTTCCATGTTTTATGTGTTCCATAACTCATCGCCAGACATGGAGTCCTGCATTGTCCTTGTAGTATGACTACCAGAAAAAGTTTTCCCGTATTAGTCCAAGTAATATGCTGTTAGAAGTCCTTGAGCTTCCTCAGTGATAACATGCCCTTTGTTACAGGACCATCACACCACCCACAGGCATGATGAGATATGTGAATGACTATTTCATATTTGATTAGAGTTCTGTATATCACTTCAGATGCATTAACATGCATAATCAGTTGTGCATGTGTAACCTGTGCTTGTATTTTTTTTTGTCTCTGTACTTGCAGCCTAGCCACTACTCACTTCCTCCCTGAACTCGTACACTGATCCTGAGACATGATGTGATGTGGTACAGAAAAGCAAAAGCTCCAATAACACACAGGATACTGCACAATTGTTAACTTTACCTAGTCTAGATGGTAACAGTTCTGTAGCCCAAGATATCACCTCTGAAACAGAGGACAGTGCACTTGACCAGTCTGCTGGTGGTGGAGCATTGTCTACTTGTCATGATGACTGCCTTTGTCAATTATCCCAATGTAAATTTGACAGTAGTGGTGAGACATATCCACAATGGACAACTAATGCCTGTAGGACAACATGTACACATCAATGTTGAGTGAAGATGTAGGCATGTCATTACAGGCACATTATCAGTCTGAGTACCATCATGGCACTGAACTATATGCACTTTCTCAAGCAATTGACTCTGTGGCATGCCACATATGTGCGTTACTTGAGAGTCAGGAATGCAGTCACAATGAGGTCATGGCAGCAACAGTTGTACACTGAGATAGTGTGGCATTTCTTGCACACTCTGCAGAGCAGCTTATTTCAACTGTGTTTAAGCAGTGCCACAATACTACCTGGGCCATATGTGCCCTGACCCACATGATCAGTATGACACCACGTGTAAGAGGGAAGCCATCTTTTGCAAGCTCTACCCATAAAATCCATACATCCATAATGCCTGCCCTGTAATGTGCACATATAACTGTGGTGTGTCACAATGCCCAGACCACAATTGACATGTTCAGTTACATGCCACATGCCACTTCAGAGAGCCCTAGCATGCCCTGCTCTACACATGGCACCATCACCACCAGTAGATCAGCACTACAGCACTAAGGGGATGAGGTTTCAAGACACACATGATGAAGCCAGGACCTTGTCATGAGCCATCAGCATAGATATCCTCATCTATATTAGTTTTACCATGGCAGTTATCTCAGTGTACATCTTTCTCTGTCACCCTAACCATGTGGCAATGATGAATGCTGTGCTGACGACAACACATTATGCAAGTGACAAGTCTGATGCCACAGGAATTCTACTTTTGTATTATTGCAATAGAAGCATTTCAATGAATTGTACACATCATATACATCTGTTCACATATTTGACGTCTTGTTATAAGCTTTCTTGTCAATGTAAGGCATAAATCATTGTGTTGGTAATCTGCAGTAATCTGCATTTATGATTACTGCATGTTTAACCCTGTGGTCCACATGCATTTTGCTACTCCTACACCTAGGTGGTTGGTGTTAGCTATTATGTGTGTCATTAATGACGCTCATTTCCCTACTGTTTATCAATTCTGGTTGCATAAGTATGCATGGAACAGCATACCCCTGTTTCCCATGGCATGCTATTCTCTATGTACCTCCAATGAGTAAAGAGCACATAATCTTGGCATATGCATTCCACAGTTTGGCATCACATGCTGCTGCACTTCACGGTCTCACTTAACTGTAACACCTAGAAGCATAGCTGGCTCAACCAGTGCCCTGTGCTGGTACCAAGAACCAGTGCCCCACTCACTCAGCTCTTCATGTGAAGAGAAAAAAAGTGATTGACTTATTACAGCTTTAGGCCCCAGCCACATTGGCACATTATAGATCCATGCCCACCCAGCTCTTCTACTGAAGAGCAAAAAAAAAATTGGACGTTCCTTCTACACCAACCAGGTGGCCCCAAATGCACTGCACATACCCCTCCCCCCTGCACAGTAATTCAGCTTTTGCTTCTATGCCCTGCCATGGACCCTCTTTGAACCATTTTATTCAATAATAAGAATAATAATAGTAATTGTTTTCTTTTAAACTATAGCAAAATACTTGATACAAATGTAGCATACGATACAAATATAGCATACAGTTGCTACAGTTTATACCCGGCCTGCACGGACTGCTCCAGCACTCATGTCAGAGTTAAAAAAAAAGAAGTGTTATCTTTTATTTTTAAACTATAGCAACCTGCTACAATATTGCAAGCAGTTGGTTCAGTTTAGACTAGACACAGAGCACTATAGCACTAATGTTTGACAGCAAATGCAATACCGGCTTTTAAAAGCTGGTATTGCATTAAAGATTGGGATTGACTGATCATGCACCCCCAACACCTTACGCCCGTGGCAGATACCCCTCCCATCCACCCTAGCTATGCCAGTGATAACACCATATGCATACACATTCATTAGGTGCTTCCATACATGTCCATAAATGCATATCATCCTGCTCATCCTAGGACATACATTTTCCTACAAAAGTGGTCTTTGCCACATTTTAGTATAATGCTTCTGTGTCTCTTAATACAGGTAATATGCATGGCATATGTCCAGAGTAAGGTGTGCACATTTCTGCATTTTACGTATCCCAGTGTGAAATGTGGTCTGGCCTAAATTCTGGCACACCTTGTTGATGATGTATCATGTGGGTTATGTTTTTCTATCAGATTTACAGTCTGCCCTGTTATCCACATGTTGTGATGAAATACTTCACCCCAACCACAGACTGACAACCAATCTCCTACACACACATACTACTGGGCTACACATACATACTAAAGTACACATATACAATGAATATATGTACTGTAGTATGCATATGCAGTGAATACTTTGGCTTTATTTATCTACTACAGTGGCATTTATCATATGCAGATCATGCCCATACATGTATATCCATAGCAGTTGATGTATCTGTACTACATGCCTCCCTCAATAATAATTGTGTACTTCCCTATAAGCATCCTCATAAATTATGTGTAGGTGCTACCAATGGTTTGTGCATGTTGCAACAAGTCACAGTTTTGGTCCATAAATGGGAAGCATGGTGTCCCCGTGTACAAGTCACAGATGGATTACTATGACTGTCAAATGTGGTGTTGATATGCTGTCACTACTGGGTACACATCACCATTTTATTTGTGTTGATGTGTACAACTGGCATGTTATGACTTAAAGTTCTTAGCCAGATGTTGCCATGTTGCCTGCGCCAGTATATATAGCTGCAGACTGTGTTGGTCATGCCCAGATGTGCTGTCACTTTCGCCCTCATCTTCTGAGTCATACGTTCTTTTTCAAATGTCTGAAATTCTTGGTAGTGATCATCCACACCATGGTTTAACACCCCACTGTGCTTAGGATGAGTCTAGTCATCTGAATTGTGATTTTATCATACTAAAAATTGCTCAATGGTATTTCATGTCATGGTATGTGCTCTGCTGAGTGCAACTTCAGCTGGCATGGAAGGAGATGATGTCAAGATCTAGGGATCCAGTGGATAATTGCAGTCACCTGTTGCTAAAAACAGATAGAACATCAGCATGGCTACTTCATATTACCATACCCAACAGTACCAAGACACTTTCCTCCAAAAAAGGAAGCCAATCTGGTGGTCCCCTGCCATAAACAAACTCTACAACAGAAGGAGGAAACTGATGCGGAATAAGGTGAAGTGCTAAGACTGGAAAAATTCCCTTATCAGCTTCAACAAAAAGTTGAGGTCCCTCATCAAATCCTCTAAAGCTAGCTATGAAAACACAATTGCAGCAGATAGTAAAGACAACCACAAGGCCTTCCAAAGTTATGTAAAGAATCTCCACAACAATATCCAGATTTGCTCTAAGCTACTTCACAATGGTACCTCCTATACTGAGCCAACAGATACTGCCAATATACTGGCTGACAGATTCAGTGCCAACTTTACCCCTCCCCCCCCAAGGGCCAATCACAATACCAGTAGATTGCCAGGTACCCAGTATTACTGCTGCACAGGTTAAAGCAGCACTGTCCAAGGCCAAGAATACAGCTTCTATGGGAACTGAAAATATCCCTGGCTGTATTCTACATGAACTACAGAGTGAACTGGCACCTCACCTGTGTGCTCTGGTCAGTCACAGCCTCACCTCAGGCTTTACCCCTAAAGAATGGTGCACTGCTACAGTCATCCCTGTCCACAAAGGAGCGACTACAGACCCTGGGAACTACCGCCCCATTAGCCTGACGAGTCTGATATGCAAATCTATGGAACGCATCATCATGGACCTAATAAACAAGGCTATACAGAATCTCCAAACTCTGGATGACACACAGTTTGGTTTTGTGAAAGGTAGATCATGCCTGCTCAACTTAGTCAACTTCTTTGAGTCAGTCACCTGAGCTGTGAATGAAGGCAAGGTGGTTCATACAGCCTACCTTGATCTGGCCAAGGCATTTGATACCATTCTCCACTCATGAATCATAGAAAAACTCACTAAACTAGGCATCAACCCCTATACCACTAGGTGGGTTGCAAACTGGCTCACATATAGAACCCAGAGTGTGAAAGTACCTGACTCCAAATCGGACTGCCAACCAGTCATGAGTGGACTCTCACAGGGTTCGGTCCTGGGCCCTGTCCTGTTTGGTATATAGCTCTCTGAAGTCCAAGCCAACACGAAGGGACTCTGGCTGAAAAGGTTTGCAGACAATTGCAAGTTGGGAGCTATTATTAACTCCCCAAGTGATGTTGACATCCTACAGAAAGGCCTCACTGAGACCAATGACTGGTGTCAAAACCATAGCCTTAAGCTCAATGCAAAAATATGTGTCATCGTTCTCCCTTGGGAAAAACCCTGTTCCCATGAATTACCACATCAATGGTAGTCCACTGAACACAGAAGGTGTTATAAGAAATCTGGGAACACAGGTTGAGAGCAACCTGTCTTTTGACCACCACATTGCCACTGTGATCAGAAAGTCCTTCTATGTGGCACATCTCATTACTAAGGGTTTTGCATCCAGGAAGAAAGAGGTCATTATCTCCCTCTACTCTTCCCTCATTAAGCCAATCATTGAGTAAAATGCCCCATTTGGCATGTACCTCACTAGACACCTGCAACAACTGCAAAGGCTACAAAAGTACCTCATAAAGAAGATCCTAGGCCTTAAACACTTGTCCTATATGGACAGATTCAAAAAACACCAACTATTCTCTGTCTCATATCATCTACTTAGAGGCGATCTCTGCTTGACTTACAAAGCCATGTCTGACCCAGATCTGTTAGAAATGCTACATCTAAAGAAATCCCAATCCCACCACACTACACACGCCAGAGACCTCAACCTCATTACCACAATCAACAGAACTTGCTAGAGGGACAGGTTCATAACCCAGAGATTGCCCATGCTATGGAATAGACTTCCCATACAAGTCAAACAGAGCACCTCACTGGCCCTCTTCAAGAGAAATCTTGATGAGTAGATGAGAAATAGAAAATTCACCCTGGGGATCATTGCATTGGTTCTACTCGACAGAAACACTGGGAACTAAGGTCGGGTGGCATGATGCCAGAGTAATCCTATGAGCTAGGCTTGTAAAGGCTCCAGAGACATTAGCCTAGTACACACCAATGAACCTATATAGGAAAATGTGCCATATGAATCATACATAGGCATACTTACCAAGCCTCTCAGGAATCTCACCTTCTTGAATTGCTGCCCATATCGTACTCTCTCATCAAATAGCCTCATCATGAATGCTACCACTGTGTTATTATCAGATTAATAATGCAGCCATCTGGTGAGGACACTATCTGACAATTGAATAATGACCACTCTTTCTGTTAAATGTGTCATCTCCAGAAGGATGTTTGATTGGAGCATGGGTGCAATCAGTTGCTCCCAGGACATGTGTGAAGCTGAATATGGAACAGAACTATTCCATGGCAGTTTTCCTTTCATGTGGGGTTGATGGGAAGCATATAAACTCATCCACCTTACTTCCTGTGACTGCCAGGAACTGTCCTAGTATGTAACTAGCGGGTCTATATCAGAAGCACGAAAAGGCTTCTGAGCGAATACAAAAACAGCGACACATGTTCATCGAATCACATTTAATTGATTCAATGACTATATCATAGGGCAAGGAGATAGTTGGCCAACTTCACGGAGTTGCCCCTTCCTTCCCTAACGTGTGATCTCGGAGTTGGTATATTTAGTTAGGGTGGTGTGGGGGGTGAAGCACCCCACATGTTTATGGTGTTAAATTATTTTCTTTAGCGAACGGCCGCGTAAGTTTTTTCCCTCGGGAAAAATTTGGTTACGTGGCCGTTCTCTGTTTTCAGGTTTCGTGCATTATGTGTTGACTTTTATGTAGTCGCTCATATGCACTTTCGGTGTTATAATATAGACCCGTAACTAGCACCTGTCTGGGACACACTTCCAGTATCAGCAATGTGCTGCTGGAATATCCCAGAAGCCAGTATACCCAGGCTTAGGCACACCTGTGTTTCTACTGGGACTGGGTTACCTAGGAGGATGTGTGAAGACATGCTGTTGCACACATCCTACACACACACCCTGCACCAGCTATCTATCCAATCCTTATCTATCTGTTATTGTTTGGGCAAAAAAATGGCTTAACTGCTGTCTCAGTCACCACCATGCTGACATGTCTGTGGATATCAGGATGCACTGGCAGATTGCCCTCAAAACTACTCTGCAAAATCCTAGCCTGCTGCGGTGCTTTGTCTGTATAAGTCATTATTTCAGGTATTTCTTCAGATTTTGCAGCTAATTTTCACAAAATTACAAGATCATTTTAAATGCCTAATCAAGCAAATGTGGCCTCTGTGAATGCTTTCCTTAAAGTATTGGCATACTACTTCAGATTTTACCGTTATCGGGTGCACACATTATGCTTTGGATTCTGGTGCATGTGCATGAAATCCACAATTATCCTGCACTGTACTCATTATCATATGCACCTGGCTCTTGGTTGTTCTTGGAATCCTGTCTGCCCTTTGGTTGATGAAGCCTTTCTTCGGCGTATTGTACTGTGTACAACTTTGTTTTGGCATCTGGCCCAATGTCTCATTCAGAATTTTCCCCAATTTACTCTTGATAAGCACGACACGGAGCAGACACACCTCTGAGAAAAAATGTATTGTACAGAACAACTCACTGCACTATGTACAATTTTGTTTTAGAATTTGAACTAATCTCTCATTTAGAATTTCTTCCAGACTGCAATTGATAAACAGTGCCCTATACAGAGCAGACACAACTCTAAGAAAAAATGTAATGCAGAGAACATCTCGCATCTCATCTGTGCATTCCAGTAATGCCCTGAGCAGCAAAAGTATGAACTTCTCTTAACATACACTTCCACACACAGCTGTAGAATACAGTATGTTGCAATGTCACCTGTGTCATTGCCCCATATGTTCTCATGTTTTACCTTCTTTGCATTGTTACAGCATAAATGATCTAGCATCTCCTTCTACAATTCACCGTCTAAAGTATCAGTACTTCTAGAATCAGTCATTGGTAATATGCAAAAAAGGGGTTTATGGATGCTAAATAAGCTATAGGGTTTATTAACGCTAGACCACCCTCATTTCAACTACAACACAGAGTTCACCTCTTGAAAAAATCTAGTCTTGATCCCCCATAATACTATGAAAATAAGCAAGAATAAATCTTCTTTTATTGATGCAGAAACATATAAACACGTTTTAACCAGTACATAAGACTGAATTATGTACTGGTTATAATGTTATAATGGAAATGCCTTCCATATTGCAACATTATACTTTATAGTGCTCAAAAGATCATCTTACTGTTTTTGAACCGCTCAATGCATTCTAAAATTTACTCCTAACATATAAATCTCATGTCTATTAAAATATGCAAACATTGATTTCAGCATCATCCCCAAATCCTATACTTTTCTTGTTACTTAATGTTAACTCTACTTCATATAAAAAAATTCTCCTCCATTGCTATACAATCACCAATCCAGAGTCTATATTTATAATTAATAATGATGTAATCTGCACATACGAAGCACAATTGAATTGTCACGTCAGGTAAAACTTCCCATCTAGCTCCCTGTACATTTACAATACATGTATAAAGTATAACATTCATAAGAGTAAATAAAGCCCCATTCTTAGGGTGGCCTTCTTTAACTTTTTTTTTGCACCTTAAGCCTTCTTCCTCTCTGTCCATTTGCTAAAACTTGATTCCAAGTATTCTTCTATACAGACCTTAATACTGTAATTATATTTTAACTAGCTGCATAACTTTCTAAGATCTCTGAAGTTTTTCAGTCTAAAAAAAAATGTTGTTTTCATCATAGGCTACCATCTTATCCATAATTTTATTCTGCAGTATAAAGTCAACTTCTTCATAATCAAGTGCATATCTTTTCTTGGCTTTTCCTTAAGGCCCTATACGCCACTGTGCATGTATTTCCCAACTAAAATACTGACACAACACTAAACTGTATAATCAGCATTACTAAAAGTAATAGGTTTCTAGTCTCGCACATTTATTTTTTAAAATAATCTTAATAACACCATCACAAATTATTGCACTGCATTTCTTTACTCAAAGTAATTTGGCAATAGTCTTAACTTCATGGCTGTTCTATTGTTGTAATGCCTCCTTCTGAGGATTCTCAATAATCATGTCATAATTTGAAATCATTTTAACCTTTTTTCTGTTTTTTCAAAATGTGATGCTCCACCCCCTTGTAATTATCTGTGGAATGCCCTCTGACCTTTGATGTCATGTTAGGCATTCCACTAAACCTGTCAGTTCAGTGCATGGAAGCAATTCTGTGGACTGTGGTGTTTTTTCTAGTGAAAATACTGATGTCCAAGTTACTGGTTTAACTTCTGATGTTAGAATTCTAAATCCTTACAAGGATGACCCTTATCTGAGTTCAGCAGAAACTTCAAAAGACAGCAATATTTATGTTGACGAGGCTGAATGATAGAGTGAAGACCTGCTCTAGAATAATTACTTGGCCAGTAATCGTGCATCTTATCCTGCACGATTATGTCTACTTGGCCACATACACTGTACTGCACTCTCCTTAACTTTACATTGTTATGGAAGTTCACTTTACCATTATCCTAGTATAAAATGCTATTGGCTTAACTTGGTTGGTGTAGACACACATATTATGATCTATCTTTGAATGATTTCTCATATCATTGTATTTCCAGCGTTATAATACGTTTGTATACTGAGTATTCATTTGTATCTTGCTAATGATTGTTTTCTCACTACTGTATGTTCAAACAGTGTTTTTTTTTTCTTTTCATTATTGTATGCTCAAACAATTCATCACACTATGTATACATATAATTTTCTGTCTGTATTTTATGGAGCTTTTCTTGCCAAGCCTCTGCTGAAAACGTGTTTTTCCGCACAGATGGATTTTCCTGGTCAACAAAAACATTCGATAAATCAATAAATAAAATAAAATAACATAAAATAAAATCATTTGGGAACTCACAAATATTTATGGATTCTAATAGGATATAATGAATTTCTTTTGATGCTGATTACAATAATTATTTTTTTTTCTAAACTGGTGACTTTATTACTTTCATTTTGTGGTCACACTTACATAACAGTAACCATTGTTGGTTCACAGCAGTTCACTGTTGTTTTTTTCTAATGCTCTGAGTGGCAGTATTTGTATGAGTAAAATGTTTTTGTTTGGAATGAAGGGGAGGAAGTTAGTGAAAGGTATGGATCTGTTTGAAAACAAGGTATGAATATGAAATTAAAAGCGAGTAGGGCAATGAACTGCAACAAACAGTAGAGCACATAAACATATCCTGTTTCACCATTGCACAAACAAAACTGTAATTTCCTGAAAAGTATTCATTAGATTACAAAACTGAATGTGAATGCATTTAAAGTATTTTTATCCCGGTACTTCTGAAGCCCAAGAAAAAATAAGAGCAAGTCTCAGAAAAAATCCTGCCATACTTCAATATTTCCAGCTCTGCTCCAGCACTGTTAACCTAATGTGACATAATGCTTAAGGGTTGAAGTTTCAGAAATGTAAGTTTCAGAATGCCAGTTTCAACTAGGGAATAAATAATTCCACCAAAGGAAACACACAGAGCAGGTGCCACTAAGGTAAGTGATACAGTTATTGCAACACACACAAAACAAAAGCAGAGCACTTACTAAACAAATCATTTTAACCATCCATTCACAAGTTGTGAAAACCTTTAATTTTCATCTATTTCTTTTACTATGGAATAAATAAGTTTCGTATTTAATCGTTCAGACATGTCTTACTTGTTATACTTTCCTTGATACTGCAACACTGGGAATACATTTGAAAAGAGTTTACTAAAGGCTTAAAGCCTGTTATATTGTTTTAAAAAGGGTATGTGTAAATTGTCATGCATATATACACCAAACAGACTTTTGGAGTGTTTTCTTATTTTGTTGGGACAATAACTTGCAAATCAAGATGCTGCCCTCTGGATGAGAATCATGATTAATAACAATACTGCTTTATTACCAAGTTAAGGTCTGTTCTATTGTATATACTGTTAGGATGGTCCTTGTTGTTCTACTGTATTTGATAAGATTTTCTTTCTGTAAGCTTTTAGGTTCATAGTTTCATAGGTGGTTACTGGGCTATTGACCCAAAGGTCTTTATAAGGCTAGCAGTGTGTGCCTGATATAATACTAGAGAAACCCAATATAAATTATCTTGCCTAAACTTGAGATCTTAGTTAGCAATAACTGCCCATATCTAGGAGGATCATAGGTGAAATCCCAGGCAGGAATTTACCATTTTCCATCCAGTCATCCAGGCAACACTTAAACAGGATCATAGAGGGGCATTCTTTGATGTGAACTGGTAGCCTATTCCAGAGGAGTGACAGCCTCTGAGAGACATATTTGTCTGTCCAGCAGGTCCTATTTATGTCAAAGACCAGGATAAGGTCCCTGGAGCAGGTGACCCTTGTTTCATTTGACTTGCAGATGTGCAGCATTTCCATTAGGTTTGGATCCCAGATTGCTCTGTAGGCCAGACATGACTCTCCTCTAAGCAGTATACTTGCTACTGTGTACAGTGAAAGTAACTTCAGTCTATCAGTCTATGACATGTGCTGGGGACCCTGAATTTTTTTGGTTAGAAATCTCTGAGGTCTCTGAAGTTGCTGCAGGTACTTGGTAAGGTACATACAAAAGGGAGCATTGTAATCTACTATTGGCCTGATGAGGGTCGAGTACAGGGGTGTTATGACCTCTTTTGCTTTTGAGGCAATGCCTTTCCTATTGAGGTGTGCGACATAGAATGCCTTCCTTACCACAAGTCGGTTACTACCGAGTTGTTACTTAGGGTATTATTATTTATATGATAGTCTGCAGGGATATCGTTTTTACCAAAGGGGATGATAATGCATTTTGTTGCATTGCGTTTGGTCCACGGCTTTGGCATCAATCATTGGCTTCTGTAAATGCCTCTTGAAGTATATTGACATAGTTTGTAGAGTCAATGATCGCACCTAAATTGTGGTCATCAGTAAATTTAGTCAGCCGCAGCCCATCTGTTTTGGTCTGAACTTCTGACAAGTATATTCCAAACAACAGGGAGCCCAGCACTGACTCCTGTGGAACTCTACTAATGACAGGTCTGCTGGTTTAGGTAAAGTCCTCAGCTTTGGCTGATTGTGATATGTCGGTGAGCCAGATAGCAACCCACCTGACGACATAAGGGTTTATATTCAACTGGAAGAGTTTATCAATGATGCCTGAATGTGGGATTGTGTGGAAGGTCTTGACTAAGTCAAGGTAGGCTATATGCTCAGATTTGCCTTTGTCTATGGCTCTGATGATGTTTACAAGTCAATTACTTTAATAAGTTCTTCTTGCATACTCTTAATAGCTTAGCCCCCATATGTATCAAGCAAACAAAAGTGAATCACGCCCATGGCTAACAAAACTGACCAAACAATGCATCCTTCATAGAGACAAGGCATAGAAAACTTGGCAAAAAGATAGAACACAACAAAATGAAATTAATTTCAAACAACTAAGAAATATAGCCAAGACGCTAGCAATACAAGCTAAAAAAATATTTCTCCTCTAAGCTAACAACCTTACAAAGTAATCCAAAGAAATTCTGGAAGTCAGTCTCCACCCTTCTCAGCCCTGTAACTCTACAGAATCCCTCTCTTGAACCTGACAAGACCCCTAATCAAATTTCCCATGACTTTAATACCCACTTTGCTACCACCATCCAAAAATTAATCAAAGACTCCTCAACAAGCCCAAACCAATACTCCCAGAATACTAATAATCTCATACAAAATGGCACTGCACCACTCATTTTCTATTCAACCAGTACCCATATCTCTCATATGTAAACTATTAAAAAACTCAAAATATGCTCTCTTTCCACAGACAACCTTCCCCCAGAAAATTTGCAACTAGCAGCAAATGCAATTGCATATCCAGTTAGTATTCTTATAAACTGCTGTCTAGCAGAAGGATACATTCCACATCTATGGAAAAATGTATTATTACTCCACTACATAAAGGTGGAAACTCTCACACCCTCTCAAACTATCACCCCATCTCTATACTTTTCCGACTATCCAAAATCCTTGAGAAGTATGCACACACACAATTACTCAAGTGCCTCACTGATAATAATCTTCTATCTCCCACACAACATGGCTTCCACCCAGAGCACAGCACTTTTATAGCCCTGTTGTCATTCACCGATACTGTCAACAAAGCCTTAGATACAAATCATTCCACTTCAGTAATCCTATTGGATCTATCTAAGGCTTTTGACACAGTATCACATACTAAACTTTTGATCCAATTAACAAAACTTGGCCGCGCCCCCAAATCCCTCAACTGGTTTACATCATACCTAAACAATAGACAACAATCTGTAAAGTGGCATAACATCCAATCTGATTATCTGTCAGATAACATAGGAGTCCCACAGGGTTCCATTCTGGGACCATTACTCTTCAATATCTTTATTAATGACCTCCACAAAGTCTCTCAACTAGGTAAAATTATTCAATACGCCGATGATTCGACAATAATCTCCACTTCAAACAATTTCTCTGACCTCCTCACAGTTACTCAAAATGCTTTTACAGAGATTGAATCATGGCTAAACAATTCATAACTGCTACTAAATGCCAGTAAAACAAAACTTCTATTATTCTCTTTAAAACAATCAGATCTAGACTTCAAAATCTTATCTAAAGATGGAACTGAAATAGAAATAGTAAAATCTGCCAAACTACTAGGCATTGCAATTGACGACAAACTCACCTTTGAAACACACATTCTCAAAGCAATGAAGAAAACACACTTTAAACTTGGCAAACGTTATCATCATAAACTTTACATGGACAAAAACACCAAAACAAAACTGCCAAGTACCTTACTCATCCCTGCTCTACTTTATGGTAGTGCCATCTTTATTAACCTTCACTCATCCCTCAGCAATAAACTTCAGTCTTGTCACTATAAAATAGGTAAATTCACCTCAGCAAAGTCTAACCGCTCACACCACTGCCAAGCCATCTCTGAACTGAACTGGTTAGATTTCCCAAACTATCTTTGCTATACCCAACTAATGCTAGCCCATAAACTAATTTATAAACCAAATACCTGCCCAGCACTCTCATCAATACTACAAACTTATATTCCTTCACATACCCTAAGATCCTCCAACAAATTGCTGCTAGGTGTAAGCAAGCCCAACAAAAGAGCTGGGCAATGCTTGTTCTCCCATAGCATTGCTAAAAAATGGAACTCCTTGCCCTCTCAAATTACCCAAATAGACTGTATAAAGACATATAAAGCAGCATTAAAAACTTACTTCCTACATAACCTCAAATGCCAATGCAAATCAAACAAATCACCATAAAAACTTCACTACTTATTTCTAACCCAGTTCCATAATTCAGAATAACTTTTACCCTGACAGCAACACAGCTCTAATACTGCTATAACTGTTCAGCAAGAACTGCCTTGTTTTTTTCATGCAATGCCAAAAAGAAACAACTCAAGCTTTGTACTATACTACCAAGTTCTGATACATACTGCTAAGTTTTATATTGTCTATGTATTCTATTTTTATACTTCTTTTTTTTTTTAATTTTTCCATACTTCAGCTTTTGAATTTTTTTTTGTCAAGTGTCTATATTTTTATTTGATTGTATCAGTTGTGGAGCTTTTCTCCCTGACCCTCCACTAAAAATGGGTTCCTGACCCAGTGGACTTTCCCGATCAACAAATGTCAATAAATAATAAATAAATAAGTCCCCCAGGTTTAGCAGGCATGCCCTGCCTTTGACAAAATGTGTCAGATCAAGGTTTGGAGATCAACTATATCCTTATTTATAAGGTCCATGATAATTCATTCCATCGCCTTACAGATAAGGCTGGTTAAGTTTATGGGTCTGCAGTTCCCAAGGTCTGTTGTTGTACCCTCTTTATGAAGGGGGATGACAGTTGCTGTTTTCCATCCAGCAGGGACAAAGCCAGTACTCAAGCTGTGGTTGAAGAGAGTACCTAAGGGAGCTGCTAACTCATGTTTTAGACCATTTAAAACTCAACCTGGTATGTCATCCGGTCCCATAGAGGCTGTGTTTTTGGCCTTGGAGAGACAGCATTAATTACTTGCAAGGTGGGGAGATGTAGTGGGAATGCTTTGTGAAATGTTTGGTGGGGACAGGGGGGGTGAACTTTTCACCAAACCTGTCAGCTAATAGTTTAGCTATTTTCACAGGATCACGGTGTGTGATGCCATCCACAGCTAGTTCAGCACACATTTGGGTCCTACCTGTTAGGTTACAAATATAGATGAAGAATGCCTTACGGTTATCCCTTGCTATGGTTGCAAAATGTTTTTCAAAGTTGCCCTTAGAGGATTTTACAAGTTGTCTTCTTTGTTTCTTCAAGCAGAGGAGGGTACTCTTCTAGTGCTGGGACCTCTCATTTTATTCTTACACAGCAAATTCTTCCTCTTGCTATGTAACTTTATTAATACTAGATGTCCACCAGGGAGGCTTGTTTTTTCTTCAGGATCATGTTTTGATCCTATTGGGTACAGCTGTGTCAATACATTTGTATAAGTGTTTGTACAGGTCTTTTTTGTTTACCTTAATATAGTTGTCAATCCCATCTGTGGGAATAGGAGCTTTGAAATTATTTATGCCATCCCTTAGGAGGGTATAATTAGCTTTGTTGAATTTTTTTAGCCTGATTTCACCTAAAAAGGGTTCTTGTTTTATAGCTATTTCAAATGTGACTGGTTTGTGATCAGATTTAACCAGTGAGGGTCCTATACTTGTGGTGGTGCAATGGTCACCTGTGTTGGTGAGGACCAGGTTGAGAATATTTGAGCCCCTTGTGTGATTGCATACTATTTGTTCCAGCACATTAGTGTTAACAAAGTCCAGGAACCTTTGTTTGAGCATGTTGGTACATGTATAAGCTTTCCAATCAATGGTGGGATAGTTAAAATCGCCAAAGGCTAGAGTGTTTGGTTGTAATTTTTTGACTCAAGCAGGCCCCAAATAAACAGTGTGGGTATCTTAGTTCATTGAAGGGACCTATAGCTAATGATGACATGAAGGAGGGTCTTACCCACAGTTAGTTAAAAATGGAGTAACTGCATGGAGTTTTCCTATCTAACCAGACTAGAAGTGTATTTATTTTTGATGAAGATAGATACTCCTCCTTCTTTGGTTTTCACACATTTATTTTGTGGTCTGAAAGTGTGGAAGGCATTGTAGTCTTGCAAGGCTGGGGTACTCTCTGCGGCCCTGAACCAAGTTTCTGTGACTTCACAGACATCAACATCCTTCAGGGGGAGGAGTGCTTCCAGAGAGTGCAGTTTCTGATTTAAACTCCTACCTTTTAGCAGCACAACCTTTAATTTATTTGTGAGTGATATTTTCATGTCAGAAGTTTTGTTCTAGTGACCTTGCCTAAAAAAGACACTATGAGGGAGGCAAGTGCCTTAGCCAGTAACTGAAAGCCTAGAGGTGACCAATGAAGACTATTTCTGGCAAAGCAGCCTGGTCTATCAGCCATGTCATCTGAGACAGACAGGAACCAGATCCCCTTAGAATGACGCCAGAAACTAAGCCAATTGTTGAAGTCAATCATTTTTTGTTTATATTGTGGCATCATCCTAGGTGAGGGTAGAATGCTGCTCAAGGCTAGGGACAGTCCTGTCTGGGACACATATTCATAGAACTCAATCATGTCTCTCTTTATATAGTCCAACAAGGTATGCCTGAAGTCATTCACACCAACATGAACTATGATGTAGTCATAACAGTGCTTGTTGAGAGACTTGAGTGCATGTATGATCCGACGGATCCTGGTACCCGATAGACAGTTGACCATAACTTTTTCCTTGTTCAGCCTGGTGATTGGGACATCTGTGTGTCTTACAATGGAGTCCCTTTGACTAAAAAATTTGGTTTAGATGTGCTTTACATTAGGGGCTTATTTTGTGAGACACTGGTGCTTGTGTTTTTATGTGTATTGAGTGCTGTTGGTGCTGTGTTAGGTGTAGCATGTTTGTGTTTGGAAGGACTCTGGTGTTTAGGTAGTTTTCTGTTGAGTACCTCCATGCATGATAGTTTATGTGTTGAGTGCATGGTTTATGTAGGAAGTGTGAATGTGATCTTACGTAGGAAATGTAGTATGTGATCTGGCAACCTGTTCAGTGTTACTGTTCTATGAGCGAGAGAGCAAGGATTCCAGATTCTTAGTGTAGGCATATCTCTCACAAATTGTACTTGGGTGATTTAGGAGTAGAGGATTGTCGGTGTACAAGAAGTAGTTTATTTATTTATTTAATTTATTTAACATTTGTTGACTGGGAAAGTCCGACTAGGTTCCACAGATCCTGTTTTCAGTGGAGGCCTGGGGAGAAATGCTCCAGAAGCATGTCTTTAGAATGTGGGAGGAAACCGGAGTACCCGGAGGAAACCCACGCGAACACAGGGAGAACATAAAAACTCCACACAGAAGGCACCCCAGCCAAGAATCAAACCGGAGAACCTCTTGCTGTGAGGCGACAGCATTAACCGCTGCATCACTGCGCCGCCCATAAGTAGTTGCTACACTGCCTTAGGATACCCATGTCAATCAGGCTGGTAGGAGAAATGGAGTGAAACTGACCATCCATAATGCTAGGTTGAATCCTGTTTTCGTAGAGGGTAGAGAAAGTGGAGGAGTGTGGCATAACTGGGGGCTTCAAATGGAGTCTATACTAATTTAGTGCTCTATAAAGGGTCAATACTAGCGGGGGTTCTCTACATGGTAAGAGACTATTGCAGATTTGGTGGTTTTTGGACTGTTTAAGAGGCAAAAGAGCAGCTGAGATTCTATCTGAGCAGCTATTTGTAATTTAAGCACTTCTTAGCCAGATCACAGGCAGCTACTAAGGGAAAATTTATCAACTGTAGTTTTTGCATCTATAACTGCCAGTGGTTACCCACAGCTGAGTGGTAGTGCATGATGGCACATGGAGGTGCACTATGCATAAACAAATAAATATAGCAGAGCAGTGGCTGGTTGCCTAACTCTGTGGAGCTGTGTTAAAATAAGCACAAATCTGCGCAAACACGGGGCTTATGTAGCAACACTGAGCAAACTGAATTAAACAAATTAACCAATAAAAAAGCTCAAAACTGATCCCTGTGCCAGCAGCCTTCAATCAGCTGAGTCCTAACTGCACTTTCCTGCCACAAGGGTGCAGGGGAGGGCCCTCTCCAACAAAAGAAAGACTGGTTTAGTGCTCAGTTTAACAGAGAGAACCAGATTCAGCAGGTCTGAATCTCGTCTATGCTACAGCAGATAAAAAGTGCAACAAATCAGCAAGAACTTCTTCTTCTTCTTCTTTTTCTTTCAGCTGTTCCCATCAGAGGTTGCCACAGCAGATCATCTGTTTCCATTTCTTCCTGTCCTCTGCATTTTGCTCTGTCATACCAACCACCTGCATGTCCTCACTCACTACATTCATAAACCTTATCTTAGGCCTTCCTATTTTCCTCTTACCTGGTAGCTTCATCCTTAGCATCATTTTCCCAATATACCCAGCATCCCTCCTCAGCACATGTCCAAACCAATGCAATCTTGCCTCTCTGGCTTTGTCTCCAAACCGTCGAACCTGGGCTGTCCCTCTAATATACTTATTCCTAATCCTGTCTACCCTCATCACACCCAGTGCAAATCTTAACATCTTTAACTCTGCCACATCCAGCTCTGACTCCTGCCTTTTTGTCAATGCCACTGTCTCCAACCTATATAACATAGCTGGTCTCACTACCCTCTTGTAGACCTTCCCTTTCACTCTTACTGGTATTCGTACAGTTGGAAGCATATTGGTATCCAGAGACAATGAACTCATGTCTGTCACAAATCACTCCTGACACTCTTCTCCACCCACTCCACCCTGCCTGTACTCTCTTCTTCTCCTCTCGCCATTACTCCGGACTGTTAATCCCAAGTATTTAAACTCATTCACCTTCACCAACTCTACTCCTTGCATCCTCACCATTCCTCTATCCTCCCTCTCATTCACACACATATATTCTGTCTTAGTCCTGGGGACCTTCATTCCTCCCCTCTCTAGAGCATATCTCCACCTCTCCAGGGTCTCCTCAACCTGTTCCTTACTCTCACTACATATCACAATGTCATCTGCAAAAGCCTACGGGGACTCCTGTCTGATCTCGTCTGTCAACCTGACCATCATCACTGCAAATAAGAAAGGGCTCAGAGCTGATCATTGATCTAATTCCACCTCCACCTTAAATGCATCTGTCACTCCCACTGCAGATCTCAGTGCTGTCACACTACCCTTGTAGATATCCTGTACCACTCTTACATACTTCTCTGCCACTCCCGACTTCCTCATACAATACCACAACTCCTATCTAGGCACCCTGTCATATGCTTTCTCTAAGTTCAGAAAGACACAATGCAACTCCTTCTGACCTTCTCTGTACTTCTCCAGCAACACTCTCAGAGCAAACATCGCATCTGTAGTGCTCTTTCCTGGCATGAAACCATACTGCTGATCACTAATCATTACCTCTCTTCTTAACCTACCTTCCACTACTCTTTCCCATAATTTCATGCTGTGACTCATCAATTTTATCCCTCTGTAGTTACTACAGCTCTGCACATCACCCTTATTCTTAAAATCGGTACCAAAACATGTTTTCTCCACTCCTCAGGCATCCTCTCACTTTCCAAGATTTCATTAAACAATCTGGTTAAAAATTCCACTGCCATTTCTCCTAAACATCTCCAGGCTTCCACAGGTATGTCATCTGGACCAACAGCCTTTCCATTTTTCATCCTCTTCATAGCTATCCTTACTTCCACCTTGCTAATATGTTGCACTTCCTGATTCACTATCCCCACTGCTCTCTCTCTCTCTCTCTCTTTGTCATTCTCTTCATTCATCAGCCCCTCAAAGTACTCTTTCCATCTGTTCAACACACTCTCCTCGCTTGTAAGTATGTTTCCCTCATTATCCCTTATTACCTTTACCTGCTGCACATCTTTCCTAGCTCGGTCTCTCTGTCTAGCCAATCGGTACAGGTCCTTTTATCCCTCCTTAGTGTCCAACCTTCCATACAACTCTTCATACGCCTTATCTTTAGCCTTTGCCACCTCACTCTTTGCCATGCACCTCATCTCCTTATACTTTTGTCTACTTTCTTCATCTCTCTGACAATCCCACTTCTTCTTCGCCAACCTCTTTCTCTGTATACTCTCCTGTACTTCCTCATTCTACCACCAGGTCTATTTGTCTGCCTTCCTCTGTCCAGATGTCACACCAAGCACCATTCTAGCAGTCTCCCTTACTAGCTCTGCTGTAGTTACCCAGCTATGCGGTAACACTTCACTGCCACTCAGTGCCTGTTTTAACTCTTCCCTGAACTCCACCTCACAATCACCCTTTTTCAATTTCCACCATTTGATCCTTGGTGCTGTCCTCACACTCCTGCTCCTCCTCTTCTTGATCACCAACATCATTCTACAGACCACCATCCTATGCTGCCTAACTACACTTTCCCCCATCACCACTTTACAATCTCCAATCTCCTTCAAACTGGCCCTCCTGCATAAGATATAATCCACCTGTGTGCATCTCCCTCCACTCTTGTATGTCACCCTATGCTCCTCCCTCTTGTTAAAATACGTATTCACCACAGCCATGCCCATCCTTTTTGCAAAATGCACTACCGTCTGACCTTTTGCATTCCTTTCCTTAACACCATACCTTCCTATCACTTCCTCATCCCTTCTGTTCCCTTCACCAACATGCCCATTGAAATCTGCTCCAATCACCACTCTCTCACCCTTGGGTACAGTCATCACCACTCCATCCAATTCACTCCAAAATTTTTCTTTCTCATCCATCGCATACCCAACTTGCGGAGCATATGCACAAACAACATTCATCATTACACCATCAATTTCCAGCTTCATAAACATCACTCTATCTGACACTCTTTTCACCTCCAAAACAATCTTGGCATATTGTTCCTCCAGGATCACCCCTATACCATTTCTCCTCCCATCCACACCTTGATAGAACAATTTGAGCCCTCCTCCAATACACCTGGCCTTCCTTCCCTTCCACCTTGTCTCTTGCACACACAATATATCAACCTTCCTTCTGTCCATCATATCAGCTAGCTCGCTCCCTATACCAGTCATACTGCCACTGGGGATGCACAAGCCAGTGCATTTCTTTGTGCTGGGCCCAAGCCCAGATAAATGGGGAGGGCTGCGTCAGGAAGGGCATCCGGCATAAAACATTTGTCAAATGAGATATGCGGAAAACAAATCAGTAAGAACAGTTTTAAAAAATCAGCAATTTAGTAAAATACAGTTAAAAATGCAAAATACAGTATAAAATTGTACTTATGGTTATCAGAATGCAACAGATGCCTTGGATTGCACAGATGAATACAGCAGACCAGTGCCTGGTCACCTAACTCTGTGGAGCTGTGTTAAAACAGTAATGCCTAATAAAGTTGCCAAAAAGAAATATTTAGTTTTGTGACTCATATGTTTAGTCACATACTGTTTCTTCACAGCCCATTCATCTGTGGTTTCTTGTGAGTATGTGTATGTATGCTTGACTGCATTACTCCGAGGCCAGTGTATAACTTTATATGAAATGCAAGCTTCAGCATTTGTTAAGTTTTCTTGGAGAACCAGAGTTGCAGTGAAAGGGAGAGAGATGCTGAAAACTAGCTCTTTGAGGTTTCCATTATGAGCAGACAAAAGTGAATGCACCAAGAATTGGAATTGCCAGACTGTATTCGCCAAAAATATCTTGCTGAAAAACACCTTTTTGAGTGTTTTTGCATGGGGCTAGACCCCATCCCCCCTTGAACATATATACACCAACTCTATGGTCACACTAACTTGAGGAAGGCGAAAGTTGTCCCCAAAAGGGGATCACTTCTGGTACATCTCACTGACAGTGATCTTCTATGAAGGAACTCTGATCTTCAGTGAGTTGAACCTCTGGCTGTTGATGTTCGAAATTTCAATTTTCATCCATTTGTAGGTCACTTGCTCTGAAAGTTTTTCACAACTCAATTCCACTTTCTCGATAATTTGAGATAATCAGTTCATTTGGTTTCATTTCGAGCTCCACACTGCAAATCCAAACATAATTATTCTCTCATACACGAATTTCATTTGAAAAACAGACTAAAACAGGGTAACACTAAGTTATTTTTCAGCATTACCTCTTGGTAAGTGTAATAATATCCGTGCTCCTTATATTTTTCATTAAGTATAAAACTCCCTATCTGATAATCCTTTTTGTGGAATTACTAGATAGTGGGAATGCACCAGGCTTTATTAGAAATTTTTATTTTACATTCTGCATGTAGTTTCCACACTGACAAATTTACTGCAGGGTATAGTACTGTATCTTCCCCTTCATATTATAATATTGATATTTTTCTGCTTTGTCTCTGTAGATTGTGCCACTAACTTATTTGTAACAGTTTAGAGACTTGAAATTTGTTCCTGCAGTAATCATGACAGTTTATGACCGTATTTGCCTTACCCTGGTAAAAGCTGGTCTGGCACTCTGCTGTTTGTGTGTGTCAGTGGTATAACAGTGTACGCTACTGCTGGCAGTGTGTTGAATGGGTAAAAGATTGATACACTTCTTTACTTCACAAATCATGCAGCTGACTTACTTGTAGAAACTCAAGGGTGCCATTGATTTCTGGCTTATCTGCTTGAAATAGGCCTGAAACTGCTTTTAGCAGAGTACAATTCAGTTCTTTAAGCACTTCACCACCAAAGTTTTTTTTTTTTTTTTTTTTTTTTTTTTTTTTTTTTTTTTTACTCTTTTGTTATCTTACACATTAGGAAAATCTCAGGGAAGCTGTCATAGAAGACTTACGAAGAGAGCTATGCATTGGCAATAAGAACACCATACACACTTTATTGCATGCATTAATTATAGGAAAATTATCTGCTGATATGTGCTTGAAAAATAAACATGAGGTTTTGTGCAGGTGAACTGCACAGCATTTTAGGGGAGAAAAAGTATGTTTGGCAAATTAAATCAAATGCAGGTCACCCTGTTTGTGCTTAATGAGCATTATATATTAAAAGCTTTTTAAAACCAAGGCCTTTAACTTCGAAGTTTACTTTCATATTATATACATTTGCATTCTTTTAATTACAGTAGTGCTGTAGACAGCACTACGCCTGAGTGTTTTTTCTACATAATGTTTTCAAATATGTTCTAAGTGTTATTACACCTATTTACATGTTTTACAACTACATATAATAGCCAGACAAAGTTAAAATACTTTCATTTCACTTCTATCTATTCACTGTAAGTAGAGTAAAGAAAGACAGCTGGTCAAGCAAAGTCATGTGGCTTTTATTGCATTTAAGTATGACTGCTACACATATTTGCTGATCTTAAAAAGATTAATGCTTGCATTAGATGAAAGGGCTCTGCAGTACGGTTTTAATTTATCTATTTTAATAACTATTAATAACTATTATCTATTTTGAGTTTTGTACATTTTAAAAGGTCTATAGCGCAATGGTTTTCTAGCTCAGTCACATGCATTTTTTACAAATGGAATTTAATATTACACTGATTTTACTCATCAACACTGTTAATACAAAGGAATTCCTCATTAGTGAACTGCCTCTGGGTTCATTGCAATAAAGGTCTTGATTACTAATAATACACATATTTTCAATAATTAAAACAAAAAAATTTTAGGGAACATGAATATATTACCATCTTTTCATGTTGCATTCATACTTACATCAGAGAAAATCAGTGGTGAATTGAGCAAACTGACAGTTGGAAGCATATCGGTATCCAGAGACAATGAACTCATGTTTAGGGAATGCATGCACACCATTATTACAACTAAATAAATTAGAAAATGTATACAGGATCAGACTATTGCTGTTCATGGAGTCCAGAATCATGCTAGTCCATGCACTGTTTCTTCTAAAATTATTATACTGGTATATTATTATGGCAACATGCTTGGCCTGTTTTCTGTTTTATTAGCTCAGTTATGCATATAATAGAACTGCAAAGATTCCCAGTAATTTTCCATTATCCACTTGCCTTTAGCACTAAAATGCCTGAATTCTACATGATTAGTGATAAAGTAAGTAATCAAGCTAAGGAGAATTACTTGTGTGAGGCGATTCTGAGTTTCACTGGCTTATGTATTGAGATAGAAGAATTGTAGGCAAATGAGTACCTGCATGTAATGCAGAATTCTGTATATGTAGTATTCTGAATAGCTTTCATTAGGTAGACACATTTGCTGCAGATGTAAAAGTCCTTAGGAATAATTATTGTTTCTTTTGAAAAACGTAAGACATATTCTGAAAAATTTTTTTTTTTCAAAAGTTTCCAATGACAAAATGCAATACATTTGTCATCACCATATTGATGAAGTAACTTCCTCTGCAGTGAAAATTGAGAGTTGCCTTTAGATAAGTCTGTAAAGGACGTGCACTATAGATTGATCTATTCAGGAATGTCCAACAGGTGGCCCTAGGGCCACAATCCGGCCCACTGAGGCATTTTAGATGCTCCCTTGGTATGTCCTATAACAAACTGTCTTGAATGGATATATACATGTTGGACATGGTAATGTGCTCCCCACAAAACCTTGCCAGTATGGGAAATGGCCCATGAACTATATAAGTGATTCCTTTGCCAAAAAGGTTGGACATCTCTGCTTTAGAGAGATCTAAGAATAGGCAGGAGACAAGGTCTTTGTTATCTCTGGCAAGGGATATGGTATTAAGAAATGATAGTAGGGCAGTAGTAGTATTATGCTTTGGTCTAAAGCCATGTTGAGTAGGTGTGAGCAGATTTTTAGAGAGTAGGTAGTGCTTTATTTATGCATTTTTATAGAATTTTCGATAGAGGAGAGAGGATGGAAATTGGTCTAAAATTATTGATGTTTGAGGAGTTACCTCTTTATGTATTGGTAGAGTGAACATTTGTTTCCATATGGAAGGGACTTTGGATTCTGAAATGGAATTGTTGATTAAGATAGACACAGGGAGAGCAAGAGAGTCAGTAGCTAACTGAAGGAAAAGGGAAGGAATGTTGTCAGTAGAAGCTGAGCAATGTTTGAGTTTAGAGAGTAGAGATTTGATGTAGCTAGTGGGTACAGGTTTGAGGGAAAAATAATTTGATGAGAGTATAGCAGGATTTGATAGAGAGTAGTGTGAAACATTATTAAAGGTAGATGAGTTGCCACTGGGGTTAAATAGTTTAGATATAGAGTCAATAAAATATGTGTCGAAGGTGGAGGCAGTATCTTTGGGAGTCTTATCAGGACAAGGGTTGGGGGAGCAGGGACCAACTGGATGCAGTATGTGGTTTAATGAGTTCCAAAATTTTATTTGGTTAGATCTCAAGGCTGAGGGTGGATTATAGTAGAAGTCTCTTTTATCTTTATTAATACATTTTTTGGTCTGATTTCTAAGTTCTTTGTATTTTAGCAAGTCTGCAGGGTGCTTTATTTTGGTCCATGTTTTCCATGCTCTGTCTCTATTTTTCATTAGGATGTGGGTGAAATTTGATAGCCATAGAGATATATTACATTTAATATGGACTGTGCGAAGTGGGGCAAGTGAGTCAAGAATACTGAGAAAGGTGGAGTTGAAAGACAGGATAGCATCATCAAGGGGGAGTTGAGTAAGGAAATTCCAGTTAACTTTAGAGAGAAGAGATTTAAAGGTGTCTGGATGGAAGTTAGTAACTTTGCGGCATGTGATAAATCTATGCTGTTTAGTAAAGCGAGGGATATATCTAAGTACTTTTACTGGGGAATGATCACTTAGTTTGTTGGGAAGGATTTCAGGATTGTGATATTTACAGGGATGAGAGACTAGAATCCAGTCAATAAGGGTGCTGTGTGTATGTATGGGTGGCATCAGTGATAAGTTGAATAAAGCTGTACAAGTTAATGTGTAAGAAAGAATTTGGGGTACAGAGAGTTAACGAATTAATATTGACATCAGCAAGAATAATGGTTTCATCAGGAATACGTTGAGAGAAGTATGAGAGTATGAGAGTATCAGCAGGGGTAAGTTATCCCCGGAGGAATGTAAATTGCTACTATTGTGATAGTGGTATGGGTGTTAAGTAGAAGGCTGGCTGTCAGTATTTCAGCAGGGGAAAAGAACGGGATAGTTTTATTCGGAGTAGTCAGAGTAAGGTGGTTAGAGTAAACAGTGGCAACCCCACCACTGTTTTTCTTTTGCCAGTCAAGGTGCAGTGCACTATAGCCAGGAGGGAGAAAGTCTTTCTCATGGTGTTGGGATTTTAACCAAGTTTCTGTTAGGGTGATGACATCAGGGGTATGTCCTGAGATCCAAGCATAAAGCTCACTAACCTTGTTTAATATACTTATAGTGTTTATTGAATAAAAGGAGATGTGTTTGCTTGGGGGGGGGGGGCAGAGGCATATAGGTTAGTGGGACTATAGTTATAGGCAGAGTTGTGTTTGGTGGGGCCTGGATTGAGACAAATATCTCCTGCAAGTAGAAGAACATTAGGGTAGTAGTGGCAGTTATGTTTGTATAAGTTTAAGATAAATTATGTTATTTTATCATAGGAATATAGCATCATAGGACTAGGCTATTGGCCTTGAGGCCCTAACAATCCTAGCCAAGAATTTAGCCCGTGTTCCAACAAGTCAGCACCCTATGCCTATGTCTGCGGTAGGCTGCTAAAGAACACACACATGGAAGGGTGGCTAGCACAAATGGGTATTAAATATTAAAATAATTAGTCCACAATCACTTATTTGTAGGCTACATACATTCAATGTCTTGTTTGGGAAAGTCCTCACAGTAGCAACTCTGTTATGGAGCCTTGCTGGCAGGTAAAGTTCAGGGTGTCTTCTGGGATTTTCTGGAGGTTTCCTTAATGCTTTAGTGGCAGGGAGGGACCACCCAGATGGTGTACTGTAAAAAGCGAGAGAGAGAGAGAGAGAGACAGTGAGTTAGGAGAAAGGAATTGATGCAGGAATGAGGCGGAGGAAGGAAGGTAGAGAGTTGGAGGGATAGGTGCAGATAATGGTAGATGTGGAGGGTAGGTAAGTTTAGATAGGTAATGTAGAAAAAGCAGCAGGTAAAACCCAGTGGAACAATGCAAGGTAGGCAATATTTGATTAATAAACTGCATGATATGTTGAAAACTGTGTATCAGTCATACCTGGATGTGTGTGACCAATGATATATGTGTGTTATAGGGTAATAATAGGGCTTACAGAAGAGCAAATGCAGATCTAGGAATGCTAGATAATTCCAGCAGATGACAGAACAGAGCCCTTCACCATGCATGTAAAATGTAAACAACCAAGCACAGAGCCAAACAGTACAACAGGAAAGCACTAAACTAGCTACTAAATGCACAAGTAGATGTACACAACCCAAATAAACATGTAATAGAATGCATGCATGTGACACACATACGCCATGTCAAAGGCACTACACAGATATAGGCTTATATGTATGACTGTTAGTGGGCTAAATGGAATGTACATGAATGCAATATCAATACACACATGCACACCAATGACATGTAAAAATATGCTCAAAAATCTAACACTTCAGTTTAAAATAATATCAGGTTGTACACATGAAATTCCACTATATACACTGGTTAACGCACATGTTTATTGAGAACAAGGATGTATTGCAAGCAGTAGACAGAGACTTGTGTACATATGTCCTGCATCTGTGTAATGGACATTGATTTGGCACATGTTGACCTTGTAAACAAACAAACAAATACATGACAATGGGTAATAATTGCAACAAAGACAAATATATTTGAGAAATATATTATGTAACTACAAAGGAGAAAGAAAAAGAGGTGGACAACATGGACCCACATCAAGGAAGACGATGATAAAGCAGGACATCATGGTGAGGTTACACATTGCAAATGCATGGGTATACCACACAGGGTGTAATTGAAGCCAACCCAAAACACATTGATGCAAATGGACTGTATTGCTGACATCAACAAAGACAGGCATTCATAAATCACACATACACAGTATTGTGCAATCATGTGACATCTACAGGCATTGGTAAGCAAGCTAAAATGTTCCATCACATACACATATACTGTCATGTCAATGTGGAATAAACAGCTGCAGCTGTATGTCATGGACCCTGCTCATTACTGAGCACAGAGGACAGTCCTGTCAGCATCATTACAGCACATGTCAAAGGTACAATAGCATTTCAGTATGGATTGGACTATGTGCAGAGACATGTACATACATCATTTAATGTGTACACTTTTTGCCTAAATGTGTAAACTTATGTGAATAATGAATGGATGTGGAAATGTAACATAGACCAAACATGATAATACTGTACTCTTACTGAATACATTTATCATTACCATGGTATAAACATGACTATTAAATTGGTATTCTGTGCAGTAAGAAAAGGAAGACTGCCCATGTACATGACATACCTTTATATGACCCAACATGGCATCAATATTGCCAGAAAATGCCACATAACATGACATTATGCCAATGGGACAGCATGGCAACTATCATCCAAAACAGTACAAATGATGTCATCCACAAGGATTCTCTGACTGTTAGTTGGGAACTGACAGCCCTCTTAGATAGTATAGCTTGTACTGGTGTTAGAACATATTTTTCACAAATCACCTATAGAAAGGATAGTCAGGTCACTGTGAATGAAAAGATTTTGGGGGTTAAATACCTACATGGAAAAAATGCCCTTTTTTAAAAAAAATGAAAATGTGTAGAGCATCCAAACCTAATTTTGGGCACACGTGTTCAGGCAGGATGGCATGCATTTGTCAAGATCGGGGAAGATAATTTTTACAGCAGATATTTTGCAATATTTGACAAACACTAGGCAGGATTTCTGCCAGGTCAAAAATTTAACAATTCATAGACAGCAACATTTGAAACATGATGGCTGTTAATGCCAGGAGCATTAATAATAATGTTTTTTTATTGGAAAAGTTACTACATTCCCACAAGATTGATGTTATTGTTTGTGAAACATGGTTAAAGAATGACTGGAAACCAGTTATGTCAGGGTATACAGGTTTTTACTGTAACAGACATTCTAACACAAAATCAGGTGGAGGTGTTCTGATAGGGATTAAAGATACTTATGAGACCTGTGATTATTACATGCTCATTGATAACACCAATACTATAGACTGTGTAACTGTGACAATAAAGACAACCCTGGAACATATGACAATTGTTGGAGTGTATAGACCTCTAAAGTCAAGTGCAGATGACCTAGATGAATTTATACCTTTATTGCATGAAACACAGGAGGGGAGAATATTAGCTGAGGATTTAAATTTACCAGAAACAGACTAGAATAATATTGATTCAACAACTTTAGTAAGGAAATTATTCACAACATATATTCAGGAACAACAATTGCTTCAGATTGTAAAAAAACTACCAGGGTACGGAACATACTAGACATTGTTTGTGTTCCTAAAATAATTAGTTACTTCAAGTCAAGTTTTACCACCATTGATGTGCAGTGATCATGGGGTTATAAAGGTTAATTTGTTGATAGATAATTCTGCCAAACTGAAATCTAAGACAGTGCACAGAAGGTTAATTACAGATTATTTGGAAGCAAAACAGTTACTATATAAAACTAACTGGAGTGAGGTGATCAGTAGACAAACTGCAGATGGAATGTGGAAAGTGTTGAAAGAGAATTTGTTTGAGTGCAAAAAAAATCAAAAAAATGTTTAGGATCTAGGCATATGACTTCATGGGGATATATTTCCATAAGAACAAGATATCTGATTAAGATAAGAGACAACAATATACGAAATGGAAAAGAGGTCAAACTACAACTTTGAAAAATGAAATAAACAAGCTAGACAAACAAATTAAGCATAGAGTGAGACAAGATCAAGAAAAATTTGAAGAAAATGTATATAAAGATATTGAGCATAATAAGAAACCTTTTTATAGATGCATAAGATGTGGAAGGAGTAAAGACACACAAACTGATAAACTGTGTGCAGATTCTAAAATTTATTCTCAGACACAAGAGATTGTAGATATATTTACAAAATCTTACGCAAAATAGTTTGGCTCCGCAAAAGGGGTAATAAGTTGTCCTAGTGACATCCAGGTTACCCCAGATACTGGAATCAAATTAGATTATATTGAAAAAGAACTGCACAAACTGGATCCAAACAAAGCACAGGGAGGAGACAGAATTAGTAACAATGACCTAACAACACTTCAGCAAGAACTTATTTTTATATTTATTTTATATTTATATTTATATATATATTTTATATATATATTTATATTTGTTATTCACTAGGTCATATAAATATGGGGAGATTCCTCAAGATTTGAGACATGTGCTTATTAAACCTGTCTTCAAGGGAAAGGGGAGTAGGACAAACCCAGAGTCATATAAACCCTTGTCTACTTTCATGTTGTGGAAAAATAATGGAGAAGGTAATATTGGATAAGTTATTGTCAGAACTGGATAGGTTGGGACTAGAAACCATATATTGGCATGGATATGTTTAAAATAGCTCTATTACCACCTGTAACATGATGTTCTATAACAATATAATAACAGTTATGAATGAAAAATTGTGCTGTGTTGTTATTTATATAGATTTAAGTTCAGCATCTGGCAGGGTCATACACAAAACACTGATCAATAAACTAGTGCAACTAGGTATTGATGTACTCTTGATAAGATGGATAGCTGCATGGCTTACAAATAGGACATGGCAAGTATTATATAGCAAATAGAAAGGTGAAGTTCTTAGTTACAGTCAGGGTATCCCACAGGGCTCTGTCCTAGGCCCTTACTTGTTTAGAGTGTATCTTTTAGACCTAACTTTTTCATCTGAGGTGTTCTACTGTCTATATGCAAATGACCTGAAATTGGGTAAACTGATTAAATTGGCAAAAGATAAGGCATGTCTGCAAAATAACTTGACTAAATTGACCATCTGGGCACAGGAGAATAATATGCTGATAAATACATCAAAAACTAATCATATGTGAATTGGGAGACATAAATTGAAAGGTAAATATTTAATACAGCACCCAGTGATTGAACTACAGACTCATTTAAAGACCTAGGTATATGGGTAGATTCAGCTATGAGTTTTTCTTAGCACATCAACCAATTGGTTAATGATAGTTATAAAGCTATAGGTTGTATAAAAAGATTTATAACATCTAGGAAATCAAAATGATGAAGTCATTGTTTGTTAGTTACATTAGACCCAAACTTAAGTATGGAATAACAATATAGAAACCCTCTAAGAAAACAAGCATGAGTAAACTGGATAGAGTACAGTAGAACTATACCAGGACTAAAATATCTGAACTTGTACAGTGTCTCTTACAGATATCTAAGATGAGATCTTATTCAAGTATATAGGGCATTTAGAGACACCTACCTCTGGGAATGTTTGGGGTTATCAAAAAGTACTAGAAAATCATCAGACAACCTATGTAGAAGATTCTATAGGAATGAGAAGTGTACTAATTGTTTTTCTGACAGAGTAGCTGATACATGGAACAGACTACCAAATTACATTAAAGCAAGTACTAGTTTAGATATTTTAAGAACAGCCTGGACACTTATTATGGGAACAAGTGTTTCGGTATACTGGCAAGCTAGAAGGGCTTTTAATGCCCGTGCTTGAAATATTTGTATGCATGTATACATTTTCGTACAAACATTATTGTCTGTCTACAACTGTATGCATGACCTACCTACATTTATTAGCAATCATAAGTCTGCAAAATGCAAATATCCTGATGATGCTTGCTAATTATCAAATAGTTCAAAGAAATGCTGTGTACACAAGCATCACCAAAAACTGAATACAAGTATATTTTAACAAAACCATCCAAAGTGTTGTAGGGAGATGCAATACCAATGTTTAAATGAAGGGCATGCCACACAATCTGCCAATAACAGTGCGAACTCTAAGAGAGAAGACACTCATTCAGTATGTTAATATGTAGGCTAGACATCACAGATCAATCAACAGGTACCACCTTCACACATACAAGTGTGCCAAAACATGTATTAGAAACAGCAGGCAAAGCATTATCTACCTCACCGTCGGTGTGACAGTTACACATACCCAACTGCCATTTAGTTTGTCTACATTTCAGAAATGATCTTCAGAAAACATGGCTTGCTGTTAAATGATATTTAAACATATTTGTATTTAAATCAGACTTGTAAACACAGCATTGTACTTACTTTACTGAAACATAATGGTAATTCTGCATTATAAGCAATATACATGGTAATGTCAAAATTACAGGCCTGTAACAAGGATCAGATACATTTTATTTAACTAAACAGATAAAGTAAGCAACATACCTATCTAACTCCACTGCTCTTCCTGCCAGTGCATCCACTTGATGCATGGGGCATGATTACAGGTGTGGTCCTCATTACCTCAACTGTAAATGATTAGTCCACAAATAACAGTGATATACATTGCTCAGCTCATGTTTAAAAGTTTTTCTTTTGAAGTACATCACAGAATCACCTTATGCATTTTGGCAATGTTACACTCACAGTCCTTTACAGCTTTGAACAAAACTGAACACACAGTGCAGGACCTGAAATTCAAGCCTGCAACTTTAAGCTATGCCCACTGTAACACTGCCAGCACAGCTTCCTGGAATTTTGCAAATAATTCTATGTCATTTATAAATATTGATATGATTTATACAGAACTGTAGGTTATGCACCAAGCTTCAAGAATGTAACCACAGCATACCCTGCTGGAACATCGAAGTTTAACTTACAAAACTTCAAGAAAATAAGTTGAAATTAAATGCTTTATGATGTGCTATAAAGTTAGTTTCAATGTAGCAAGCAGACAATGTCTAGAGCTAGACGTTTTTCGATTTTCTGAAAAGAAATCCCTAGGTTTAAAAGGTAAAGTGTTTGATTGCTTTATGACTTCCTAACAGCTGCACATCTGAGACATATGTATTTTTAAAACAGAGATGTTAGGTTTTTGTTTAGCATGGGAATTGAAGGCATGGATAAAGAGTAATTTCATCCAAGTTAACCCAGCAGTATATTAATTTATGAACTCTCTCAGAGAGAAACTAAGCATTTTATTATTTTGTCTTTGACCTGGAAACACTCATCATCATCATCATCATCATCATCTGCACTTGCTGTAAGTAAGATTCAGGGCATAATATTTTTCTTAGAAATATATAGGGGTATAGCAAAGATTAGTTTAGTTGTTTCTGTTTATTTGAGACTGTCCTGCAATGTTGTTTTAAAATATTTCCTGTGATTCTGAACTCTGAAGTAACTGTGTTAAGTATTGTCTTGTTCTTTTATTATTTAGTATTAAATATATTTAAACCCATCTTTGTGGCTGATATTTGTGAGACATATTTAAGCTCTTAGAGTACTTGCATATGTATTTGGTGACACTGTACAGGCTACTCCTAAACAGCCTTGCAAGTCTTGGTCAAAACTATAATTTGGATTCATAGTAACATTACACAGTAGTATGGGAACCCTTTGTAAGGGCCTTATACTAGCTGATAAGTAAGGGTGGCTGGTGGTAGCTGGTACTACCTTATAGTCTGGGCAGAAGGAGGCATAGCTAATAAACCTGTGCCAGCCTTACCCAGGTGTATATGTTTGTTTGTATATAAATCAAATCTCAAAGTGTGCATGTGTGTCAGCTACTTGGGCAGGGACATGAAGCACTGGTTCGACAGAGAGGGTGCTGGAGGTCTCAGCTTGGCCACTCAGCTGAGATCTCAACCCTATAGCTGTATCAGTGGGGAGTCTTATTGGGGATCTGGAGAAAGAGGGAGAAACCAGCCCCAGACTGATTGTGATATCTGTGTGCTCTTAAGGGAAATTATATTTTACTATGTGTTTACTTGTCATCCTCCCATTGTCTAAGTCCCTCACTGTTACCTGTGGTGAGGATTGAGGGTCCTCGATTACTGGGCCAGTGCAGGGGCATCACATATTAAGTGGCGGGATATCTACATCACACATTAATTGGTTGACAGCGGTGAGTTAGCCACATCACATAATAATTGGCTTGTAATTGTATGGATATTGAATTCCTGTAGCCTGTATACAGTGGTCACAGAGGATGTTTGTACTCTCAGTCAGCCACACAGTGAACATTAAGAGTTCATATCACAATTGTTTTATTTTTTGTTAGCTTAGTTAGTCAGGGAGAAAAGGCAAGCATGTCAGCAGAGGAGTATGGCAAGTGGACAAGGAGCCAGTTGGCTGAAATGTGCCAGGCTAAAGGACTGGTGCATGCCAACCTGACTAAAGCAGACATGACTGCAGCTTTAGTCACAGCTGCATCACAGAATAGCAACCAGGAGGACAATCAGACTGGCTGTAAAGCTGTACAACTCTCAAAAAATGGACAGCTCAACCTTTCCACAAAGGACATAAAAATCTGTCAGGAGTTAAAGAGACTTGAGCTGGAGGCCAAGCATTTGGAAATAGATGCAGCAGGGAAACTGAGAAATCTTGAGACTGAAAAAAATGAAAAACTGCAACAGCGATAGGCTGAGGAGAAGGGGAGGCAGAGGCAACATGAAAAGGAGATGTTGATTCTTCGCCAAAATCATGGAGGTAATGGGGAAGGGATTTACCGAACCCCAGATACAACAAAAGTCAGTAAATTCCTTCCACAATTTACAGAGGGGGATAATCTTGTTAGTTTCATTCATATGTTTGAGAGGGTATGTAAACAGTATAATGTTGACAAAGGGCTCTGTGTATGGTTCCTGACCCCCTTACTTTATGGTAAAGCTGTAACTGTTGTTTCTAAATTCTCTGATACTGATTGTTTAAATTGTAATGTTGTAAAAAGCTGTTTGCTAGAATGTTTTAAGTTAACACCTGAAACCTTTATGAAAATGTTTTGTGAGCATAGACACAAGGCAGATGAAAGTTTGTGAATAGATTGCTGAACTAAGCACTTATTTTCATTGGTGGGTGAGTGGATATCAGGTCACCACTTTTGAAGGGCTGAGAGACCTTTAGGTGAGGGAACAAGCCCTTAGCACTTTGCCTGAGGACATGAGACTCTGGTTAGCTGATAGGCAATGCACTACTGCATATGAGTTGGGGAAGAAGGGAGACCTATACCTAGCAAGCAGGGCATCACTGTACAGAAAAGGGACACCCAGTGCTGTTCATAGGTCAAAGAGAACCCATGGTGGGCAGCCCAGACTGACCCAACAGAGTCTGTCAGTAGCAGGGGAAGTCACTAATCCATGTACACATCCAAGACAAAGGGTTAAATGTTTTAAATGCAACCAATGAGGCTATTTAGCATATAGATGTCCATGGAGGCAAGGATGGGAACAAAAGGTGGGAGAGCCAGTAAGGGGGAATGACAAAATGCCAACAGTAGGTTCTCTTGAGATAACAAGATTACCAAACTGCCACAAGAGGTTATATCCTAGCTTAGTGAATGGGAAAGAGGCCACTGCTAAGAGAGACACAACCTCTGACCTACCCATTGTGAAGCCTGCAATGGATAAAGAGAAGCACTACTTGCTTCAGCATTCTACTCCAGTCAGAGCTTTAGGAGAGACCCCATTCTAAATACCTTTGGCTAGGGTTCACCTTGACTGGGGGGGAGGAAGCCAGCAAATAGGTGTGTTTGAGGATATCCCTGCAGAAGTCCTGATAGGGAATAATTTTGATAATGCAGTACCATGTGGGCATGCAGTTACACGCAGTCAGGATTGGAGACAAGCACATGGGTCTGGTAGCCTGGGGGGAGACCCAAACAGACTGCACACTTTCAGCCAGGACTGGTAAGGTGGTTACTTCAGGGTAGGAGATATCCTGTAGCAGTGAGACTGAAGGTGAGCCACAGCTGTTTGTGGGTACTGATGTTCCCTTGGACAGAGTGACTGCAAGGGCAGAGGTAAATAGTAGTACCCAGGCTGACAGTGCGGCACCACTGTCAGAGGATGCCAGACTTCTTGCGGAAGGGGAGCTGAGAAGGGCTACTAAGAGAGAGTTGAGACAGGCTCAACTCTCAGACTCTACATTACAAGGCCTGAGGGAGGTAGCTAGGGAGGCACCTGATTCCCAAGGGAAAGGGAAATCTGTATACTGGGACAAAGGGTTGCTGTACAGAGAGTGGACCCCTTAGGGAGGGCTAGATGGTGAGAGAATGCAGCAGTTGGTAGCACCCAGAGCCTACCATCTGGCACTTCTAGCCATACCCATGATATTCCTATTGCAGGTTATATGGGCATAAAACATATGAAGAGACATATTATGCAAAACTTCTATTGGCCTGGGATTTCCAGAGATGTAACAGGGTACTGTAGGACCTGTGAGCAGTACCAAAAGGCAGGCAAGGCAGGAGACAAGGTGAAAGCTCATTTGATGCCTTTGCATGTGATTGTTGAGCCATTTCAGAGGGGAGCTATGGATATTGTGAGGCCTCTGAGTACCCCAATTCTACAGGGAAAAAGTATATCCTAGTGGTAGCAGATTATGCTACCAGATAACTTGAGGCAGTGGTTCGGTCTTCCATTGAGGCAGAAAAGATGGCAAATGCTTTGTTAAAGATTTTCAGCAGGGTAGGTTTCCCAAAAGAAATACTGACTGACAGAGGTGTCAATTTCATGTCAGACCTGCTAGCTTGTCTGTGGACGTACTGTGGGGTGAAGCTGTTAAAGACCACCCCCTCCCATCCCCAGTCTAATGGCCTTGTTGAGAGTTTAAACTCTACACTCAAGATGATGCTGCAGGCATTTGCAGACCAGTTTAAGAGGGAGTGGGGCAAATATTTGCCAAGTCTATTTGCTTACAGAAAGGTGCCCCAGGAATCCATAGGTTTTTCATCCTTTGAGTTGTTGTATGGGCATAGAGTGAGAGGACCTCTAGATTTGATTTGAGATGAGTGGGAAGGTGAATGGGTTGGAGACGGTAGCATTGACAAAAAGGCAGGAGTCAGAGCTGGATGTGGCAGAGTTAAAGATGTTAAGATTTGCACTGGGTGTGACTAGGATGGACAGGATTAGGAATCAGCATATTAGAGGGCCAGCTCAGGTTGGACAGTTTGGAGACAAAGCAAGACAGGCGAGATTGCTTTGGTTTGGACATGTGCTGAGGAGGGATGCTGGGTATATTGGGAAAAGGATGCTAAGGATGGAGCTGACAATTAAGAGGAAAAGCAGAAGGCCTAAGATAAGGTTTATGGATGTGGTGAGAGAGGACATGCAGGCGGTTGGTGTGAAAGAGCATGATGTAGAGGACAGAAAGAAATGGAAACAGATGATCCGCTGTGGCAAACCCTAATGGGAACAGCAGAAAGATGATGATGGGAAGGTGAATGTGAATCCCAAAAGGAGTCTGTTGTGGCATATGTCCTAAACCTTAGGACAAGGATCATTGAACTTGTGGGCTTGGCCCAGGAGAACCTGGTAGAAGCCTAACAGTAGAAAAAGGTCTGATATGACAGGAATGCTCAGGCTAGAGAGTATGCTGTAGGGCAGCAGGTAATGGTTCTCATTCCTTTCAGACACAACAAGTTGCAGGCAGCCTGGGAGGGACCCTACAACGTAGTAAGGAAGCCCAGTGATGTTAACTGCATGGTAGAATTGGTAGGCAGGAGGCAGGGGCACAAATTGTACCATGTTAACATGATGAAACCTTACCATGATAGGGAGACCCTTGTGCTGAGTATTTGCAGTAGATAACAGGAGGAGTCAGAGGCAGATCTAGTGACTAATCTCCTCATTGAGGCTCACACTTACACCTCAGTGGAAGGGGTAGGAATGTCCGGATCTATATCACGTAGTCGAAGTATGACAACTTCAAACGTTATATGGTCGAGACCATATGTTTGAAGTTGGCATACTTTGAATTTAAAAAAATAAATAAATAAAAAAAGAGGAACAACTTCCTGGCAGTTAAAAGCCGGGTGGGCAAGCCCCCTGCACTCCCCACACTTTAAATATACCAACTCCCAGATTGCACTACATTACAATAAAGGGAAAATTCCCTTTACCGCATTGTAGTCTGGTCTCAGAGTTGGTATATTTAAAGAGCGAGGGGGTGTGGGGGCAGAGCCCCCTGTGTGGGGGGGGGTGCAGGAGGGCTTGCCCTCCTGCTTATAACCCTTTATTTTATTTTATCTTGTGTTTTTTTTTTTTACGTGTTCGAAATTCTGTAAGTTCGAACATCTAGGTTCGAACATATGGTGTTCGGACTTACAGAATTTTGACTACATGATATAGACCCCAATGTCTCAGCATCTATCCCCTACCCAGGTTTGAGAAATCTGTACAGTATTACAGGAGTTTGGGGACATGTTCACTGAAAAAACAGGTTGCACCCACCTGGTGCAGCACCACGTGGATACAGGACCACAAAGACCTATTAAGCAGGCCCTTTATAGGGTGCCCAAGAGAGTCAAACAGACTCTGATGGAGGAGATACTGGAAATAATGGCACCAGGGGCAATTCAGGAGTCCAGCAGTCCCTGGGTCACCCCAGTGGTGCTGGTAGCAAAGAAGGATGGCAGCACCAGGTTCTGTGTGGACTACAGGAAATTAAATATTCATGCAAAGTCAGATACTTACCCCATGCCTAGGACAGATGAAGCCCTAGAGCAGCTGGGTGGAACTAAGTATCTTACTACTACTGATCTCACCACGGCATACTGGCAGGTGCCCTTGACTCCCAGTGCTAGAGAGAGGTTGGCCTTTTAGACTCCTTTTGGCTTGTATGAATGCACAAAGATGCCCTTTAGGATAAAAACTGCCCCAGCGACTTTCCAGAGGCTGGTGGATCATATCCTAGCAGGAGCAGGAGATTTTGTCCTTGCTTAACTAGATGATATTGCCATCTACAGCCATTCCTGGCAAGAGCACCTTCAGCATGTCAGGGAGGTGCTGGGCAGACTATAGAGGGAAGGGTTAAGCCCAGCAAATGTCAGGTGGGTGTGCGAGAGATCTTTTACCTTGTACATAGAGTGTGGAGTGGTAAGATCAGGCCAGAACCTGCCAAAGTGGAAGCCATTCAGGAATGGTCTGCACCTGTTACCAAAAAGCAGGTGAGGGCATTTTCAGTGACACCAGGGTACTACAGAAAATGTGTCCCCAGTTATAGCACCATAGATGCTCCCCTCTCAGATCTGACAAGGAAAACATGCTAGATAAGGTAGTGTGGATACCAGCATGTGAGCAGGCATTCCAGAAGCTTAAAGGAGCTTTAAGAGGGCCTGCTGTGTTATCCAGTCAAATTTGTTGTGCAGATGGATGCTTCAAACCATAGGGTGTGGGCTGTACTCAACCAAGTTTCCTCAGAGGGAGAAGAGCACCCAGTGGTATATCTCAGCCATAGGCTCCAACCCAGGGAGGAATGCTATGCAGCTGTAGAAAAGGAATGCCTAGCCATAGTATGGGCACTGCAGAAACTTCAGCATTATCTATATGGAAGGAAATTCCCTGTAGTTACAGACCACAATCCATTAACATGGCTACAGCAAGCCAGACAGTAAAATACCAAATTACTAAGGTGAAGCATAGGGTTGCAAGCATATGATATGACCATGCAGCACCACAGTGGAGTTAGCAATGCCAACACAGATGGGCTCTCAAGACAGGGAATGAGGTAAGGTATTCCCAGATAGGATCAACCCTCTCAACCAACATTTCTCAAGGGTCACTTGAAAAACTAGCTTGGGTTTTAGGGAGGGGAGAAATGTGACTCTGCCAGCCCAGCTATCTGCAATTATGTAAATAATGCTATGTCATTTGTGAATATTAATATGATTTATACCGAACTGTATGTTATGTACTGAGGTTCAAGAATGTAACCATAGCATAGCTTGCTAGAACACAGAAAATTAACTTACAAAACTTCAAGAAAATAAGTTGAAATTAAGTGCTTTACAGTGTGCTATAAAGGTTAGGTTCAATGCAGCAAGCAGACACAATGTCTAGTGCTAGAAGTTTTTCTATTGTCTGAAAAGAAAAGTAATTGCTATGTTTAAAATGTTTTGTTGCTTTATGACTTCTAGCAGCTGCATATCTGATAGATTTGCATTTTTAACACAAAGATTTTAGGTTTCTGTTTGGCCAGAGAATTGAAGTCAGGTGACAAAGAATGGTGTCATCCAAGCTAACACAGCAGTAATGTTTGATATTAATTTAAGAACTCTCTCAGAGAGAGACTATACATTTTGTATTTTGTCTTTGACCTGGAAACACTCATTATCATCATCATCTGCATTTGCTGTAAGTAAGATTCAGGGCATAGTATTTCCCTTAGAGATAGATAGGAATATAGCACAAACTAGTTTAGATATTTTCTGTGTTTATTTGAGACTGTCCTGCAATGTTGTTTTAAAATATTTCCTGTGATTTTGAACTTTGAAGTAACTGTGTTAATTGAGTATTGTCTTGTTCTTTTATTTATTATTAAATATATTTAAACTTGTCTTTGTGGCTGATATTTGTGAGACATATGTAAGCTCTTAAAGCACTTGCATATGTATTTGGTGATACTGTATAGGCCATTCCTAAATAGCCTTGCAAGTCTTGGTCAGAACTACAATTTGGATTCATAGTAGCATTACACAGTAGGATTGGACACCCCTTGTAAGGGCTATATAGTAGCTGATAAGTAAAGGTGGCTGGTGGCAGCTGGTAATACCTTATAGTCTGGGCATCTACTTGCCTAGCTAATCAATCTTGACTGGGAGAGCAAGTTGCAAATGCAGTGAAAAGACTTGTGGTTATGATTGTGCAAGAATGGGTTGCTAATATGGATTGCAGCTTAGGATTTATAAAAAGGAAAACATGCTGGGTATTTAGATAAATAATTTGCAAGAAGGAATTCATGTTCATGTCAGTACAGTGGTCACAACCAGTAACAGCAAATGAAAACCTTCATCCCTCAGACAGTCAGGCAATGTCATGTATCACACAGCTTTTCCTAACAGACAAATACAAGGTGCTGTACATCAGGAACACAGAAATGTATGTGGGAGGAGTACATGTAAAAATATTCCTTGGCTAGGTGGACATCACAAATCAAATACATACATCACTGTATCTTCCTACTCTGCATTTCAGATGTATGCCTGACCATCTGACTCCCACCAAAGATAAGGATGGCGTGGTTCTTGAAGTAAATTTAATAATGAATGAAAATATTACACCTGAAAGCAATTATGAAAATCACAGCATATTCCACAAACCTTAAAGGGAAAAATAACAGTCTGTTCCAAGCTTTAGCACACTGTACTTAAAGAGGTACTATGGCAGAAAATTATGGGTTATAAAGATATTCATAGAAATTCAGCGAATAACAAAATTATTTGTAAGCATGCACAAAACAGCCATTAGTATCAATAGGCAGGTATGCAGAGCAGAATTTTCGACAAAGTGTGAAAGACATACTACTATGAATATAACAATATATTTAGGTTCATGGGTTCATAAGTTCATAGGTAAGTACTAGGCTATCTGCCCAAGGGCATTTATAAGCCTAGCCAGAATGTGTTGGCTTTCATCACCCCCTTAGATTAGCTCCCTGTGCCTGTGCCCAGCAGAGCCATTAGTTCCCTGCGCCACTGTCTAGCAGAGCCACTGCAGTGATCCCCAGGGTAAATTTTGTTTCCCATCCACCCGTCAAGGTTTCTCTTGAAGAGTGTTAGTGGGGGGCTCTCCCTGATGTATATTGGAATCCTGTTCCAAAGCATGGGGAGTCTCTGGGATAGGAATCTATCCCTCCAGCATGTCCTATTTCTTCTATGTGGGATCGAACCTACAACACACATGCATGCTGGACTAATTCTTTACTGGCCTAACTAACAGCCAGCCCAGGTTGTTTCTTAACAAACAGTTGCTGCACGTGTGTATCCATATTCATGCAGCTAATGGATGAATACAGAAACATCTAACACATAATTAATATAGGCTCACATGATCTACACAAATAGCTATCAGCACATATTACAAATAAAACAATATGTGTAAGCAGTTAAGCAGGCATTCCTGTTGGTTTAAACAAATGGGACTGTACTAAGAATGTTCACTTTATTAACAGGAGCAGAGTAAAGAAGTTATTTATGAGTTACTATTCACACATAGACAGGTAAACTAGGCAACACTGTCACAGTATTATGGATAACTATGAAATGAATAGTCATCAGTGACATAGGTGCTGTAGGCATCAGTTATACATGAGTACAGTGGATTTGTGAAATGATGTCATTATATGTTAGAAACAGATGAACATCTACAATGTTCAATATTAAATACATTATTAACATCAGTAAATATAAAATCCAGGGGAATAGAAACCATACTTATATGGAGAACAGTCACCATGTCTTCTTAATTATCCAGATGAGCTAACTGTCAAAATGGCTACTTAATGGTTATAAAAGGCATGTATCTGGTATATTTGGGAAACAGCTATATCGCTAAATTCCTTAGGAATGCTCATGTACACATAGTATTATGACACTTACTGTAAGCATCCACCAGCTGTTGACATACCTCAGTGACCCTCTGATGAAACTCCTATGTGTCCCGCTGGTACAGGCCATCATAGCACTGGCGAATCTGCACTCCAGTCTGGTAGATCCCTGTATGCCATCAATGCTCCCTCACAATCCAGTTCTAAATGTCGATCATTGTGTAGTTCTGTGGTCTGTCTCACATGCGATGCTCCACTCCATCATAGATGGTTAATATCTGGGTGGTCTCCTCCACAGTCCAATTGGGTACCTGGATATGTTGAAGCCTCCTGGAAGTAGCCATCTTGATAATGCCAGTAACCCAATGAAGAAATACACAGATCTGGAATTCACTTACTGAGGTCCCACTCAGTTCACAGGTAGCAATGGTCTGATCTGCAAATGTATCAAAACAATATTTAAAGGTGGCACTTATGTTATCAGATCATTTGAAGGTAACAGGCACGTGCTACACATGGTCCTGTTTAATGATACTGACTGGGTACTTGTATGGACTACTTTCCCGTTATGCTGAGCTTTTGTTTAATGCTCTGAATTTCAACAATGTATGTAGAGATGCGCAAATGGGATTCCAAAAATTAGAATTTTAATGAACCTCATTAATTATGCATGGCACAAATGATACTTAAAAGATGTATGTGTATAGTTGCTCTTGCTTTCAGTTATACCTGAGTCATAGGTAGTTGCTAAGGTAATTTGGTGCCTACTAGCATTGTTGTTTTGGGGAATATTTGCTCATTACACACCTATGTTAACATTACTCATTCTGAAATGTATCTCTAGATTGATGCATTTATGGAAAATGTGTGCATTTTGAAAAAGTTTTGTACCTTACTGAAAAGGTGTGCAATTTACCTGTATGCATACAGGTGTTGACATCTGCATCCAGGACATGCAGTAATTTCCTATATGCAGTTGTACAGACAGATGTACATAGCAAAAGTGAACAGTACATAAAGATGGATTTATGGATTATCCGTATATCTTGTGGGTAACTCCATACACTCGGTGGTGCATGTATGGAAAACTGCAGGTTCTGATGTTACCCATATGTTGCTATGTACTATGTATTCCTTTTGCTCTTATGGATATTTACTCATTGATGGCTCTTAAAAAAAGTATTAGAACTGCTGGGTCATTATAAAAATGATCCATTGTATCCATTGCCTGATTAACGATCCTGAGGTTTTCCGATGCTTTCCATAAGTTGTTCAATTGATAAGTTACAGATACTCTCTGCCGATGTGGGTGACAGTCATTGCTCAGTAATGATAGTTTTGTTATAAGGTCATCATAACATGTCATATGATAGATTATTTTGAATACTTGTCTGTTTAGGCTGCAATTACATTGCAGCTACAGCCATCACACATTTCTGTTGTAATTACATATGTTTATATAGTATCATCATCATTATCAGCCCCCATTTTCCCATTTTTTATATGTGGTAGGGGTGTCATGTTAACTGTCGTCATTTCTCTTGCCACACTCATGCCTTCGTAAACACTCATGCCTGACTGCCACAGATCTTCTCACACAATCCATCCACCTCTTTACTGGATACTCTCATTTCCTCTTAACTTCTTCCTGTCTGTCCCAAATCTTCTTCACCAAATTTTCCTCTGCTTTTCTGCACATCTGCCAGAACCATTGTAATCTGTTCTCTCTGATCTTTTCTGCAACTAGAGCTAATTTGGCTTCTGCTCTTATGTCCTCATTTCTTTGTCTGTCCCGCAGTGTGCATCCTACCACCCTTCTCCAGCACTTCATATCCATCACATCTAGCTTCCTCATATGCTAAGTTTCTGTACCATAGAGTAGAACTGGTCACACCACTGTTTTGTACACCTTACTTTTCAACTTCATTAGTACTCTTCTATCATACACTTCACCTGGCTACAGCCCCCCGATTCTAGCTTTGACCTCTTCATTCAGAATTCCCTTCTCCTCAATCCCCCACCCAGATACTTGAAGCTAATAACCTTCACATCTATCTCAATTTTCAGCTTCTTCTGATTTCCCCAATGTGCACCCATTACTACTGTCTTATTTGTACTTAGTTTCATTCCATGTACCTTCAGTTTTGCATTCCATTTCCTTATCCTTTGCTGAAGTTCTTGCTCAGAGTCTGCCTGTAATGCCACATTGTCTGCATATAGCAACTTTGTTGATATGTCCCCTCCAACCAGTTTACTAATGTAGTCCATCACCAGTATGAACAGCAGTGGGCTCAGAGCTGAACCCTGGTGCACACACACTCCCACTGAGAACCCATCTGTGAGACAGAACACTCTTCATACTTGAGTCATTGGGTCCTTGTACATAGTTCTACCAATGATCAGAATCATAGCTAAACCAGCCCCGTGGCTTACTATTACTACTAAACAGAAAATCCTACTTAGAAATAAATATTGGGCAAAATGGCAGACTTCTAAGAATCCGCCAGACCATCAAACCTTTAGAGAACATAGAAACAGTACTAAAAGAGCCATCCTGCTAGATAAAAAGAATTACTATCTACAATTACAACAATCCTCTACCAGACAACCTAAAAAATTCTGGGCTAGTATTAATAATCTTCTCTACCCAGGCCAATCAATCACACCCAGTCCCCAAGGATCTAACCCCAATAATCCAAAAGAAACTGCCAATGCCTTCAACTCTTTTTCACAGAAACCATTCAAACTCTAGCTAGCCACCTATCACCTGATATATCTAACTTGCCCACATCTTCCCATAATCCACCACCACAATTTCATCCCCAACCAGTATCCACTTCTTACATCTCCTCCCTTCTCCAAAAGTTAAAACCAACCTCCCCATCTGCAGATAAACGATTTCCATTCTGATAAACAGATCTATAAAAGAAGGTGAAGTACCATCAATCTGGAAAATCTCACATATTATCCCATTACATAAACTCAATCACCTTCTTAAAATAACCTACTTGCCAACTGCCAACATGGCTTTAGACCTTTAACAATAGACTATCATCCGCAGTTTTCATTGACCTATCCAAAGCTTTTGATATGTTCAACCATCAACTTCTTCTCCACACCCTTAAGTCTCTGATTCTCTATCTTTAAAATGGTTTACATCTTACCTCTGGCAAAATGAACTATCCAATCATTTTCTATCTTCATAAATGACCTGCAATCTGAAATCCCATACTCCACCGATGACTCTACATTAATCTGCTCTGCCTCCTCACCAACCGAACTTCAGTCAATTACTCAAAAGCATTTAAAACTGTTAAACAATGGGTCTCTCTTCTAAATCCCAAAACTAAATTGCTACTTTTCACCCCAACCCAAAAGTCTTCCCTGTACAAATAAATCTTATTTCTAATAATGGTACCCTTATTATAAACAATACAATAAAATTAATTAATAAGAAACTAGGATCTCGCATCAAAACTATCTTTCTCCAGCCCATATATACTAATATCTCCAAAAACAACCTCAAGAAACTAGCAACTTCCCCTCAAACAAACTACTGATTAACACAACTAAATCAAACAACTCAGCAGGTGACTCCTTGTTCTCAAACTCTGTAGGAAAATTATGGAATAAACTTCAAATCACAGCTCAGACTTTTCTCCTACTTTTTAAAAACATCTAAAATCACATCTCAATAATCACTGGCTATGCACCTGCACTAACCCTGGCTAATTTAACTCATTCCCTCCTTCCTTCATGTCTTCATATGTAATATTTACAATCTATCAATTATAAGCATTTTGCATAAATTATCACTGTAACCTATGAGCTGGAATACACTGTACTATTTTACATTTCCTAAATATTTTTTCTTAACACTGTATAACTTCTTTTATGTAATTGTACTATTATGTATCTCTATGTGGAGCTTTTCACTGAAAATGGACATGTATCCAGCTAGACCAGCCCGGTCAACAAATGTAAAATAAAATAAAATAAATAAAATGTTGCTTGGAATTTGAAACATCACAGTACTACCTAAATCAGCTTTCCTAGGACCTTGTTGTATGCTTTCTGTGAGGCTAGGAAGGCCCACTCGGACTTTTTCCTCATCTCTTGCTTCTTCTCAACTATCTGTCTCACTGCAAACATTGGGTCAGTTCTGCTGCACCCTGATCTGAATCCAAACTGCTCATATCCCATCTTACTTTCTACTACTCTGTGTAGAATTTATCAATCACTCTCTGCAGAACTTTCATGCAATAGGACAGGAGTTTGATACTTCTGTACTGCCCACATCTGTGGATGTCCCCTTTCTTCTTGTACACTGGCACAAGTATGCTTACTCTCCAGTCATCTGGGATACACCATTGTCACTGCACACTGCAATGAGGATCCTCAGAAGCCATTTCTCTCCTATCTCATCCAGCAACTTTAGCATATCTGCTGTGAGCTCATCTCAGCCAGCTGCTTTCCCTGTCTTCATTTTCCATGGTGCTATTATTACTTCTTCTAGGGTGGGCTCCTCTTCTTCTCTCATCATAGACTGTATCTGGGGCATTACAATTTCTGTGGGGTTTCTTCATTTGGAAGCTGCTGGAAGCACTCTTTCTATCTACATTTGATGTCCTGTGGAATCCCTTATGAAGGGTGTCTGACTATCTTCTTTATCTTACTGTCTTTACCTTGCAACCTGATATAGTTTCTTTGTGCCACCAACTGAGTCACTTTTGCAGAAGCTGTTAGAGTGTCTCTGATGTCCTATTCTTTGCTATTGTGACTCCTTTCTTAGATTCTTGGTACCCAACCACTATTCCTTCCTATCCTAGTCCATATTTTCTGTCTTCCTCTTTTATCCTGCAGTCCTTTCTTTTGATGACTTCCTGGACTACTTTGACCTGGCTAAGGCTTTTGACACCATACCACAAGCTAACATAATAAACAAGCTGAATGCACTCCAAACTGACCCCTATATACTTAGGTGGATAGCAAATTGGTTGAGGGATAGAACCCATGCAACGAGGGTGGTAGGTGCATACTCAGTAAACATGAAAGTGATGAGTGCTATTCCTTAGGGCTGCATGCTGAAACTCACTATTATTCAGCATCTCCTTGGCAGATCTCCAAATTACAAATGGGGCTCTCTGGCTAATCAACTTGCAGATGACTGCAATCTTTGTGTCATCTGAAAGTCCCCACTCTGATATGCAGTAGCAGAAGCATAGCTAGGGCAGGGCAAAATGGGCAAATGCCCTGAGTGCCAAGTGTTTTCGTTGGCCAATCCCAATCACTCTTTAATTTATAAGCCTGTATTGCATTTGTGGTCAAACCTGAGTGCTGCAGAACTTCCTGTTTGGTCCAAACTGCAGCAACTGCTTACCACATTGTAGCAAGCAATTTGCTACAGTTTAAAACATTTTTTTAATAAAACCTGAGCACTGTAGTGCCCCATGCAGAGTATAAACTGTAGCAACTGGTTGCTACAGTTTCAAGGAAAGAATTTCTCTTTTTCTTTTCTTTTTTCTTATGTAGAACCTGAGTGCTGTACCACTCCATGCAGAGTGCAGTTTCCTACAATTTAAAAAGTGAAAAGTTTTTTTTAAAACAACAGTGTGAGGAAGAAGTGTTGGTGCAGAGTCCAAAAACAGGATCTGATTGAGTCGTAGGGCAGGAGGGAGGATGAATGTATATGGCCAGAAGCAGGCCTTTTTGTTTGGATCTAGTGGTTTTGATACTGTTCATTTTGTGAATGTGCAAAAGGTCCATCAGAGATGGATCCAAGGATGCCTTGTATTCCAGGCATAGATTACCTCTCAGTAACCTGTAGAAGACAGAGTATAGAGCTAGAGCTTTATGGTGATCCATATAGGACAATGTATTTATACCCTGGATTGTTCTGTTTAGGAACTTTTGTGGACATTCCACCTGTTGTTGCATATGTCTGGTCAGGTACCTGCTGAAGGGGCATTATACTCAGTGATGGTTCTGATAAGGGCCAAATGAAGTGGCACTATGACTCTCTTGGACCTTGGCCTTGGACAGTGTCATTTTAACCTGTGCAGCAGTAAGACTGGGTGCCTGGCAATCTACTGATATTGTGATTGGTTCTTTAGGAGGAGAGAGAGGGGTAAAGTTGGCACTGAATCTGTCTGCTAGTATATTGGGTATATCTGTTGGCTCAGTATAGGAGGTACCATTGTGCAGTAGCTCAGAGCAAATCTGGGCATTGTCATGGAGATTCTTTACATAATTATAGAGGCCTTGTGGTTTTCTTTACTATCTGCTGCAATTCTGTTTTTTATAGCTAGCTTTAGAGGATTTGATGAGGGATCTCAACTTTTTGCTGAGGGTGATAAGGGAGTTTTTCCAGTCTTGGGACTTTACCTTATTCTGCATCCTTTTTTTGGAGGCGAGCATCTTGGTTCTACTGGGTATGGCGAGATCGATGCATTTGTCTACATGTTCCTGCTGTGCATTGGTGTATGATTCGGTCATCATGCAACTATTCTCCATTTGCATGGGTGCCGTGAAGTTAGACACCTCTGTTTTTAGGAGCCCAAAGTTAGGTTTGGAGAAGTTTTTCATGGTGGTTACCTTTGCAGGAGGGGGGTGTGGATTTCCAAGGTGATAGCTAACCAGAGAGGAGTTAACTAATGGTGTAGAACAACAGTCGCCCATGTTAATAATGACCAGGTCAAGGATGTTGCTACCTCTAGTGGGGGTAAGGACAAGCTGGTCCAGGACATTGGAATTAATGAATTCCAGGAAATGTTGGGCAAGTGTATTGGTTCATGAGTAGTTTTCCCAGTTAATGGAGGGGTAGTTGAAGTCGCCCAGTATGAGAGTGTTATGTTGGACCCTATTATTCTCCAGGGTGCTTAGGAATGTGCAGTGAGAGTCTTGGGATATGGTTGGGGACCTATAGCAGGCTACGATCTGAATTGGTGTCTTACCCAATGCTATCTCAAGTATCTCAGATGTGTTATGTTGGGCTACCAGTCTAGAGGTGTGTGCATCTTTTATGAATATGGAAACATCACCGCCTTTGGAGCTTTGATCCAAATTCTGGGGCTGAAAGGTGTGTAATGAGTTATAGCCTGGTAGTGCGGGGGGGGGGGGTTCTGCTGCCTTGAAACAGGTCTCTAGCACAAATGTTGATATTCTCCATTTTAAGTAGTGCTTCAAGCAAGTGCATTTTGAGATTTAGACTTCTAATGTTGAGCAGCATGACCCTCATATTGCATTTGTTTGTAGCTGTTACAGTGGTAATTTGATCTTTGGAACACCACCTAAAAAGCCCCTGGCATTTGTGTATGTTGAACTCACTTGTAAGATAATTGTGTCATGGGGGAGTCTATGATGGCACCCAATTTGCAGTCATCTGTGAATTTGGTGAGCCAAAAGCCCTTGAAATTAGCCTTTATCTCAAAGAAGTAGATGCCAAATAGGAGTGCTCCCAACACTGAGCCTTGATGTACCCCACTCGTAACCGGTCTCTTAGTGCAGGTGGTATCACCAATCCTGACTTCTTGGGTCCTGTATATGAGCCAGCTGCCTCATGAACCTGCTGCTCCTTCGGACTGTCTCCTCCAAGCTGTGTATCTGAGGCACAATAAGAGATAGTAACTTTTTTAGGAAATGTGTTTTTAATGTCTATAATAATAGACATGTTTCAGTAATATCACAAGTAGGTATAGATACACTCTATACAAATACAAAAAAGAGACAGAAAAATGCAGATATCAGTATTTCAGCACAGCAAAACTTGAAGTAAAACATATACTTATCAGTAAAGCAACACAATAGAACAAGAACAACTTATAAATATACCCACCTTTCAACAGGTATTTATAGATATGTCACCTCCCCAGTGTCACCCTAAGCTTCATCACTTTTTTTGTACCTTTACCTAATATGTAACTGTCCCCTAAAATTTTCTGTATAAAGAGACTCCATACCTTCCCCATCTCATAATTGTCAGCTTCTGATTCTTGTCAACCTTGTCAGTCACCACCCTCCTATCTGCTCTCAAGTTATTTTCTCAAATCATGCTGTCCTTCTATACTGTCTCCTTTCTTCACATTGAACATAACACTGCATATTGATCTGCCCATAATTAACAGTTGAGTCCCCCCACGCCACTGAGGATTGAAGCCACTAAATAATGATATACATTTATGTTTCAATCTTCATATCCTTCAGAAAAAATGCATACCAAGACAAATCCTGTTATTCTAGCAAATTTCTAAGTTTATAAGAGCAATATTTAAAATCTGTTCCTATTTGTGGGTCTTTGTCCCCTATTCTATCAGGCTTTACAAATCCTGTTATTCTAACAACTTTCTAAGTTTATAAGAGCAATATTTAAAATCTGTTCCTATTTGTGGGTCTTTGTCCCCTATTCTATCAGGCTTTACAAATCCTGTTATTCTAACAACTTTCTAAGTTTATAAGAGCAATATTTAAAATCTGTTCCTATTTGTGGGTCTTTGTCCCCTATTCCATCAGGCTTTACAAATCCTGTTATTCTAACAACTTTCTAAGTTTATAAGAGCAATATTTAAAATCTGTTCCTATTTGTGGGTCTTTGTCCCCTATTCCATCAGGCTTTACAAATCCTGTTATTCTAACAACTTTCTAAGTTTATAAGAGCAATATTTAAAATCTGTTACTATTTGTGGGTCTTTGTCCCCTATTCTATCAGGCTTTGTCCAGATTTTATGCATTAAGAGGTTGAGAGGTATGGCCCTCATCCATTGCCTTAATGACCTTCTCAAAGAAGTCCTGCAAGTTATTAGGCATGACCTGCCCTTGACAAAATCAAACTGTCTGGGAATGAGTATTTGGAGGATACTTATGTCATTATTATTAATCTCCATGATAATTTTTTCCATGGCTTTGCATATGAAACTAGTGATATTGAAGCCATAGTTTCTGGGGATCTATTGATGATTTACCCTTGTGCAAAGGGATGACTGTTGAGTTTCCCCATTTGTGTGGCAAAAAGCCTGCTCAGAAGCTATTGTTGAATAGTCACTCCAGTGGCTCTGATAGATTATATTTCAGGCTATTTATGAGGCATCCTGGGACATTATCTGGGACAAACAAGGCTGTGTTCTTGGCCTTAGAGAGCACAGCTAAGAACTACTCCCTACTGACAATTAAGGGGTTATGTCTGATGGTATTTCCTGGGAGGTGGCTGGGGATGACTGGGGGGGGGGGTGAAGATGGAGCTGAATTTGTCAGCCAGTACATTTGATATATCTCCTGGCTTCATAAACATGGCTCCACTTACAACCAGTATGGCACACTTCTGTGTTACCTTTGAGGTTTCTGACATAACTCAAGAAGGCCTTATGGTTGCCCTTGGCCTGGGAAGCTAACTTTACTTCAAAATTGGCTTTCTTAGACTTAATTCACACTCTTAGTTGCCTATTTCATTTCATGAGAGTGGTTTTATATTTTTTGGTGTTAGTGTTAATTTTGCATCTCACCAGAGTAGTTTGTTTTTAGAGATTGTTTTGGGCTTAACATCTTGTAGGTGCAACAACTTCGATCCTGCCATTGACATGGTTGTGCAGAGTTTCTGTGAGCAATTCAATGTAGGTTTCTGTGTTATCTGAGTTTGGAGGGGCTTGAAATTTTGAGAGGTTATCACTTAATAAAAGGTAGTTTGCCTTGGAATAGTTCCTAACTGTTACAAGATTTACTGGGGTTACAAAACTGATTTTTATTGAAAAGGAGACTACTTTGTGATCTAACCTTACCAGAGATGACATGACATTAGGTAAGGTAAAGAATTCTTACATATTTCTGAGTACCAGGTATAGTATGTTTATACCTACTATGGGTGTATACACTATCTGATCTAGGGTGTTTGTGTTTACAATGTCAAAGAAACTCTGTGCCTATAAAGCTGGGAGTGTATAGGATTCCCAGTCTATACAAGAGTAATTAAAATCCCTCATGAGTATGGTAATTGGTTGAACGGTGAGCATTTACCATTGGTTTAACTATGAGCTGTGGGTTTCCTGGAATATAGAAGGTGACTGACAACTTGCTAGGAGATAGTATAGCACTTTGTCTATGACAATCTGTACATGGAGGAACTCTAGTACACCGTTCTGTTTACCTAACCTAGAGGAATGCTTGTTACTGATGTAGATCAGGGCACTTCATTCATTACTCCAGGTCTGTGCAGTTGTGGGTTTAAATGTGTTGAAGGCACTGAAGCCTTGCACCGCAAGAGTGCTCTCCAGCTTTAAACCGTGTTTCAGTAACTGTGCAGATGTCTGCATTGTTCAGAGTGAGGAGTGCATGGAGGGAGGGAGTGGACCTTCTTGTTTAAACTCCTGACATTTAGCAGCAGCACCTATAGATTCCCTTGGGTTGATTATGCTATGTTACAAGGTATGTCAGTTTGTCATTGCCTAAAAAAAGTCTATGGGAAGGGCAGTCTTTAGCCAGTATTCAAAATCCTATAATGGATAGGTGCAGACCACCCATTTCATGATCATTTTGAATTGTATCAGATAAAATATTCTGGTTCTATGTACTGAGTCCAAAATTCCTTCTCTACTCCTACAACATTCAGTAGTAATTTTCATTTGCTGAAATTTTAGACATTTGCCTTCTGTCACACTCTACCTGCACTTAAAACTATTTAATTCCTGGAGAATATAGTAACATGTCTCACTGGGCTGAAGGCCAAAATGCCCTCTATCCTATGTCCCCACAATTTTGTGCCTAGCTCTCCATCTAATGGGCCTTTCCATGACCTTGATCTTTGAATTGTTCCACACTCCCATCTCCAACAAAACACTAATTAATCTCCTTTACCCATACATCTTCTGCAGAAAGTTCAGAGAATCTTCCTTTTGCTACTAAATCATCCTAGAGGAATGCACTCCACACTTTGTACCAACTTCTTTGACCTGCCTCCTGTCTCTTTTTCCTATTCTTGTCTAAATTCAGCACTGGAGTCTTCCATTTCCCTTCAAAAAGGTAGCCTTACAACCTACTTGGTAAATACTGACCTATCAGCCTTACAAGCCTCATCTGCAAAACCATGGAATGCATTATAACTCACCTCATTAATTATGATATCAAAAATGTTATTAGACTACACCCCCAACAATTTGGCTTTCCTTGTATTTAATCTGGTGGATTTCTTCCTAAAGGTTATGGAGGCTGTTGATGGTAGCCATGTAGTACATAGAGCGTATCTTGACTGCAAAGCCTTGTGACACTAATAGCCATGCTTCCATCATACAAAAGCTAAATGCTTTAAATATCAGCCTGTATGTGTTAATGTGGGATCCAAATTGGCTTATAGACAGAACCCACACATATTGCAGGAGTCTCATCTGAAAATATGACAGTAACCAGTGGTGACCATCAGGGCTTGGTGTAGGAACTTCTCCATTTGGGTATTTACTACTCAGATCTGCAAGCAGAAAGCCAAGACCTGTGTAGATGACAGCAGCCTGGAGGTTGTTGTTAAGTCATCCTGTAATAGACAAACCCTCCAGAATGAATTCTTCTAGGTAAACTCTTGCTGTACTAAAATGGACTCAAACTAAGTGCTATCAATATGAGTATCATCACTATTTGGCAGGCAACACTTCCCTTTTTCATCCTGTATAAACAAGACACCACTATATAATGAAAAAAGGAGTCAGGCAGCTAGGTACTTGGGTTGGGAGCTCCTTCACTTTTGACTGTCATGTGACAGCAGTTATTTAGCCCAACGAATTGCCAAAGGAACATCATTAAGGTCTAAAGAGTTGATGATTGTCTTATACTCCGTATTAATCAGCCCAGTTACTGAGTACAGTGCCTCTTTTAGGATGTTTATCACTATATATGAGAAACAAATAGAAAGAACACAGGCTTAAATCCCTGAACTACCAAGACAGGCTGCAAGCACTATCGCTTTATTCAAACTCTTACAGACTTTTAAGTGGCAATATCTATCTCACTCCAAACAAGTACCCATTTTATTTTATTTGGTCAGTATCTATTTCACTTACAGCACCATTAGAAACCTGTTACCCTGGACTTCCTGTTTCTCTGCAAATCCAGTATCTACACCAATATTAGAATCAGGGACCTAAATATTCACCATCAGATAAATATAACATGGTGAATGGACCAGTTTATAACCCTGTACTTTCCAAACATCTAGAATAAACCTCCCCTACATCTTAAGTAGTGTGACTCAGTACCTGCCTTTAAACACAGCCTACACAACTGGATGGGTATCCACAAATGTATGCTGGGATTGACTGGTATGGCTCTCTTGGAGAAAGGCAGTGTGGCCCGAGGGAGGGTACTGACAAGGCATGAATGGTCATGATACTCAGTGGCCTTGGGATTTCTATGTAGTTATGAATCTATAAATCTTATCAAAAATGAGGCCTAGTCTGCCAGCATACACCACCCCCCTAACTTTCTAGAGACCTTTAACCTGCCTTTGGCAATTCTATTGCCTCTGTCATTCTGCACAGACTGGTCACAGTAAGTTTGGATACTGTGAACCCACTTACTATTTTCATTAAGTGGTATGTGCCTGAGCACTGTATATTGATTCTACCAATGAGGACACTGAAATTTTGTAGTCCATGTCCCTTCAAAAGTCTAAATATTTGCATAAAAAATACACTTTATTCAGCTGCTTATATTTTTCTAATTTGTGTTTATTCCTACTACTCTGTTACTTCATCTTGCTTTGTTTTTTCCTGCTACTTGCTGCCTGTTATCTAAGGTGTTTAACTGCATCTTTTCTGATACATTTATTACTGCTTGTTTATAGCCTGCCTAAATTGTTGTGTTATTCTTAAGTGTTATTCTAAGCTCTTAGTTTTGGTTTAAGCACTTAGGCTTAAGGCCCACCCCTTAGCTCTCCCTGGCCTTTCTCCCTCAGATTCTGACAAATATGAATGCACAATTTCCTACAGTTTCTCCTGCTAGTCTGGTTGATATAGGCATCCTGAGAAAGTGTAGCAACTGCCTCATGTACATGGACAACCATCTAGTACTGCCACCTAGGAACACAATTTGTGAGATATGCAATTACATTAGGAACCTAGAGCCAGAGATCTCTCCCCCTCAAGCCAGTATATATGGCATTGAAAAGGTTGTTAACACAATCATTACACCTCAAACACCTCCCACACCTACACAACACACACCTACATATGCGGAAGTCCTCCACATAAACATACCCAAACAAAGGCGACCTACGAACCTCCGAGGCAAAAATACACATAATCTCCACAGCCCTCCACACCACATACCATGCATAGTTCACACACCTGTGCCTTGCAACCACTAAGGCTTCATCATAATCCCAACATATTAGTCACAGGAGACTCCATTGTGAGACACACAGTTGTGCCTCTCACCCAGCTGGAAAAGGAGAAAGTCACGGTTATTTGTTTGTCAGGTGCCAGAATCCACCATATCACACATGCACTCCAGTCTCTCAACAAAAAGTACTGTTATGACTCTGTCATAGTCTATATTGGCATGAATGACTTGAGATATACCACTCTGGACTATATGAAGAGAGACATGATTGAGCTCACTGGTTGTGTGTCCCAAGCAGGTATGTCCCTAGCCTGAAGCAGCATTCTGCTGTCACCCAGAATGATGCCTCAATACAAACAGAAAATAATTAACTTTAACAATTGGCTTAGTTTCTGGGGTCATTCCAGGGAGATCCAGTACCTAATAAAACTGGGAAGATATGATCGGCAGACCACGATGCTTTGCCAGAGATGGCCTGCATCTGTCTCACCTGGGCTTCAAGCTTCTAGCAAAGGCTCTTGCCGACCCCATATAGTGCCTTTTTTAGGAAAAGTGATGAGGTTAAAACTACCAACATAAGAATTTCAACAAAACATAAACTAAAGGTCATGCTGCTAAACGCTAGGAGTCTAAACATGAAACTGCACTCATTGCAAGCATTCCTAACCCTGGAAAATGCTGATATCTGTGCAGTCACAGAAACCTGGTTCAAAGCTGTACAGAGTACTCCAGCCTTACCTGGTTACTCATCCTATCATACATTCAGACCCCAAACTGTGGGCAGTAAAGAGAAAGGAGTTGGAGTTTCAATATACATTAAAGACATACACACCTTCAGGCTGGTCAAACAGTATGATGCACAGGAGACACTCCAGGTGCAGTTAACCATTAACAAGACCCCTGTTCAAATTATAACTAGCTATCAACCCCCAAATCTGACTCAAGATGCCCAATCCACCTATTTGGACCTGTATAAAGTGACTTTAACTTCCCAAACATAGACTAGAAGAACTACTCATGCCAGAACACAAATGCCCAGATATTCCTTGATTTTGTCAATACTAATGCCTTGGAACAGCTAGTCAATACCCCCACAAGTGGTGATAATATCTTGTACTTGGTATTAACCAACATGACTAATCACTGCAGCATCCCTATAGTATCATCCTCCCTGGCAAAATCCGACCACAAAGCGGTCACTTTCGAAGTCACCATCTCCCCTTACCCCTCTAGCTAGGATTAGACATAAAAACTTCTCAAAAGCTGATTACAGCCTCCTGAGGCATGGTATAAACAGCTTCACAGCCCCCTCCCCCTCTGTAGGAACTGGTGTCAATATCCAAAACTACACCAAAGCACTTTACAAGCATTTATATAGATTATAGATGCATGGAATCAGGAATACCCGAGAGGACTAAATCATCCTCTGCAAGGAAGAGTAAACCTGTCTGGTGGATATCTGCAATAAATAAACTCTTTGACAAAAGGAAAATATTGCTGTCCAAGACCAAGAAGGAGCAGGGGCCCAACTGGTAGCAATGTCTACTTAGCCTGAACAAGCAAATAAGAGCACTAGTGAAATCCTACAAAGCAAACTCTGTGTCCAAATTGTCCACATATACTAGAGACAATCATAAGGCCTTCTTCACATATGTCCGCAACCTCAAAGGAAGCACCCAGATAATGTTCAGAAGTGGTGGTGAAGGACACCACATATACAAATGACATAGATATAGCAAATTCACTGGCTGACAGATTCAACGAAAACATTACCCGTCTGCCCCCCCCCCCCCCCCCCATCAGTAAATCAGGACATCCCCAGTACCTGCCCTCTTCCCTTTATATCTAGGGAACAGGTCATCACTGCTCTTTCAAAGGCAAAAAAGACAGACTTCATGGGACCTGATACCATCCCAGGCTGCATCCTACATGACCTCAAGCAAGAACTTGCAGCACCATTCAACACCATATTCAACCAAAGCCTGAGTACTGGCTTCATCCCAGCTGAGTGGAAGACAGCCACTGTCATCCATTTACACAAAGGTGGAGCGTCCACTGATTTGGGAAATTATAGCCCCATCAGCCTAACTAGCCTGATCTGCAAGACCATGGAAAGGATTATCATGGACCGCATTAACAAGGACATTGGCAACCTCCAAACACTTGATCCCACACAGTTTGAGTTCATCAAGGGGAGGTCATATCTGCTAAGTTTGGTTGACTTCTTTGATACAGTCACCAAAGCCATGGACGAGAGAAAGAAAGTGCATGCCACCTATCTTGACCTGGCCAAAGCCTTTGAAACTATTCCCTACTTGGGTATAATAGATAAACTCTCTCAACTAGGCATCAATCCATATTTTACCAGATGGGTAGCAAACTGGCTCACTGATAGAACCCACGTAGTCAAAATAGGGGAAGCCACCTCAAGCAGTAGACATGTAACAAGTGGAGTACCCCAGGGTTCAGTCTTGGGGTATCTGTTATTTGGTATATACTTTTCTAAGGTGCAGGCCAAAACCAGTGGGCTATGGCTGACCACATTTGCAGATGACTGCAAGCTGGGTGCTGTCATCACTTCCCCTAGTGATGTGGACATCCTCCAAGCAGGTCTCACTCAGATAAATGACTAGTGCCAGAAACATAGCCTCAAGCTGAATACCAACAAATGCATCATCATCCCCTTTGGGGAGAGTGATGTCCCCACAAATTATCACATTAATAACAATGTCCTAAGCACTCAATCAGGCATGATGGATTTGGGCACCCAAGTTGATAGCAACCTGACTTTTGACCACCATGTTGCTTCAGTTGTACAGAAAGACTTCTACATGGCCCACCTCAGAAGTAAGGGCATCTCCTCCATGGACAAGGAGGTCATAAAATCTCTGTATTCTTCCCTTATAAGGCCCATTATTGAGTACAACACCCCTTTCAGCATGTACCTCACAAAGCATATGCAGCAGCTGGAGAGACCACAGAGGTTCCTCACCAGGAGAATCCAGGACCTCAAACATCTACCATACACAGATAGACTAAAACCCTATCCCTCTACTCAGTGTCATACAGACTCCTCAGAGGTAACCTCTGTCTGGCATACAAGGCGATCATGGACCCCACCTTGATGGGACTGTTGCATATCCGCAAGTCAAGCTTCACTCAAGTAACCCACACACGTGGCCTCAACCTGGTCTGTGACATCAACTAGACTTGTTGGCAGAACAGATTTGTGTTCCAGAGACACCCCCATCTGTGGAATAGACTCTCCTTCTCCACATCAAGCAGAGTACCTCTTTACCCCTTTTTAAGTGCAACCTGGATAACTGGATGGGGAAACAGAAAATTTACCCCTGGGATTCCACCCATGTCCCTGCTGGACAGGGGCATCAGGTGCTGATTTGTTTAAACATGGGCTAAACTCTTGGCTAGGTTTATAAGGTCTTAAGGGCCAATAGCCTAGTAGCCTCTTATGATAAACCCATCTTCATAAATAATTCTATCTTCTCTGACTTGTACTAAACCTTATTAACTCAGTACTTCAGTTCCTTGTTTCTTCATATCAAAATCTCCTACACGAATTTCCACCTTTCCAATATGAAAATGCACAGTTTTGACCCAAATGCATTCTAGTCCTCAAACCTTAAATGCATTCCCTACCTCTGCCTGCACAAAATCTAGTTTGTTATTAACAGTCCTCAGCAAAGAGTTTAAGGGCATTTCACTTCCAATGTACCATGGCGAGGTTCTGCCTAGCTCATGTACCATGGCAACGTTCTGCCTAACTCTAAGCTCTAGACTACCCATAGCAAACAAAACAAGCTCTGCAAAGTAAACACCCTAGGCATGTACCTCTTTTGAGTGCCAACTCATTTATCAAGTCTTACTTTATTACTAAATGAATTTAAGGGAACATGCAGAACATTGTGACCACATTTCTGAATTCTTCCACAACTCAATACTAAGTTTCTGTAACAACCTTAAAAATGTCCTGTATGCCTTTTAATGTTCCCTAGCCAATGCTTCAGAAAAATCCCAATCCAGTCCCATTCTCCTGAGTGCTCCACCCTTTTTCATTCTTATGTACAGCCATTTTCCACTAACTTTGGTATACAATTGTCCTGCCCAATAACTGGAGCCATGCTTAAGATCTTCAAATCTAAATTAATAAAGAGAAATGGAGAGGTACTTTCTCAGGTCCACTTTATCCTGCCTACATTTTGGTAGTAAGATGGCATTCACCCTAATGAATGACTCTGGAAGATCTCTCTCTGTATCCATATTATGTCAGTGCTTCACAAGACTCCTAATAATCCCATCCTCTTCCATTTCCACCACATTTTCTTCTGACCAACTGTCTCTTTCTTAATCTTCAGTACCAGAAGGCCATGATCAGGCAAATTGCTTTTGTCATACTTCATTTCTACTGCATATGAAATAATATACCCATTAATAAAATAAAATATTAGTTCTACTTCATTGTCTCTGTAAATTCCCCAGAAAGTTAAACTCATGAAGATGGCTGCACACTGATCAACAAGTTAATTTCAGATCTCCCAATGTGAAAAAGAAACTGAGAAATAAAAGCCATTAACAGTGTTGGCTTGAGTAAAATTCAGTTCAAACAGAAACAATGAAGAGAAAATACTCTCTGAGAAAAATCCTTTAGCTGTTCAACAAAACGCAGTTCAAGCTTTAGCTTTAGTACAATAGATGGCTTCCAGTAATTTAGAGGAAAAAAAATGAATCAAATGTACTCAGTGGTGATTACAATAAGTCCCAGGATTCAATAAACTATTTTTTCTGTGCAGGAACAGTGTAGCCACTCCTGCACGGAATATGGCCGCTGAGCGATCCAGTAAACTAGTGTTTTGACATGCACGAGCCTGCCTACACTGTTGTTGCATGGAAACCAGTGGAGAATGCTAATTACCTAATTTGTTGGTGAAAACCATGCAAATGAGATGAATTAGCGATTCAGCAAGCAGGCAGGTATCTGGCAAGAACAGTGTTAGTGGCAGAAATGTATTCGGCTACTAGCTGAATTCATTTCTGCAAATAACAAAACGGAGGCAGGACAGCTCTAAAAAAAGCATGTATTACACTATTTAGGCATGCCAATGGCCAAATAAATGGCCATTGGCATGGAAAATTACTTCATTTCTATAAAAATCAATGTTATTTTTTGGGGGGGCCGATCTCAGCTGTTTAAGCATCGGGTAGCGGCGCACAAACAGGATCGTGCCAAAAATAAAAAAAATGTGAAAACTCAATTTTAAGGGAAATCTGCATTTTGCCATTATAGTTTATGGCATGCAGAATCAAAACAATACCAGACAACAGTGGTTGCCAAGGGTAAAGGCTCTGGGCTAGTGCAGTAACTATGGACTAAGGCAGTGGGGTATGCAAATGAAGGGAAATTTACGGAATCACAAAAATCTTCTAAGTGCCAAACTGCACCTTACTGTGTAGGTGCTATAGCATGATCATGTAAGCAGGAGGAGCAGCAGACATGAAAAGAGGGTGTGTTATGCTTAGAGCACATTGGAGCTCCACGGCTCCCAGATAAGCTTAGCTAAGCACAGCTAAGCAAGAGAGTGTGTCTGAGGCTGTATTGACTTATTCCATGAAATGAAGAGCATGTTCACGTCCAGGGAGGGCCATTTCTTTGCATTTGCATTAGCTAAACATGTACGCATGGCACGCACTGGGTCTAAAATAAAATTAAAAAAAACCTGGAAATAGCAGGACTGTTTACATTTGGGCACTGGGTTTGCACTGCATGCCTTGGGGCTTAAAAGGGACAGAAATGGGAAGTGAGAAAAGGAAAAAAAAGGAAAATGGCATGATAAAAGCAATCAAGAACAAATTACATAGATAGCAGGTGGAATGCATCATAGTCAGACAACCATACAGGCAGCATCTACAGCACAACAGTATAAACTATGGAAACACTTTACAATCTGTTTTTTTCCCACAAACACTGCACCATTGGTGAACACATGCATGGGAATTTTAACTGGAAAAATGTTAGGGGCTGCCATTGCTTTGATCCATCAGTATCTGCTAGAGGCTGAGGACAGAGAGGAGGATAATGCTGACAGCAGCTACAGATTGATGAGGAAGAGAAGAGTGTTCAGACCCAGGGTAACTTACCGGGAGCTACATGATCTGGAGATAGTAGAACACTACAGGGTGGACAGAGACATACTTCAGCAAATCATTGAGCTGTGCCAACCTCAACTCAGACATAGAGCCATCAGAGGGGAACCCATCCATGTGGATACCAAGGTATGTGTAGCCTTAAGAATTCTAGCTACAGGTATTTTCCAAAGACCTACTGGGGACATCATGGGGATCTCACAGGCATCTGCATCCAGGGTACTTAACCAGTTCCTGGATGCCATGCTATCACATGCCAGTTAGCACATTTAATTCCCCAACACCCATGAGGAGAGGACCAGTAATATGTGGTTCTTCCACCGTGTAGCTGAATACCCATAGATACTGGGTGCAATAGACTGCAGTGACATCCACATCAAAGCACCACCCGGTGAACACGGTAGGGTCTACATAAACCACAAGGGGATTCCCCTCCCTCATCTGCTAGGTCATGTGCAATACCCAGGACATTATCATGAATGTGTGTGCTGGTAGCCCTGGAAGCTATCACGACTCCCACATCTGGCATTCGTCACAGCTGTACCAGGCATTTGCTAGTGGTGGCATCCCATATGGCCATCTGGTTGGGGATGCTGGCTATGCACTGGAGCCGTGGATTATGACACCCATCAGAAATGCACCCACAACCACACAAGAACACCATAATGAGGCACATGCACAAACCAGGATCATTATAGAGCATGTGTTTGGGATGCTCAAGTCATGGTTTCACTGCCTTGACATATCTGGTGGAGTCTTGGAGTACTCTCCAGCAACATATGCACACATGTTAATAGTATGTGCCATGCTACACAATATCAACAACAACAACCCAGATTACCAGTCCATATGAACAAAGGATTCACTGCAACCAAAATAATCACAAATCCACGGTAGTTCAGTGTATCCAACAAGGTTTCAGGCATAAAAAGTCAGATTCTCTTGTAGATAAAACTCTTCTTTAATAAAACACCAGAATAATCACAGGATAAGCACTGTCGCAACAATGCTTCATCAGATTCTACTACAGATCTGATGAGTCATTGTTGCGAAAGCGCTTATCCTGTGATTATTCTGGTGTTTTATTAAAGAAGAGTTTTATCTACAAGAGAATCTGACGTTTTATGCCTGAAACCTTGTTGGATATGATATGCAATATGCTGCAGAAGGAACAGCACAGGGTAGGGCCACATAGCCCACCACCATTTCCATGGTCTCTACAGGCACAGAGGGACTCAGAGGAGGAGGCCTATGAGTCTCTTCCTGTAGGCAGATGGAAACATGCTCAGTACACTCAGGCCCTGTCAAAGAGGTAATGCATAGCACACACACTGACACTGTAGGGACCCCAGGGACTGACATCTCTCTTTGACTCGCACACACAGTAAAATGGATGACACACACATCATGTTACCTGTAACTTACCATGTATAGGCAGTATATTGTGTGCATCCAACATAGGCGGCCTTTAACCACCGTCCTCAAAACTGCTGCAGGCAAAAGGTAAGTCAGACTTCTTAACAATAAATGAATGGATTAGTATGTTCTGCTAGCATATCTATGGTAATGCTGCATGCATGCAAGGGAATGGGGTGGCCTACTGGGATAGCAGCACACAACTGACAGCTATGTGGGACACCAGGAAATGTCAGCCCATCACTGGCCTCCACACACTATGCAGTAGTATCTGAGGTGGCAGATCCCACTGCAGTATATGTGTGGGGACAGCTAACTGGGGGGGTCATAGGTCACAGGCATTGATGTCAGTGTGGGGGTGCCATACCCACCCCTCACATATACACAGCAGGTCAGCAGTAGAAAACCAGGGAGAAATGTCTGGTAAAGGCACACAAATGGGAGCAATGCTGAATTACCCCCCCCCCTACAAACTCGCACAGTGATAGCACAACAGGACTCACAGTTGCAGTAAGGCTATGAAGGGTAAGAAGTCTGAAATTTAAATGTATGCCATTACAATCTAACCTGTGCTCTTTACTGATATGACTCTAGTCCCAAGACAGGGCATAATAGTATGGTAAATGGAACCAAAATGTAAAGCAAATCTCAGCACAATCTGTGCAAATGTGTACAGTTGGCAAGTGTGGCCCCCCCCCCCCATATACAGACAGAAATTCAGTAGCACGTATGCTTACAGGGAAATAGCAGAATGGCATATATTGGCAAGGCTGTACCAGTACACATGAAAACATGCTGCCTGTCCACAATATGTAGGGGTCAAAAAGCTATGTGTATGCGTATGTGTGGTTAATATTATCAGGATCTGGCCAGCATGTTCTCCTGGCAGTCATCTTGTAGTGCTGTAGGTGCAGTGCTGTCATTGACAGGGCCATGTGCCGATAATGGCAGTGCCAATGGTTATGCATGTCAGTGACACCCACTGCTCTACAACTGACATGCCTGGAAGTCACAGTGCTATGTGGAATATACTACACATATAATGGATATCATGAAGGATGTGTAGCCAAGCTGCCAAGGCTATTGTGAAAATAAGTGCTTTTTGGTACTGTTGCCAATGGTTATTCTCAATAATCCTTTTTTCTTATGTTTGCTTTTACATATAATGGACATGCCTGCCCAGTAGAATGCACTCTGTACCCACACCCATAACTCCCAACCTCTGACAGCAAGATGTCTGCACAAGGGCAGAAATAAAAGTGGAACAAAGGCACAATGATAGGCATGTGTTGTGAATAGTGCCCTTACATACTGAGAAAGTTGGTAGGGTGAGGGGTTTCCAGTAGTGGGAATTGTCTGAAGGTTATGTAGTCTGAAACAGTAATGTCTGTCATTATTTTGTAACATCACTACTCAATTATATGTAACTAACTTGCCATAAAAACACAAGTTTACGTAGACAAGATGAAACCTCTAGCCAAACACCGGGACAACCTGCCAAAAAATGTACAGGTGAAAGGTATGGACACGCAATGATATGACATCTCAGGTCAGAAAGATACCACACAAGCAGGAGATCCCAGCCAGTATATCACTGGGTTGCTGGACTGTTTGCACAGCACATCATTATTCAACTGGCTGTAGCCACACCTCACAAATGGCCTTGTTGGGCAAGAATGTACATAGCTGCCCTCATAATATTAGTCTATGTATCATATAACTAGTATTCCTCTGGTAAAGCACTGTGATGATCTGAAGATGTCTGGCTCTATGTAATGACACAATACGTTGCAGTGTCAGACTACAGATATGTCAGAAAATGTCTGCTAAACAAACCCATTACCCTGAGGAAAGACCTGTACACTCCTGAGAGGTATGGCTGTAGCACACAAAATCCTGGACTGGAGTGCACCTATCTTTGGAATGGAGTCCCACTCTAACTATATAAGGTCACACTGGGCATTGTCCTACACTTACAGAATCACAGGACATGTTGGAACTCACATCGGAATTAATGACTGTATTGTGTATATAAGTCTGTGTATACAGACAGCTATGTACGCTTTAACTGTCCCCACACACACACACATCAGACAGGATTACCCTCAGCTAACTGTAACTGGCCTATATGTGATATATCTGCAGCTGTTGTGTAAGATATATACACACATACATATAGGCAACAGATAACATATGTCAAGCATACACACACATTGATGTAGGGCAGTGAGAGACAGTGATAGAAATAGAGACATAGGAGGAAAAAGACAGAGTGAGTCACACACATGGATACCCTGAATGGCATACAGTGATGTTCTGCTGTGGACAGTGGCATACCAGTTGTAAACAGTTGCATGTGCCAGCATAAAAGGTGAGCCCCACTGTGTAATAGTACTGAGGTTGGGTTTATAATATCACATCACCTGCCTGTGTGTGTGTGTGTGTGTGTGTGTGTGTGTGTGTGTGTGTGTGTGTGTGTGTGTGTGTGTGTGTGTGTGTCTGTGTGTGTGTGCATGCATGTGTGCCCTTAGGTCTGCTGTTATTCACCTTAGAAGTACCATTGTACACCTATAACCCCTATAAGCTCTGTAGCGCATGTGATAACTGCATAACACTATAGTACAAATAACTAGATAGGTAGAGGTTCTATTCTTAATACTGGCAACTGTGTGTGTGTGTGTGTGTGTGTGTGTGTGTGTGTGTGTGTGTGTGTGTGTGTGTGTGTGTGTGTGTGTGTGTGTGTGTGTGTGTGAGAGGCAGTGTGTATTTGTTTGTAGGTGAAACAGTTTTAGGTCATTACCATCCACAACACTTCCTAGTACCCCACTTTATCAGTCCTGCTTATGTCATTTCCCTAATCAATACCTTTGGCCAGTTGTCAGTCCAGTAAGCTCTGTAGCTCATGTGATAAGTGTGTGACACTATAGTACAAATCACTAGATAGGCAGGAGTTCTAATCTCAGTACTGGCAAGTAAGTGTGTGTGTGTGTGTGTGTGTGTGTGTGTGTGTGTGTGTGTGTGTGTGTGTGTGTGTGTGCGTGTGTGTGTGTGTGTGTGTGTGTGTGTGTGTGTGTGTGTGTGTGTGAGAATCATATCGTGTGTGGTTTGTACCATATTGAGTTGTGTACCACCCTGTACACTTCCCATTACCTTACTTTACGAGGCCTGCTGATGTCATTCACCTTAGAAGTAACTTGGGGAAGGTGAATTCATATAAGCTTTGTGGCGCATCTGATAACTGCGTAACACTATAGTAGAAATAACTAGATAGGTAGGGTTTCTGTTCTCAATACAGGCAAGTGTTTGTGTGTAAGTTTGGGTGAGAATCATATGGTGTGTGGGTTATACCATTCTGAGTTGTATCCCACCCTGTACACTTCCCCATCACCCTACTTTACAAGGCCTGCTGATGTTATTCACCTTAAAAGTACCCTGGGACAAGGTGACTTCATATAAGCTCCATGGCACATAGCACATCTGATAAGTGTGTAACAGTATAGTAGAAATAACTAGATATGTATGGGTTTTAATCTCAATACTGGCAATTGTGTGTGTGTGTGTGTGTGTGTGTGTGTGTGTGTGTGTGTGTGTGTGTGTGTGTGTGTGTGTGTGTGTGTGTGTGTGTGTGTGTGTGTGTGTGTGTGTGTTTGGGTTGAGAATCATATTGTGCGTGGGTTTTATGATTTTGATGTGTGTATTATCCATGCCTGTTTAACATGCTGATGGCATTACTTTATAGAGCCTGTTAATGACATCTGCTCCACATGCAGCATGTTAAACCATTCTATAGGCCATTGCAGTAATCTGTACAGATGTCTACAGAATGTCTAGATGTTTGCAACCCATATGTGGTCTGTGTCCCCTAACAATGGCCATGTATGTGATATTGTTGCCAAATATGTCACAGTTAGTGCGCTGACACACATGCCAGCATCAGATATCATATCTAACTGAAACAGCATGCTAATACAACGTTTGATACCTCAGGATCACGCACCCCCCACATTTGTTTCTGAAGCAAATTTTCAGCAAAAGCTCAAATCAGCCCTGGGAAATCTCAACTTTATACACAATCCTTCCAGTAGAATTAATTATTAGGTGAATTGTTTTTACCAATGTTCTCTTACTTTGTGACTATCATTGTGAGGTGAGCACAGCTGCATTGAGCTCTATTCAGCTTCCAACTTGGAGAGCTTTAATGAAGTCGGCCACTATGTAAGAATATACTCTACTAATTGTACAAGTTCCTTATTCCCTCTGTATGCAAACATGTGAGCTCCAGAGTTTAAGGTTAAAAATATTCCAAAACAAACCTTTATTTCAGTTCCAATTCCCTTAACTCTGCTCATTCTTAAAGTGCTTGCTAGTAACATTTGGTTTCTATAAGCTGAAAAGGTCTAACATATTGTATTAACTTACTTACATTTCCAGGCTCCTGATTGCTTTTTTTTATTTTCTTTTTGGACCCCCTCCTGCTGGGGGTGGTCTGCAACCAGTTCTAACCACCCATTCTCACACTGATAATTGCTACCCCCTCCCCGAGCCATTCTCATAGGAGGCTATCTCAATACCCACTCCTCTTGGATCCATATTTAAAATATAGTAAGGCAAATAACTTACATCCCTATTATACACTTACATTTTACTTAATTTTTTTCTATAAATCTTGTGGTCCTGTTTAGCCCCGCTCTGCTCTCCATTACATTTTACTTAATTGTTCTATAAATCTTTTGGTCCAGTTTAGCCTCACACTCCCCTGCCCCCTATTCCCACCCACCCCCAGTACTTTTAAATGTATAATGTCCTAGCCAGTCCCCCTGCTTCTTCCTCCCAACCAGCATCTCACACATTACCAAGTAGCCCTCCCTCTCTACAACCCAACTTTTCTCCTTCCTTTCCTGCCAAATCCTGGTTGTAAACTGTGCCCTATAATGGCCAGGACCCTTGCTATGCTAGCATCAACAGACACACTAGTATTTTCTCTACTCCTCCTGATGCTCATCCTTTATCTCCTCACCACCAAGAAAACAAGTACCATGATGGAGTTCACTACTCAAAATGTCAAACCACCAGCCCAGACTTCTCTTACAAGCTAGCTCACCTAACTATCCCCCACACATCCAAACCCTCATCCCCTTTACCTTATCACCCATTTAAAACCTTAAAATCTAATCCAAAGGACAAGCACTATCTAAGACTTATTTATAAGTTTCTAAAGCTCGTAATCAGATTGTAATATAACCTCATTACAGATGGGGATATCCATCCCAACCCTGGCCCATTTCCACCTGGTGACAATAGGGCCTACACCACCAACCCCATCAATAAACTACCTTTTAACAGTCCTGCAAACACTCTCCTGACATTTCACTTAAACATTCAAAGTATAAATAATAAAATCCCCAACCTGCATGTCCTCTTAGCAGTTCATTCCCCAGACATAATGTGTCTTACTGAAACCTGGCTTAAGCCTACTACTGCTGATAATGAGATATTACCCCTGGGTTACAACATACATTGATTAGACCAAACAGCTAAGAAGGGAGGTGGGAGAGCAGTTCTTTAAAAATACATTAAATGTTAATAGAGATCCAGTTCAACCGTCCCCATTTAATAATGCAGAAATCCTCATTACCAAACTGCAAATTAACAATAATAAGAGTATAAATATTGTCTGTGTCTACATTCCCCCAGGCAATAAAATAAGCACTCTGGAAGATATCCTCCAATTGTTATCCACTACCTACCCCAAGAAACCATTGTTCTTGGTGACTTTAATACTGACTGGTGCACCTGTTCAGCTGAATCCCCTAAAAATCTGTTTGAATTCACACAAATAATGACCTCTCCCATTAGGATTAGTAAACCCACCAACAGGGAAAGTATCTTTGATTGGATACTTATTAATAGCCACCCAAGCTTGTATACAGCTGGGACTCTCCCAGATGACCTAAGTGATCATTCACTAAATTATAATATTAAGCATAAGGCAGAAACCCACCACAAGACTAAGTACAACACAATCAGAAATAATAAAATTTTCAATCCTACTAACTTCCTAAATTAACTTAAATCAGTCAACTGGTCAATCCTAAAAAATCTACCACTAGATGAAGCCATAACTTTCTTTAACAATAAATTCCTGAGCGTCCTTGACTCCCATACTCCTGCACGTACTATGAAGACTAAATCTAATACTGCTCCATGGCTCACAAAAGAAACTAAGATAAAAATCAAACTTAGAAATATAGCCTGGACCAAATGGCAAACAACTAAAGCCCCCTTCGACCAAGTGAGATATCATCAACTTAGAAATGATACAAAAAAAATAATTTTGCTAGACAAAAAAAAAAAACTACTACCAGAACCTCCAATTTAAACACGAAAACAATCCCCAAAGGTTTTTGGCAAGTATTAACCGACTTCTTCATCCAGGGCAATCTACTACCCCAACCCCATCAAACTATACTCACAAACCCCCAGAAACTGGTGCCACTGCCTTTAATAAATGTTTCACTGAAACTATTCAGTCCTTAGCTAACCAACTTACCCCCACCCACTCTAACTCTGCCACTAACGCACCCATTTCTCATCCCCCCCTTTAACGTCCAAACTGTCTCTGCCACTTTTATCCAATCCCTTTTCAAAAAACTAAAACCAGCAACTCCTTCCTGCAGAGTACCTACAAAAAGCTGCTGATGCCATAGCATTCCCCATCTCTATCCTAATCAATAGAACACTAACCGATGGAACTATCCCCTTGATCTGGAAAATATCCCGTTATCCCCCTCCACAAAGGTGGAAGTTCAGCAGAATTGTCCAACTACAGACCCATTGACATTCTCTCACCACTAGCCAAATTAATGGAGAAGTGCATTCATAGGCAGCTTATGGACTATCTCATTCAGATCAGTCGGCATGCCAACTCTCAACATGGCTTTAGGCCACATCACAGTACTACCTCTGCCTTCCTTTCTTTTACAAACACCATATTCTAAAATGGAAACAACAAGCTATCTTCAGCCTAATTTTTAGAACTGTCGAAGGCCTTTGATATAGTCAACCACAAATTGCTCATCAATTCCCTAAAATCCATCTCCCTAGGTAACCATGCTATTCAGTGGTCCCTATCTTATCTAAATGGCATGCAACAGGCTATATTATGGCAGGGTAAACTGTCCACCCTGCTACCTCTCACCCTTGGTGCCCCTCAGGGCTCTCTTCTAGGTCCTCTAATCTTTTCTGGCTTCATCAACAATCTTCATACTGTCATCCCTGATGCAACCTGCATTTAATATGCAGACGATTCTACCCTGATCTGTGTGGTCTCCTCCCTTTTAGACTGCAAACCTTAACACAAAACCATTTAACACAGTTGAAAATCGGCTCTCTAATCACCTTCTGTTGTTAAATCCCAACAAAACTAAACTGCTCCTCTTTACCCCCACCAGTAGATCCACCCCATTTTACTTCTCCATAACATCCAACTCTCCAGATGACCATACTAAATTTTTAGGAGTAATAGTGAACAATAATCTCAAATTTGATTTGCATATCAATAAAACTATAAAAACCATTAATAAGAAGCTTGGTTCATTATATAGAAGCAGACCTTTTCTAACTCCATTAGCTAGGACTGCAATTGCCTGCTCACACCTACTCTCTATCCTTCTATATGCCTCCCCATACTCTCCAATTTGAGCAAAACTAAACTTAGTAAGCTCTCTCACTGTTACAACTATATTGCCAGATTTGCCATAGGCTCAACATATAGGACACATCACTGTCAAAACGTCAGTCTTCTTGGGAGACTAGAACTGCCTAGCCTAGTTCTGTTCAATCAGATTATAGTAGCACACAAAATTCTGTACCACCCTGAAAATACTCAGGCACTCAAAAATATCATAAAGCCATACAGTAATTCAAGGCAACTACGATCATCCAGTAAACTGTTGGCCCAAACCCACAATGCCATTAACTCATCCAGTGACTCCCTGTTTGCCAACATTGTTGGTAAAACTTGGAATTCACTTCCATCTAACCTTACCCTCGAACCTTCTTTAAGTGTCTTCAAAAAAGGCCTTAAGCAGTATTTTAAAGAGCACTGGCTTTGTCCCTGTACTAACCCTGATTAATCACTATTTATTCAATGCCTTATTTAAATTAATATTGTACGCATCTCTTGCTCATAATAGTGTGCTGCAACCTGTTGTTTTTGTATACTATTACACACTGTGTATATTGTGAGTAACTACTAGAGTGCTTTTTAAATATGTTTGACTCATATCTGTTATATTCTATCTGTGTTATCTGGAGCTTTTCTCTCCAGGCTTCTGCTGAAAATGGACATATATCCAGTCGGACTATCCTGGTCAACAAATGTAAAATAAAAATAATAAATAAATCACTTATCTAGGCTTGTAGGAGCAATAGATAGCTCCAGTTGCAATTCCTGGTGGGTTATCTCACCATCCAAGAAGGCATTCACACTGCATGTTGTAAGGGCCAGTGAGTTATGTCCCACACATATAATCTATGTGGGGCATGTCATGTGTATGTAGCACTATAGTACATTAAAGTGGATATGTAGGTTTACGAATCTGTCCATTGCCAACTGTGTTTGTGTGACTGTATGCACATACCCTGTGTCAGTCTTTACTGTGTGTATGCAAAGGATATACCATTTTGTCTCCCCGTTCCACCCTGTGAACTCAGGAATACATTCCACAAACCTGTCATACACAGAACGATGCATGCCCTCACCAACTGCATCAGGCTTGAGTGTATGGGAAAAAAATGGCAGGGGCAACAGGTGCTGACATGTGAATGTGTTGCAGTCAATGTAATGGCTAAGCTGGTGAGGGACATACTGACAGTACTCCAATAACCTGTTCCACATGTTTGAGCCTGTGGTACTACACAACACTGAGCTGACATGTTTGAAGGCTATCTGTCTGTGACAAGGGGTATTATGCCAGGTCATACTGCCTGTCAAAAGTGTCCATCACACACTGTTGCATGCATACACAGCTGGTAAACGTATATATAAAGCTGTACCTTGGCTATGAAATGGTTGGTGTATTTCCACTCTACCATACTCCACATTGGTAATGTCTGCAGGGCCACAGCCTGCAGACACACAGATACCTGGAACACAAATAGAATACAGCATGTCAGACTACATTCAGTCAGTGGTACTAACAGCAATAATGCATTATGGCTAATAAGGTACATACATCTTTATATGTACACTTAACAAATGCAATCAGACAGCACTTTACACAGTATTACATAGCTAAACTTTTCTATATTCACCCTGTGCATCAGACCCATATCAGCCTGTCCCTGCATCAATGGCATGGATGACAGGCTTGTGGCACAGGTATCATCATCTGCACAGGGTATGGTATGGGTTTGCCAGAGGCCTAGGCTGGACCATACAGTTGACATCCATGTGTGTGTGTTTGGAGGGTTATCCTATAGATGGGCTCTGCAGAGGTGCTGTGTGTGTCTGGAGGTGACTTGCCTGTGATACAGATGCATGCATGTATGTATGCACACAGTCATGCCATGCGGCTGCCCTACACAGGGGTATGTTGGACAGCTGTAACTGTACATGGCAGTGTTTTCAGTTCACCGTCTCCAGCCATGGACACATGAACTGGTCCTGCTAGGACTCTCATTGACAACACCTGGCCCAAGGCCAGATGCAGTACTGCTTCCTGATGGTAACTGCTGTCTACTGGATCAGTGTCTCTGACGGGATCAGCCAGGACCACTTGCCTATGGCCTGCTCTGTTGTGGTGTGGACAGCAACCCCCCTTCAGTAGTGCTGGTGTCACCGCAACTATGGGAGTGTGAAGGTGCGCACCCCTGTATACTCTCAGCTGATGTTGGTGCTGACCTACGTCCATGTGGCCGATGCCCATCTCCCACCACACACTTTAGCACAGACATGCCATGGTCAAGGATTGCCAAGGTCTCTCCCTACTGTCTATTCATGACCTCAGTATTTTGGCATGTGGCCTCAACAAGGTCATGTATGTCACCACATAAACCAGGAAGAGTTGCATCCACAATCCTGAATATTTGTCTGGTGTTGCATTCACTATGTGCCTATTCATCCATGACAGCCTAAAACATGCATCTGGTGAGACCTGCTGTGGCACTTGCAACAGCGTCTTGATGGACAGCAGTCCTTCTGCGAGCACTCCTATCCATCCACCTGTGTGGGACCTCACCTGCACTCTGGTTATGGACAGTGTCTACACTCACACCTGCCATAGTCACCACACTAGCCTGTTCCATGCCACCACCTGCCACTTGTCCATCATCTGTGGCTGTTGGGGACGGGGCATGTGTGGGCATTGTGACTGTGTGCAGGGACATTGTAGATGTGTGTGGGATGCCAACCGATGGCACAGATTCAGCTCCTGACAACATCACCTGTGCCGGAATATGACCATCATCATTGTCAGTGTCTGTAGAGACACTGACATCAGATACTGAGCAGAAGGGACTGCAGCCACCATGACCACCTGTGGGGGAAAAACAACCTATGTAAATTAATATCTGCACTATACTGTTTCCTGCTACACATGCACACACACACACACACACACACACACACACACACACACACACACACACACACACACACACACACACACACACACACACACACACACACACACACACACACACACACACACACACACATACATACAGGTGAGGTGGCAGACAGGCATTACACAGACCTCACAATAGCCAGCTGGTGACATTCACAACACAGTCAGACCACTACATACACACCCTGGACAGGCCCTCAAAATCATGTAGTGCAGCCCTTCCACTTCCTGTTACAACTTATATACACCTCTGTGATATGTGAGTAGTGTTAGTAGGTGATGGGCCTTCAAGTAGCACAACTGCACCCATGTACACATGATTGCTGTTCACCTGTATAGCACAGTGGCCACTCCTACAGAACATACCTCTCAACTGTGCAGAGTGTCACTGAATGTCTACATGTGTGGCTCATATTTCTGGTCTGTTTGTCATACATCCTGTATTTGTCTGACACATTACTGGGATGATATGAGGATTGGTGTCACTATTTAATGAAATATTTTGAGTCTCACACTTCAAAACCTGCAGTAAACTGTATGGTACAACAGAACCAGTTACACTAACAACATTCTAAGCTTACAGTGGAAATTATAAGTGTAGACACCCCTGTTAACATACCAGGTTTGTCTGATACATAACATGAGACCACAAATGGGGAGGAGGGTACTGACAAGGCATGAATGGTCATGATACTCAGTGGCCTGGATTTCTAGTATTTGAATCTATAAATCTTATCAAAAATGAGGCCTAGTCTGCCAGCATACACCACCCCCCTAACTTTCTAGAGACCTTTAACCTGCCTTTGGCAATTCTATTGCCTCTGTCATTCTGCACAGACTGGTCACAGTAAGTTTGGATACTGTGAACCCACTTACTATTTTCATTAAGTGGTATGTGCCTGAGCACTGTATATTGATTCTACCAATGAGGACACTGAAATTTTGTAGTCCATGTCCCTTCAAAAGTCTAAATATTTGCATAAAAAATACACTTTATTCAGCTGCTTATATTTTTCTAATTTGTGTTTATTCCTACTACTCTGTTACTTCATCTTGCTTTGTTTTTTCCTGCTACTTGCTGCCTGTTATCTAAGGTGTTTAACTGCATCTTTTCTGATACATTTATTACTGCTTGTTTATAGCCTGCCTAAATTGTTGTGTTATTCTTAAGTGTTATTCTAAGCTCTTAGTTTTGGTTTAAGCACTTAGGCTTAAGGCCCACCCCTTAGCTCTCCCTGGCCTTTCTCCCTCAGATTCTGACATCCATGAACGAACAATTTCCTATAGTTTCCCCTGCTAGTCTGGTTGATATGGGCATCCTGAGACAGAGTAGCAACTGCCTCATGTACATGGACAACCATCTAGTACTGCCACCTAGGAACACAATTTGTGAGATATGCAATTACATTAGGAACCTAGAGCCAGAGATCTCTCCCCCTCAAGCCAGTATATATGGCATTGAAAAGGTTGTTAACACAATCATTACACCTCAAACACCTCCCACACCTACACAACACACACCTACATATGCGGAAGTCCTCCACATAAACATACCCAAACAAAGGCGACCTACGAACCTCCGAGGCAAAAATACACATAATCTCCACAGCCCTCCACACCACATACCATGCATAGTTCACACACCTGTGCCTTGCAACCACTAAGGCTTCATCATAATCCCAACATATTAGTCACAGGAGACTCCATTGTGAGACACACAGTTGTGCCTCTCACCCAGCTGGAAAAGGAGAAAGTCACGGTTATTTGTTTGTCAGGTGCCAGAATCCACCATATCACACATGCACTCCAGTCTCTCAACAAAAAGTACTGTTATGACTCTGTCATAGTCTATATTGGCATGAATGACTTGAGATATACCACTCTGGACTATATGAAGAGAGACATGATTGAGCTCACTGGTTGTGTGTCCCAAGCAGGTATGTCCCTAGCCTGAAGCAGCATTCTGCTGTCACCCAGAATGATGCCTCAATACAAACAGAAAATAATTAACTTTAACAATTGGCTTAGTTTCTGGGGTCATTCCAGGGAGATCCAGTACCTAATAAAACTGGGAAGATATGATCGGCAGACCACGATGCTTTGCCAGAGATGGCCTGCATCTGTCTCACCTGGGCTTCAAGCTTCTAGCAAAGGCTCTTGCCGACCCCATATAGTGCCTTATTTAGGAAAAATTATGACGTTAAAACTACCAACATAAAAATTTCAACAAAACACAAATTAAAGATTATGCTACTAAACGCTAGGAGTCTAAACATTAAACTGCACTTATTGCAAACATTCCTAACCCTGGAAAATTCTGAAATCTGTGCAGTCACAGAAACCTGGTTCAAAGCTGCAGAGAGCATCCCAGCCTTACCTGGTTACTCATCCTCTCATACATTTAGACCCCAAACTGTGGGTAGTAAAGAGAAAGGAGTTGGAGTTTCAATATACATTAAAGACATACACACCTTCAGGCTGGTCAAACAGTATGATGCACAGGAGACACTCCAGGTGCAGTTAACCATTAACAAGACCCCTGTTCAAATTATAACTAGCTATCAACCCCCAAATCTGACTCAAGATGCCCAATCCACCTATTTGGACCTGTATAAAGTGACTTTAACTTCCCAAACATAGACTAGAAGAACTACTCATGCCAGAACACAAATGCCCAGATATTCCTTGATTTTGTCAATACTAATGCCTTGGAACAGCTAGTCAATACCCCCACAAGTGGTGATAATATCTTGTACTTGGTATTAACCAACATGACTAATCACTGCAGCATCCCTATAGTATCATCCTCCCTGGCAAAATCCGACCACAAAGCGGTCACTTTCGAAGTCACCATCTCCCCTTACCCCTCTAGCTAGGATTAGACATAAAAACTTCTCAAAACTGATTACACCCTCCTGAGGATGGTATAAACAGCTTCACACCCCCTCCCCTCTGTAGGAACTGGCAATATCCAAAACTACACCAAAGCACTTTACAAGCATTTATATAGATTATAGATGCATGGAATCAGGAATACCCGAGAGGACTAAATCATCCTCTGCAAGGAAGAGTAAACCTGTCTGGTGGATATCTGCAATAAATAAACTCTTTGACAAAAGGAAAATATTGCTGTCCAAGACCAAGAAGGAGATGGTGCCCAATTGGTAATAATGTCTACTTTGCCTGAACAAACAAGAGCACTAGTGATATCCTTCAATGCAAACTCTGTGTCCAAATTGCCACATCTACTAGAGACAATCATAAGGCCTTCTTCACATATGTCACAACCTCAAAGGAAGCACCCAGATTGTTCAGAACTGGTGGTCAAGGACACCACATATACAAATGCATAGATATAGCAAATTCACTGGCTGACAGATTCAGAAAACTTACCCTCTGCCCCATCAGTAAATCAGGACATCCCCAGTACCTGCCCTCTTCCCTTTATATCTAGGGAACAGGTCATCACTGCTCTTTCAAAGGCAAAAAAGACAGACTTCATGGGACCTGATAACATCCCAGGCTGCACCCTATGTGAACTCAGGCAGGAACTTGCAGCACCATTAGGCACCCTATGCAACCAAACCCTGAGTACTGACTTTTTCCCAGCTGAGTGGAGGACAGCCACTGTCATCCCTTTACACAAAGGTGAGGCATTCACCGAGCTAGGAAATTATAGACCCATCAGTCTAACTAGCCTGATCTGGAAGGCAATGGAATGGATTATCATGGACTTCATTAACAAGGACATTGGCCACCTCCAAACACTTGATCCCACACAGTTTGGCTTCATCAAGGAGAGCTCATATCTGCTAAATTTGGTTGAGTTCTTTGAGACAGTCACCAAAGCCATGGACGAGGGGAAGATGGTGCACACCACCTACCTTGACTTGGCCAAAGCCTTTGACACTATTCCCCACTTAGGCATAATAGAAAAACTCTCTCAACTAGGCATCAATTCATATGTTACCAGATGGGTAGCAAATTGGCTCACTGATAGAACCCATGTAGTTAAAATAGGTGAAGCCAACTCAAGCAGTAGACCTGTAACAAGTGGCGTATCCCAGGGTTCGGTGTTGAGGCCTCTGTTATTTGGGATATACTTTTCTGAGGTGCAGACCAAAACCAGTGTGGTATGGCTGATCAAGTTTGCAGATGACTGCAAGCTGGGTGCTGTCATAATTTCCCCTAGTGATGTGGACATCCTCCAAGAGAGTCTCACTCAGACAAATGACAGATGCCAGAAACATGGCCTCAAGCTGAATACCAAAAAATGCATCATCATCCCCTTTGGGGAGAGTGATGTCCCCACCAATTATCACATTAGTAACAATGTCCTAAGCACTCAATCAGTCATGACAGATTTGTGCACTCAGGTTGATAGCAACCTGATATTTGACCACCATGTTGCTTCAGTTGTACAGAAAGACTTCTACATGGCCCACCTCAGAAGTAAGGGCATCTCCTCCATGGACAAGGAGGTCATAAAATCTCTGTATTCTTCCCTTATAAGGCCCATTATTGAGTACAACACCCCTTTCAGCATGTACCTCACAAAGCATATGCAGCAGCTGGAGAGACCACAGAGGTTCCTCACCAGGAGAATCCAGGACCTCAAACATCTACCATACACAGATAGACTAAAACCCTATCCCTCTACTCAGTGTCATACAGACTCCTCAGAGGTAACCTCTGTCTGGCATACAAGGCGATCATGGACCCCACCTTGATGGGACTGTTGCATATCCGCAAGTCAAGCTTCACTCAAGTAACCCACACACGTGGCCTCAACCTGGTCTGTGACATCAACTAGACTTGTTGGCAGAACAGATTTGTGTTTCCCCGAGACACCCCATCTGTGGAATAGACTCTCCTTCTCCACATCAAGCAGAGTACCTCTTTACCCCTTTTTTAAATGCAACCTGGATAACTGGATGGGAAACAGAAAATTTACCCCTGGGATTCCACCCATGTCCCTGCTGGACAGGGGCATCGGGTGCTGATTTGTTTGTTTAAACATGGGCTAAACTCTTGGCTAGGTTTATAAGGCCCTCGGGGCCAATAGCCTAGTAGCCTCTTATGATAAACCCATCTTCATAAATAATTCTATCTTCTCTGACTTGTACTAAACCTTATTAACTCAGTACTTCAGTTCCTTGTTTCTTCATATCAAAATCTCCTACACGAATTTCCACCTTTCCAATATGAAAATGCACAGTTTTGACCCAAATGCATTCTAGTCCTCAAACCTTAAATGCATTCCCTACCTCTGCCTGCACAAAATCTAGTTTGTTATTAACAGTCCTCAGCAAAGAGTTTAAGGGCATTTCACTTCCAATGTACCATGGCGAGGTTCTGCCTAGCTCATGTACCATGGCAACGTTCTGCCTAACTCTAAGCTCTAGACTACCCATAGCAAACAAAAACAAGCTCTGCAAAGTAAACACCCTAGGCATGTACCTCTTTTGAGTGCCAACTCATTTATCAAGTCTTACTTTATTACTAAATGAATTTAAGGGAACATGCAGAACATTGTGACCACATTTCTGAATTCTTCCACAACTCAATACTAAGTTTCTGTAACAACCTTAAAAATGTCCTGTATGCCTTTTAATGTTCCCTAGCCAATGCTTCAGAAAAATCCCAATCCAGTCCCATTCTCCTGAGTGCTCCACCCTTTTTCATTCTTATGTACAGCCATTTTCCACTAACTTTGGTATACAATTGTCCTGCCCAATAACTGGAGCCATGCTTAAGATCTTCAAATCTAAATTAATAAAGAGAAATGGAGAGGTACTTTCTCAGGTCCACTTTATCCTGCCTACATTTTGGTAGTAAGATGGCATTCACCCTAATGAATGACTCTGGAAGATCTCTCTTGTATCCATATTATGTCAGTGCTTCACAAGACTCCTAATAATCCCATCCTCTTCCATTTCCACCACATTTTCTTCTGACCAACTGTCTCTTTCTTAATCTTCAGTACCAGAAGGCCATGATCAGGCAAATTGCTTTTGTCATACTTCATTTCTACTGCATATGAAATAATATACCCATTAATAAAATAAAATATTAGTTCTACTTCATTGTCTCTGTAAATTCCCCAGAAAGTTAAACTCATGAAGATGGCTGCACACTGATCAACAAGTTAATTTCCGATCTCACAATGTAAAAACAAAAACTGAGAAATAAAAGCCATTAACAGTGTTGGCTTGAGTAAAATTCAGTTCAAACAGAAACAATGAAGAGAAAATACTCTCTGAGAAAAATCCTTTAGCTGTTCAACAAACGCAGTTCAAGCTTTAGATTTAGTTCAAGAGGTGGCTTTCGGTAATTTAGAGGAAAAAAAATGAATCAAATGTACTCAGTGGTGATTACAATAAGTCCCAGGATTCAATAAACTATTTTTTCTGTGCAGGAACAGTGTAGCCACTCCTGCACGGAATATGGCCGCTGAGCGATCCAGTAAACTAGTGTTTTGACATGCACGAGCCTGCCTACACTGTTGTTGCATGGAAACCAGTGGAGAATGCTAATTACCTTATTTGCTCGTGAAAACCATGCAAATGAGATGAATTAGGATTCAGCAAGCAGGCAGGTATCTGGCAAGAACAGTGTTAGTGGCAGAAATGTATTCGGCTACTAGCTGAATTCATTTCTGCAAATAACAAAACGGAGGCAGGACAGCTCTAAAAAAAGCATGTATTACACTTTACATCAACAATGGAGGCATGAACCATTATAAAATCAGT